>NC_135722.1:23632180-23932180 GCF_964656455.1 Halichoerus grypus
ACTGGTCCTATTGGAATAGGGCCCACCCTATGACTTCATCTTAACTAATTACATCTGCAACAATTCTATTTCTAAATGAGATCACATTTTGAGGTACTGGGAATTGGGACTTTAATATATGAATTTTAGGGGGACACCATTCAACTCATTACAGGAGCTTTTGCAGAGCAAAAGTTTTAATTTTGATGAAGTACAATTACTAACAATTTTTCCTTTTATGAATTGTACTTTTGGTGTCATGTCTAAGAACTCTTTGCCAAGCCATAGATCTCCAAATTTTCTCCTCTTTTTTCTAAAAGTTGTACAGTTTACATTTACATTACATTTTACATTTAAGTACATGATACAATTTTGTATAATGCATGTAAGACAGTTTGAGGGGTTCTTTTTTTTTTTTTTGCCTGTGAATGTCCAGTTGTTCCAGAACCATTTGTTGAAAATGCTGTCTTTCCTCCATTGAATTGCTTTTGTAACTTTGTCAAGAATCAGTTGGGCAAATTTATGTGGGTCTATTTCAGGATTCTTCGTTTTGTCCCATTGATCTATTTGTTTATTCATCTGATAATACCTCACAGTCTTGAGGACTGTAGCTATGTAATAAGTCTTGAAATCAGATTGGCTGATTTCTCCTACTTCATTCTTTATCAGAATTGTTTTAGCTATTCTAGTTTCTTTGCTTCCTATATAATTTTAGAATGATTTTGTCTATGTTTAAAAAAACCTGCTGAGATTTTTATAGGAGTTGTGTTAAACTTGTATATCAATTAGAGGAGAATTGACATCTTTAGTGTGTTGACTCTTCCAATCCATGATGTATCTCCCCATTTATTTAGATCTTTGATTTCTTTCATCTACGTTGTGTAATTTTTTAGCGTACAAGTCCTGTACATGTTTTGCTAGATTTATACCATAGTATTTTTCTTTTTTTGAGCAATTGCAAATGATACTATATTTTAATTTTTTTTAAAGATTTTATTTATTTGACAGAGAGAGACATAGCGAGAGAGGGCACACAAGCAGGGGGAGTGGGAGAGGGAGAAGCAGGCTTCCCACAGAGCAGGGAGCCCGATGTGGGGCTCGATCCCAGGACCCTGAGATCATGACCTGAGCTGAAGGCAGACGCCCAACGACTGAGCCACCCAGGCGCCCCTATATTTTAATTTTTATTTATTCTTTTAAAGTTTATTTATTTTGGGGGCACCTGGGTGTCTCAGTTGGTTGAGTGTCCTACTACTCTTGGTTTTGGTTTGGATTATGATCTCATGGTTGCCAAATGGAGCCCTACATCGGGCTCCACGCTCAGCAGGGAGTCTGCTTGTCCCTCTCCTGCTTGTGAGTTCCCCTGTGCGTGCTCTCTCTCAAATAAATAAATAAATAAAATCTTTTTTAAAAGTTTATTTATTAATTTTTTAGTAATCTCTACACCCAATATGGGGCTCGAATTCACAACCCTGAGATCAAGAGTTGCATGCTCTTCAGACTGAGGTAGCCAGGTGCCCCTGATAAATGTATTTTTAATTCCAGTGTTTACATGTTCATTCCTAGTATATAGAAATACAACTTAATTTTTATATGTATCTCATATCTGCAAACATGGTGAACTCACTTATTCTAGTAGTTTTTTTGTACATTCCTTGAGACTTTCTGCGTAGACAGTCGTGTTATCTGCAAATAGGGACAGCTTTTGTTTCTACCTTCCTGATCTGTATATACTTTATTCCTTTTTCTTAACTTATTTCAGTGGCTAGAATTTTCAGCACTATGTTGAATAAGAGTGGTAACAGCAGACAATCTTGCCTTGTTCCTAACTTTAGATTTTCACTATGAAGTAAAATGCTATCTCTAGGTTTTTTGTAGATGCTGTATATAAAATTATGGAAGGTCCCGTCTATTCCTAATTTTATGAGAGTTTTCATCAAGAACGTATGTTGAATTTTGTCAACTGCTTTTTCTGCACTGATTGATATCATGTGATTTTCTTCTTGAGCCTGTTAATATGGTAGATTACATAGGTTTGTTTGTTTGTTTGTTTTAAATACTGAACCAGCCTCACATCCCTGGAGTAAATCCCACCTGCTTATAGTGAATAATTCTTCTTATATGTTGCTGAACTCTATTTGCTAATGTTTTTTAAAGGGTTTTTGCATCTATTTTTATGAGGGATATTGGACTACAGTTTTTTTTTTTATGTTTTTGTACAGTCTTTGTCTGCCTTTGATGTTAGGGTAATACTAGCTTTATGAAATGAATTGGAAAGTGTTCCATCATTTTTTGTTTCCTAAAAAAGATTGTGTAGAATTAGTTAATTCTTTCATTAAACGTTTGTTAGAATTCTCCAGCAAAAGCATCTGGGCCTGGAGATTTCTTTTTGGGGAGTTCTAAATTATGAATTCAATTTCCTTAATCATTATAGGGCTATTCAAATTATCAGTTGCATATTGGGGGAACTGTGGTAGCTTGTGTTTTTTGAGGAATTTATCCATTTTGTCCAAGCTGCCAAATTTATGTGTATAGAGTTGTTTGTAGTTATTCTTATTTTCCTTTTGAAATCTTTAGGGTCTGTAGTGTTTCATTCCTGATATTGGTAATTTGTGTCTCCTCTCTGCTTAACTTTGCCAGTCTTACTAAAAGTTTGTCAATTTCATTGATATTTTCAAAGAACTAGTTCTTTGTTTCATTGATTTCTCTCTCTCTTCCCCCCCCCCCCCCCCCCCCCGTCTTCAATTTCATTGGTTTCTGCTCTTCGTTGTTTCCTTCCTTCTTCCTTTGGGTTTATTATATAGCTTTTCTTTTTCTATGTTCTTGAGGTGGGAATTTAGATTATTGATTTGAGAACTTTTGTCTTTTCTAATATATGTGTTTTATGCTGTAAATTTCCCTGTCAACACTGTCATGGCTGTGTCCCAAAAATTTTGTGGGTTTTTTTTCATTTTTATGTATTTAGTATAATTTTTATAGTATAATTTTTAAAATTTCCCTTGAGGCTCCTCTTTGATCTGTGGATTATTTAGAAGTGTGTTTAAGTTTCCAAGTGTTTGGATATTTTCTTGTCATCTCTCTGTGGGTGATTTCTAGTTTGATTCCATTGTGGTCACCAAAAACACACTCAATATGATTTCAGTTCTTTCAAATTTGTTGAGGTTTGTTTTATGGCTCAGAATATCATCTATCTTGGTATATGTTCAGTGGGCACTTGAAAAGAATGTGTATTCTTTTGCTACTGGGTTGTGTTCCATAAGCGTTGATTAGATTGATCAATGCTGTTGTTGAAATCCTCTGTGTTCTTGTTGAATATCTGTCTAGTTGTTCTATCAGTTGTTGAAGGACAGTGTTGAAGTCTCCAAGTATATTTGTGGGCTTGTCTGTCTCTTCTTTCAGTTCTGTCTCTTTTTTACCTCTCATGTTTTCTAGCTCTCTTGCTGGGTGCATACATAGCTAGGATGTCTCCTTAGGAGATAGAACCTTTCATCATTATATAATGTCCCTTTCTGCCTCTGGTAATATGCTGTGAAGTCTACGTTGTCTGATATTATTGTAGCCACTCTTGATTTTATTTCATTAATATTTGCATGACATATCTTTTTCCATCCTTTTACTTTTGTCTCTATCATTATATTTGAAGAGTGTTTCTTATAGGCAGCATTTAATTGAGTCATATTTGCAGCTCATATTTAATTTCCCACTTACAGCTTATGTAATTATTGAATATTAGAGCTTAAGTCTGCCATTTAATTTTTTTTATTTGCTCTTTTATGTTTTTTGTTTCTTTTTACTTTTTCTTGCCTTCCTGTGGGTTATTTGAACATATTTTTGGAATTCCCTTTTGATTTATCTGTAGCATTTTAAAATGCATTTCTTTTTATAACGTTTTTAGTGGTTGCTCTAGTTATTACATTTATATATGTAACATCACAATCTATCAGTGTCATCATTTTACCAGTTAGAGCGAAGTATAGAAACCTTACTTCCCTTTATGTCCCTTCCCTCATTTGTAATATAATTGTCTTAAATATTTACTCTACATACATTTAGAGCCGCATTGGACAGTGGTATAATTTTTGCTTCATCCTTTAAACAGAATTTAGAAATTCAAGAGAAAGAAAGTCTATTGTATTTACCCATATTTTTGCTTGTTGTGTTCTGTCTTTCTTCCTGATGTTCCAAGGTTCCTTTTATTGTTTCCTTTCTGTTAAGAGAACGTCTTTTGTCTTGTGACATATTTTCATAGTGTTCTTTCATCTGAGAATGTCTTGATTTCTTCTTCATTTTCTGAAGGATATTTTTTGCTGGGTGTAGGATTCTTGGTTGACAGTTCTTTTCTTCCAACACCAGAGAAATATTGTGCCATTTCCTTCTTGCTTCCATGAGTTCTGATTCGAAATCTGCTATTATTCTAATGATCCCTTATAGATAAGATATTGTTTCTCTCTCACTACTTTCAAGATTTTTTTCTTTGCCTTTAGTTTCCTGGAGTTTAATTGTGGTGTGTCTTGGTATGGATTTCTTTGGATTTATCCTGTTGAGAATATGCTTAGGTTCTTGAATGCATACAGTTATGTCTGTAGCTAAACTTGGAAAGTTTTCAGCCGTTATTTCTTTAAGTACTTCTTCAGCCTTGCCCTCTTTTATCCTCCCTTTCTAGGACTCCAATGACATGAATGTTAGATTCTTTGGTATAGTCCCACAGATCCCCGAGGCTCTGTTCATTATTTTCAGTCTGTTTTCTGTGTGCAAACTGGGTGATTTCTAGTGGCTCTGTCTTCCAGTTTACTGATTCTTTCCTCTGTCCCTTTCATTCTGGTGCTGAGCCCATCTACCGAACTTTTTAATTTGGGTTATTGTATTTTTCAGTTCTAAAATTTCCATTTTGTTCTTCTTTGTATCTTCTGTTCCTTTGTTGGGACTTTCTGGTTTTTTTATTTGTTTCAAACATGTTTGTATTTAGGTGTTGAAGCATTTTTGCCATGGCTGCTTTAAAATCTTTGTCCAATAATTTTAACATCTGTTATCTCGATGTTGGCATCTAATGATTGTCTTTTTTCATTCAGTTTGAGATCATTCTGGCTCTTGGTATGCTGAATGATTTTCAGTTGAAACCTGGGCATTCTTGTGTTATCGTCTGAGATTCTGGAGGGTTTCTGCCTCATTACTACCAGATGGCGATGAAAGTCCAGGTTCTGCCCTTGGTTCCTACTGACACGCAAAAGTGGGGGTTCCTCATTACTACTGGGCAGGGGTGGAAGTTCTGGCCCCCATGTAGTTACTATTAATACCAAGGGGTGGTGGGACTAGCTGCCCGTTGGTGGGGATGAGGTCCCAGCTCCCTCCTTAGCCTTCTCTGACACCACCCAGGTGGGGTGTTGGGATACCTCGTTGTAGCCCCAAAAGGGTGGAAGTCCGCATTCCCCACTCAGCCTTTGCTAACATAGGTGGGAGTGGGGCTACAGGTTTTTCTGTGGTGTTTGGCTCCGTAGAGCAGTTCTCACGTAACAGTTTTCTGTCTTGCTAAGCTTTCTTGGTCCTTTGGCTAGAGAGAGCAGGTATTTGTCGGGAGTTGTTTGTTTTGTTTCTGTGTACCCATTGGCGTTCTGGGTTGCCCTGTTCTTTAGCTCGAAGTCCGGGATATATGAACAACAAGAAAATCCAGGAGACTCAGCACCATGTCATTCCTTGGGCTGGAGGGGGAGGCCCACAGCAGGTCCGTCTTCTCCCCATTGCGTCTCGGAGTGGTCTTACGTTTGTTTTCCACATAGTGCCCAGCGCTTTCAGTTGTGCTGAGAAGGGAAAATAAGACAAACGACATCTATTTCACTGCCCTGGAAATGCAGATGTCCTGTGCACCTTTAAATCTTGAGTCTCAAAGGTGTCACACCATGACTCAGACAGTACCATGTTCTGAAACATGTATTTTCAGAGTCTGAGTGGTTTTTTTCTCCCCCTCTGTGCATTAATTCATAGGCCTCCTCAAAAGATGTTGTCAGACAGCTGTGCCAAGAGAGCTTCTCCAGCTCAGCCCTTGGCTCAGAACCGCTCCTGGATATTACGTGTTCCAGCTTGTCTGTGACCCCGGAGGAAGCGGAGCAAGTAAGTGTGGTCAGAAATGACCTTTGGCCACTGGCTTCTCAGCTCATTAGTCTCTTTCTTAACTTTCCAGTCATTGCCCCATTTCAAGGAAATTTTTCCCCTGAAATGTCTGTTGACATTGTAACAAACTTAAAATAGATTTTTGTTTCAATGCTAGTGAACTTAAAAGCTATTGTCTTTGAACCTTCACTTCCTCATGATAAATGAGGCAAGGATGGGTGAACTATACCAAGAATCAGAGGTCCCGTCCGTTTCCTTTTCAGACTTGTTCCCTAGACAGTGTGGACAAAAGCCAACCTTTCTGCGATTTTCTTGCCCTCTAACTTGCCGCTGCTGATAGATTGTCAGCCAGATAGCTTAGACAGACTTCTTTGGGGGCAATGGGTAGAAGCTCTGAGGCCTGAGTCTGATTCAGGGGACATGCTGCTGGACCCCACCTGACCTCAGCTGGTGGCCAAGAGGAAGAGTGAGGTGACTCAGTTTATGCAGTACTCACAGCCTTCTCTTTTTAGGGCAAATATGTTTCTAAAATAGGAGTTCATTCAAACAGGCCTGCGTTATTATTATTATTACTATTTTTAAACCAGAGCTCGGTTCATTGAAATCAGCTGTAGAACAGTAAAAGGCAGCATCCAGATTATGGAAGTGAGTTGAAGATTTAGTTTGGCTTCCCCAAAAGTAGACCCTGAGGCTAAGAGTGGTTGCAAGTAATTACCTGGGGAGCTGAGTCTAGAAAGCGCAAAGGAGGGAGTAGGGACAGTTGAACAGGGAGGAGAGACAAAGCCAAGAAAGAATGTGTTGATGACTGGGCACCGCTGTGGGCAGCGGGGCTCAAACTTGGGATCCTGTAAGAAACCCTGGGGAACACACCGCAGAACTGTCACCCTGGAGGGCAGGGAGGCTGGGACCTCAGCCCTCATCAGTGGAGGGGTGACATCCCCTCGCCTCTCACCTTGTGCCTCTGCAGCTGAGCGGCCTCCCAGGGCATCAGAGAAAGCCCTAAAGCAGTTCCCTCCAGAGAGTCGTGGTAGTTTCAGCTGAGCATTGTTGCCTTCACAAGCTGGCCGCGGGCCATCCTTGGCTACTGTCTGTTGGAAGGACGTAGGGTGGGCAGGGCAGTGCCAGGCCCTCCTCCTCCCCAGGGCAGTCAGCACGGCTCCCCCGGGATCCGTTTGTTTTCTTCGCCCTCCTTGGGGACAGCCTAGGGGCAAGGACACCCTGGATTTAGAGCCCCGACCCCGCCGAGCCAGTACCTCTGGTGGCAGGTCCGTGAGCTCAGCTTCGGGCTCTGGCAGGTGGCACACGGCCCCGCTCAGGGGAGCCGCCCCCGGCTCTGGGCCCCCGGGGGTTCGTGCAGAACCCCCAGTCCAGGCGCAGTGGCCAGTGCAGCGTTGCCTAGTAACACAGCTGACTTTTCACTTCCCTCGTGTTCCCAGGGAACAGGCTAGAAAGTGAACTGAAGGTCAGATTCTGTGCACAAGGAAAGGGGATTTATTAACCCTTTGCTCCCAAGCAGAAGTTTCTGGCACGTTGACAGGTTCCTGTGTCAGGCAGCTACCCCTATCTTCTAAAGCAACAGGTGAACTTAGAGGTGGGCCGGGGCACGTGGGCATCAGCATCTGGGACCGAGGCCTCAGGACCCATGGGACTGCTGGGACGACGTGGCGGCGCGCGGCAGGCCGTGTCCCCCGCCGCGGGGGGAGAGAGCCCTGCCCCCCGCCCTGCTTCTCACCGCGGGCCTGTCCTGCAGCTGCTCCAGGCTCTGCACCGCCTCACCAGGCTGGCGGTGTTCCGTGACCTGTCCTCTGCTGAGGCGATCCTGGCTCTCTTCCCTGAAAATTTCCACCAGAACCTCAAAAACCTACTGACGAAAATCATCCTAGAACACGTGTAAGTGCTCATTTCTTGAGAGTTGCTTGTAATGCTCACATAATGATATTTTAGGTCAATAAATACTTTCAGTGTCCTTTTTAGTGGCTAAATATATTCTTTATATGGAGACATTACATAACATTTAGTTAAGAAATTCCCTGCTGTTAGATGTTTAGGCTATTGGCAGTTTTCACTTCAGTTTACTGTGGAAAGGTTGCTCACGTGCTTAATTATCTGCTTACTGGTTAAAGACGAGAGTGAGGCTTCTGCTTTCTGTTCTCAAGTTGACCATCAGAAAGATGGCACCAGCTGGTTCCAGGAGGAGGACGTGCGCGTGCCCCTCCCCCCACACCTTCACTGGCCCCGCGGGAGTCGTTTCACATTTTCCCCCAGTTCACAAATGGCAAATGCACCTCACTTCAGTTTATTTATCTTTGATACTAGTGATGTCAGATATCTTTTTCATATGTTTAATTGGTCATTTTTGTTTCTTTTGTGAATTAGCTAGATATTTTCTTGGAAAATCCTTTGAATACATACAATTTAAGCAGAACTGATTAGCTACTGGTCAGCAGCAGGCTTGACCAGAATTCTCGGGCAGTAATAAGAGATGATCCCTGCTTGTCAAGGATTTTATTGTTTATTTAGAAACTTCTCTCACACGTGACCACATTTTATCCTGCCTCTGCTTAGCATCTCACTGTGACGCTCTTTGCTGTAGCATTAGATGGGTCTATTTGGGTGTGTTTTGCATAAAAGGCAGTACTTTGTGGAGTAGATGCTCAATAAAAGAGAATTGGTTGACTTTTCCTGCTTCATCTCTGAGAACGGTAACACAATAAAAACACAATGCATTAAGCCTCTTCTTTCTTTTTGCTCCCTAAGCTATGAAAACTAACAGCGCTTATGGCCTTAACATCACTGAGCTATGTAGAACAAACAAGAAAGTGCTTCTGCCACACAGCGGACGTTTCTGTGGTCCTTTCCTGTCAGGGAGTGATGATAGGCTCGAGGATTCCAGAAGGGGTAGAGGCCCAGGTCCACAGGCCTCTCTCATGATCAATTCTCATCCCTTTTCCATTCTTTTTTCCTCATCTTTCCCTCTTAAACAGCTCTACTTGGCGAACGGAAGCCCAGGCACATCAGAGTGAGTACCAAGGACCCGCCTTCCTCCCTACCCTTCCTTCCTGGCCCCGGCTCGAACTCTGCCAGGCGGCCAGACTTTGTAACCGAAACTCAATGTGCATTAACCTCATCCCAAATTCGTCTCTCATTTTGTGCCGGCATCTGGAGGCCTGTGTGTGCAGGCAGAAGCCTGGCCGTGCGCCCACCATGAATCAGTGCCAAGTGCAGGTGGCACGGAGCGTGGTGAGGAAGCCCCTGACTTCGTCTCCCTCGGAGACTTGTCCTGTGGCTCAGAAGCATGACCAGCCCTCCGGGCTGCCTGTCCCAGAGTAAGGGCTTGGTGAGGTGAGCGGCAGGGGCTCTGAGCTGGCCCGTCTCCTTCACAGTCTCTCTGCCGCGCCTGGTCGACCTGGACTGGAGAGTGGACATCAAGACCTCCTCCGACAGCATCAGCCGCATGGCCGTCCCCACCTGCCTGCTGCAGATGAAGGTGCGTCCACTGCCAGGCCCGTGAGAAGGAAAGAAGGGGCCGCAATGACGCGGCACCCCCGCGCGCCGTCGAAAATACCAGTCTCCAAAGCTCTGGGACCTCTGACCCCATAGAAAAAAATTTGGCACCTCCCAGGTGCGGTCTCTGTTTGTCAAGTACATGGTCACTACTGTACTAACATGTTACAGACATAATAAATCATACACCGGAAGTAGAACTTTTAAAAGGATAAGACAAACACAAAACACAAGTTTTAAAAAGGGTTTGCTGCTCCCTGAAGTTTACCTTCTACACTAACGGGAAAGTTTAGCTTTCACGGTGCGGGCGTGCCGTCAGATTCCAGACTGCCTTCGCGGTAATCTTCGTGTCCCTGGGGCAGCTGCTTGTCCGGGTGACTGTGCCGCCACAGTTTGTGACGCGGCTGAGTCGGAGCTCCCGTGCCGGCTGGGGACGCGCCCGTCCGTTTCCTTGCTCGCCCACTCTGGCCTCCCCGGTGTTACCTTCAGCCTACACATCTTTTCAGGGATCTTTTTAAACCACATTGTCTATGGTGAGGGCTTGTTTAGTGATGCCGTATTTACGTAGCCACATACCCAGAAACTCAGCACCTGTAAGAAGATGAAAAAGTAAGGGTGCCTCTAACAAGTTTTTAAACTCTAGTAGAGTTGACTTTTGTTTTTAAAGAAACAAATATAACTAGGAGCTGTAGTGTCTTCTCTGCGTCCCGGTGGATCCTCACTAGCCCTAGAGCCCCCTCCGTCAAGTACCCGTACGGGCCCCTGCAGTATCTCCTCACTCGGATGCTGAGAGTCGGGTCCGAGGGGTGAGTGAGCCTTGGCTTCTCCCGTACCCGCCCTGAGCACTGCTCCCCCAAGCCTCTGGGAATCTCCTTCCGTCTCCTCATTTGCTAAATGACGCCAGGGCTAGGACTCTGTGTAGCTCTGAGCAAAAAGCCTGTCTTCAGAGGTTCACCGGAACGGGGGACGGCTCCCAGCTCCAGGGCTCACCTCCAGGACGGTGGGAAGAGGGACGGCTCTGACGTTTGGGCCCTGTTCTCTTTTCAGATCCAAGAAGATCCTAGCCTGTGTGGAGACAAACCCTCCATCTCAGCGGTCACTGTGGAGCTGAGTAAGGAAACTCTGGACACTATGCTAGATGGCCTGGGCCGCATCCGCGACCAGCTCTCCGCCGTGGCCAACAAATGACCCCAGCCGGCTGCCGGGCCCCAGCTGCCGGCCAGCGGTGTGCGCCTCCCAGCCCCCAGGTCGCCCCCGTGCAGCAGCTGCGGCCGCCGGCAGGGTCGGCAGGCAGGCCGGGGGGAACGGCAAGGGGGCTGCCGTCCGGAAGGCACAGCTGCACCGGGAGGAAGCGGCCCTGGCCCCGCGCTGTTCTCCTCCCTCGTCATCTTTCGTCCTTCTGAAGCTGGTGAGCAGAAGCCCCCATCTCTGGAAGACGTCCTCACCACTGTGGCAGTGTGAGGGGGCGTCCGCACCGTCAGGTGCCTCTGTGTGGCTGCCTGGAAGATTCAGGCCCACGTTGTGGAGCTCATCTAGGAAGTTCCTTTCCAGCACTGGGTCTGATTGGCCTGTGTCCAGCCCTGGAGCACAGGGAGGGAATCACGGGGCTGAGGCCAGCAGTTGGCGCTTCTCCGTCACAGAAGCCGGCCAGGGCCTGTAGAGCCCTGGGGCCCCCCGCCGGCCCAAGTCCAGAGCCTTCCTGAGCCCCTCAACCCTGCGGGCCCTCCTTCCAGCGTAGGGAGTCTGGAATGGGTGCTAACTTCCTCCTTCCTGAAGCCACAGGGCCCGTCCTTGATATAATGCCAGGGGAAACAAGTGGGAGTGATGGAAATAAATAATCATTCTAAAAACTTCATGACTCCAGTCACGTTTTTCGAAGCTTCTGTCCTTAACCTGAGTTGTTGCTTTGCGCCAGCGCCGCCTCTCATTGGGAAAGGTGACCCCAGCTTCTCATTGCCCACTGAGCTCGTGAGCACCATGTGGCCTGAAAGCAGGCTTGTGGGCCTCGCCGCCGTCCAGGCGTTCGTCTGTCATGTGGAGCCGGAGAAAGCTAGGCTGACAGGCAGTGAGTGCTTGTCACGGGGGCTGCAGGGACAGTGCTCCGCAGAGCTGAGCATCCCTGTCACGTGCGCGCTGCCTCATGGTCCACGTCACCCCAGGGCCACGGCGCGCAGCCGGCCGGCCGCGCTTGTCTTGGCGGCTCTGGGCAGTGTGTGTGGACGAGGGGACGGTGGGCGGAGGAGGCAGAGCCCTGGGGCCAGAGGATGGGCTCCAGTCGGGCTGCCAGGGCTGGAAGCCAGCTCTGCCTCTCAGTGGTGAGGGGCTGGACCCTGCCTCTCAATTCTCCCCCTCCCTTTCTTTTAAGATTAAATGGGGATAATAATAGTAGCTCCTCTGTAGGGCTTCTGTGAGGATTAAATGCTGCCGCGTCCCTGAAAGCACTTATTAGCACCGTGAGGGCGGATAAGAAAGGCTCGATCGGGTTTGCTCTGATTCTTAGAGGAAAGGAAGGTGGAAAGCCCTCCGCAGTCACCGTTTCACTTACTGTCGCAGGGTTGGTGCGACGGTGAATGCATTATCCTCTCTTTACCGATGAAGAAATCAGCTCATCGAGGTTAAGTCGCCTGCTGGTAAATGGCCTCATTAGGACGTGGGCCCAGATTTCTCTCGCTTTCTCTCTACCACACAGGACTCTGCAAGGGACGTGGAGTTCTGTGACTTTAGCTCCATTTGGAAAATACTGGAACTGAAGTAGAGATGAGAAAACGTACTCCTAAGACACTAGGAATGTCGAGAAAAAAAATCCCAAGCTCCTCTTTGCTGTTTCTTGGAAGCCGAGCAACCTTCTGTTAACATGGCAGTTCTTAACGTTTTGGGGGCTGTGTCCACTGATAATCTATGAAAGCTGCCTATCCTTTCTGTAGGAAATGAACATTCCATTTTTTATATTCAGTGACAAGAGTTCGTGGACCCCGGAAGTCAGCCCACTGTTTCCAGAATGAGAGCCCCTGGTCTTACTGTCAGGTTGAGTATAGCCTTGTGAATTCAACCCCTTTGTTTTCCTTCTAGTCCCTGTGACCCACAGTCCCATCTCCAAGTCCCTGTTCCCTGGGCCTCCCAGGGGCATCCATAAGAAAGTAACCTGAAGCAGCATAGGTGTCTGGGCTGTTGGACATCATTCCTTCAGCCAGATCGACCTGAACAGAACCATCTGGGTGCATGACATATAGAAGGCATTCAATAAATATCGGAAAATTCAATGACTGTTTGCTACCCTTCACCCCACGTGCTCACTTAAGGGGTTTGTTTTCTACTGTTAGGGAGGATGGATTGTTTGTGGATACCATATTTCTAGTTGGCCTGATCCTATCTCAGAAAAACATCCTAGTTTCTATCTATTGATCTCAAAGCCAGTTCCCTCATGCAGTGCTTGTCTGGTTTTCCAGTAGTACTTCGTGTAATGAACAGCCATCTGCAAACTGCCCTTCCCTTAGCACATGGCAAGGTGTGGATGTCCAGACTCCATCCACAAAAGGGCAATGATAGATCTCTCATTGGTGCCTGTGCTTCTGGCTGCCCAGCACTTCCCACCCACCAGGCCACAGTGGAGAGCATATTTCTCAATGCTAATCAACGTGCATGTCCTATAGATTGTCTCATGATTGTATATGACCCAGATTGGGCCAGTCTGAGTCTTTCCCTATGACTTTTTCTGCCGGAATCTGCAGTGAAAACCGTCTCCTGCCTCTGGGCTCTGGTAATGAAGCCAGGATGCTTGGGTTCTTCCTGCCACATGGAGAAAGCCCATCTGCAGGGGGAGAGGCCAGCTCAGAGCAAGGCAGAACCCAGAGGCTGGGAAGAGGATCAGGAAATCCAGTGTGCCTGATGCCAATCCATCTTCCTCGTAGTCTTTCCTAGTGTAAAAATGTACCTGGGATTTGTTTTTATTGGGAATGGTAAGATACACACGAAAACGATTGTCAGGAACAAGCAGTTTATACACGCAGGTCCCTAGAATCAGGAGGCACATCACACAAGGCCATGTGGGGAAAGACCAGGGTTGGTCAGGAGGCAGGGAGGGCAAGGGGATAGCGTGGCCTGGAGCCTTTATTGGGGTTTTCACAGGAAGCAATGGACAAGGCAGAATAGGTACATTGAGTAAGCTCAGGATTGGCCGGTTGGAATGATTTGGGCAGGCTCTTGACTACACGAGGGGTCCCTAGTTGTGCAGTACCTGGTCCTGGGGTGACTTGGGGCAGGGGGACTATTGTTTGGTGTGTGAGAGTTTGATAAAAGACATAGCTGGGAGGGGCACCTGGGTGGTTCAGTCGGCTAAGCGTCTGCCTTTGGCTCAGGTCATGATCCCAGGGTCCTGGGATCGAGCTCCTTGCTCAGGGTGAAGCCTGCTTCTCCCTCTCCCACTCCCCCTGCTCATGTTCCCTCTCTCACTGTGTCTCTCTCTGTCAAATAAAATCTAAAAAAAAAAAAAGACATAGTTGGGGTGTGGCTGTAGATTGATTGATCTCGGTATTAAAGCCACGTTCTCAGGGGAGTTAGGAATTAGCCCCACAGAAGAGAGTCTCCAGGATCAAGGTCCCAAATGCCAGAGCATCAAGAATACAGAAAATAAAATGTGTTAAGTGTGAGATTATGTAGAAATCACACACAATCCCAAGGTTGCAGTGGCTTTTAGCTTCACAGAAGTTTACTTTTCCTCCCAACCAATGGAGACTGGGGACAGAGAGTAAGTGTTCTCCTCACCATAGCCACCAAGAACAATGGAAACTTCGTCCCAGTACATGCCTCCACAATCACTGAGGTGGGGTGAGGGGACGTGGCAGATGGCACGCTTGCTCTTAAAGCTTCTGCCCAGGAGTGACAAGCAAGTCACATGGTCACACCTAACTAAAGAGGGCAGAGAACTTCAATGCTACCACACTCCAGGAAGGAAGGGAAATGGGATCTTTGTGATCAGCTCTGATGACTACTGTCCACCATCTCCTGAACCAAAAGATGCCTTTTCTGCTCCAGCCGATTTGCACTTATAAACAAAAGAGTGGTGAGCAAGACCATGTGTGCCATCTCAGTATCTTTTCTCATGATACACCTCATCACCTGTGCAGCACTGGAAACATTTTCCCAAATGCCTTAGTGCCTTCCCCTTAACCTCCTGGGGTCGGTGGAGCATCTACTCATCAGGGAGTTAGTTGTGCGTTCTACTCAGAGGTCACCTTGCGAGGCCCAGGGTTGAGTTAGAACTTGAGTCTGGGTCTTTCAACTTCAAAGCCGGTAGTGTCTCCATCTCTGCTTCGACTTTGGGAGAAGAGCACTTGGATCCTTCACAGATGGCTGACCTTCCCCCTTAATCTGGCGACTCTCCACTCTCGGCCTCTCTGCTCCTGCCTTACGACTTCAACCTGGGGCCCCCTTTGCCTCCCTTTCTGGTGATTTTCGGGTCCAAAGACACTGACGTGAGGACCAGACATTTCGGTCTTTCCCACACGAGCCAGTTCTCTAAACACACAGAGTGGGCACCGAGTCCAGCAGTGATTTGTCACGCTCTGTGGTCTGGTATTTATGAATTTCTAGGAAGTGAGTCCAGTGTGGTGTAGAAGGCTCTTCATTATTTCGCTCAGTAAGCTGAGATGCTCTCAGAAGCGAAAGAGTTTTTATTCCTTTTCAAAAATACTTTCATCTAGAAACCATTGGCTACCTGGCATTTTGAAGGCTTTCCAGCGGTTGAACATTTACAAGAACGATTTTGAACCAGTTACCGCTGACTTCCAAATGCTAATCATTACTAAATATCCTCTGACCTGCATGATGCTGCCTTTTGTCCAACTTCCTGTTTTCTTTAGTGCTCACATTTCAGTGGCTTAATTGTCCTTTTTACAACTACTCTAAGAAAGGAAAAAAAAAAAAAGATTTCTTAATATTATTCCCTGGCTTGTGCCAAAGAACCTTAATCTCTAAGGAGAGAGAACCATTCTTAGTTTGAGGACATGTCAAGAGCACTTAAAGGTAAGTCTGAGAATCTGAGTTTCTGTTAACCCTAGGCTCTTGGGAAAGACTCTGCTGGGCTTTCACGCACCTGTAAGTGGAGATAAGCGAACTCCGTAGGTAAGGCATCTCAGATTGGCAGTGAACTATGAAGCGGACCCGTTGACTGGAGAATGGGACTCTCTTGGCTATTGGTGTCAATGTTGCACTAGCCATACGACCTTAGACACATGCCACACAATGAAATACGACACCGTCCCAACAAGTGGAACGATGAATGAACTGAGAGATTCTCGGGGATACCAGAGGGCGCTGGGGTCATTGTTAGAAACATACTGGATCGGGAGATGGCCGCTGGTGAGGATTTGGGGAACTCTGCGAAAGCTCCTCAAGGCATTCCTCTGGTTTATTCAACTTCTGGGAGTGCGAATGACCGTATTCAGATGTGGATTTTGGAGTGCTTCAACAAAAGCTGTTTCCACGGATGAAAGAATTGAGTTTCTCTCTTGCATGTGAAAGTCTGGGCTGGTGGAGGCTTGAGGAGGTAGTATGGTTCCATTCCAGAGACGGGGGTCCCCCCCCCCGCTTCTTGTTGCTTCACCAGTCACCAGGTGTTGGCCCTCGTCCCGTGTGCAAAGCCTGCTGCTCACCCCTACACTCCATGCTTGCCTCCCAGCCCCCAGGAACAGGGAAAGAGGAAGAGGAGGGTGTACCCCAACTGTTAACACGTTTCCACTCCTATTTCGCTGGTCACAATCACGTGGCCTTACCCGGCTTCCAGGTAGGTTGAGAAGTACAGCCTCTGGCCACGGGTCTGAGCAGAGCTGGGGGCGGAGGGGGCAGGACGCGGTGGCCGGTGCTCATTCCTAGAAGCAAGGAGGAGAGAAAGGGTAGCGAGACACAACCAAGGCACAGTTCCAAACAGCTGCCCAGTTGCTCAGTGTGGCTTCAGGTATCAGTTGCTTTCCTGGGAGCAGGTTTCATGGAGGAAGAGAAGGGAACAGAAGGGCTAGGTGGGCGTGCAGGGTGGTTGGTGGTGGGGGTGGAGGGTCCCTCCTGAGGGTGAGCCGTGTCTTCTTGCCTTGGGATCCATCGTAGCTAGCACACAGTAGGCTGCCCGTCAATGTTCATCAGGGTCCCACCTTCTTCCACAAACCCGCACAGGATTTGACCTGTATCAGCAAATGATGGTTGAGTTATATCCAATTGATTCGAATGGCAGACTGATGGAATTCATGCCGCCTTGAATCACTCTTCCGAAATCTATCTCGGCAGGTGCTCCCGTTTACTTCAGTTCCTTCCTCTGCAGAGGGACCTATGGTGGCCGGGTCCTAAGTCACCAACTAGGATCATTCTCCCATCTCCCACCATGCTTTCCAGCCTTGACCCACCTCAGGTCGGTGGGCGTGCAGATGCCTCCTCGGGGCAGTCTCCCAAGCACCCTCGTTTGGGGGGAAGGGATAGCCCTGGGGTGAGGGTAGGGGGAAATCCGCTGGCCCTCTGAGCTCCGGCCACTGTTTTCAGGGACCCCCATTTCGGAGCGGCCAGCAGAGCAAGGGTGCTGAGTTCTGCCCAACTGCTGCAGGGACAGGAAAGCAGCAGGGAGCCCTGGGCCTGAGCAGGGGCAGCAGCGGACTCCCAGGTCCTGCTCGGTCCTCTCTCTGGAATGTCTTCCCTTAACCCTGGTTTAAGTCCTCTTCGTCCTTCTGGATTCAGGAGCAGCACCTAATAGGGACCTAGGGAGGCAACTCAACTGGTCTGTCTTCTCTGCCTATATTTTCCCCCAACCTTCCTCTTACCCGATTATAATTGTCTTTATATTCCCCCCAACACACACTGTTCACCATTGTGTCCCCGTCCCCCGAGTGCACAGAGAATGGCACCGAGAGCTTTCTGTCCCCAGGCTTACTCCTACAGAAGAGGTCCCTTGTCCCTTGTCACGCCCACTGTGGGGACCCAAGACTCTCTTACCCCAAAAGCCCCAGCAGCAGGAGAGCTCCGGCCTCCGGCTCACCTGGGCGTGGCCGGAGCTTCCCCGGATGGCCAGCAGATGGCGCAGTTGCCCTCCTTATCCTCTCTCCCTGGCCTCCGCTCACCGACAAAGACGGGGAAAGAGTGGGGAAGGTGGGCTAGTGGGCAGGCCTCTCCAAGGACCCTGGCAAGGGGAGAAACTTCCTCCAAAGGAAGCCTCCAGGCCCCCTCCCCTACAGAACGGTCCCTCTCGGGCCTAGGGCCACAAAAGAGGGAAGGAACGTGGGGTCGTGCAGAGACACGCAGGGAGCCCGTTCACGGCGCTCGCAGGCCCAGCTTCAGAAGCACCCACTTCATTGCTTCTAGCACAGGCTGGTGGATGCTGGAAATCCCACCATGGGGCCTGTTAGATACGACCCTGAGGTTTTGTTAGAGGAACGGCACAGGTGCAGCGCTCGCCCCCAGGGGCCTTGCGTGCTGGACCTTTCTAGCTGCACACCTTGGGCCCGTGGCAGCAACTCAAATTCAGGGCGGCTTGAAGCCAAGTCTCAGTTTCTTCATCTCTAAGAAAGAGAGATGAAGTTTAATCTTTCCTGACAACACAGCTTGGAGGGGATTAATTATACATGAAGGTGTAAACTTCAAACACGCACAGATGCGTGTGTGGGGAGAAGCCAGGTGAGGAGACTCCGTTCTTCTCTGGGAGTGGGTCGGGTGGGATGCGTAGGGCAGGGCTGGCCAGGAGCCCCTGTTGTCTCTCATCTGGATTATTCCGAAGGCCCCCCTCTCCGTGTTCTCCCTGCCTCCAGCCCTGCCACCCTCTCTTCTTCCCTCCCGTCCTGCCTCCTCCCTGCAGGTGTTTTCTATATAGAAATCGAACGCCATCCCTTTGCCTAAAATACTTACATGGCTTTTCAAACGCTCTCAGAATAAAAGCCAAACTCAGAAAAATGTCATTCAGCGTTCCTTATTATTTTTTTAAAAGATTTTATTATTTATTTGAGAGAGAGAGCACACACGAGCAGGAGGGAAGGGCAGAGGGAGAGGGAGAAGCAGACTCCCTGCTGAGCAGGGAGCCCGATGCGGGGCTCGATCCCAGGACCCCGGGATCATGACCTGAGCCAAAGGCAGCTGCTTAACCTACTGAGCCCCCCAGGCGCCGCTCAGCGCTCTTTACAACTGATTTCTGGTGCTGTGTCAGCCTCACGAAGCAAGATTAAAGAAAGGGGCTTAGCCCAGATGGACAGCGTGAGGTTGGGGGGCTGGAGGGAGCGGGCCCTGCGGGACGACTGCACGGGTCTGAGCCGCGACAACGGAAGCGGGGACAGGCCGAGAAGGAAGGAGTGAAGGGGTTGGCGGCCACTGCCCCGGTCTCCATCCGCGCCTTCTCGCGGACACAGCCTGGCTCGTGCTCCCCATCTCGTGCCCAGCACCGGGGCGCCGGCTGCCGCTGGAGATGGTCAGCCGGCATCTGTCCGAGGGGGCAGGCACGAACGAATGATCGAGGGAGTGAGTGGGAATCCTGACCGGGTCTGGGGCCAACTAGCCCCGTTCAGAGTCCACCAGCCACGGCCTTTCGCCTGCAAGAGGATACCCTCCATCCCCCCACCGCTGCCAGGCCGGCCCCGTGCCCAGCCGTCTGCTAACCTCCGAGGCTGGAGGGGGCAGCGCTGCGGGACGGCGAGGCCAGGGAGAGCGCGTGTCCGGGGCGCCGGAACGGTGGCAATGCCCAGGGCCTGGCCCGCCCGCAGCCTCTCGGAACGCTCTGTCCAACACCTCGCGGGGAGGGCACCCTGGCAGCAAAGGGTCGCCCGGCGTCTGCCCCCGCGGTGAGCCACGGTCCTGAGCACGGCTGCTGGCTCCTGGTTCCCCGGGCGGCCTCCTCCCTGGCGCGGCAGGTGCGCGGCCCGTGCTTCCTCTCCTGCCCAGCGGCCTCGGCCCAGCGCCTCCCGCGACCCCACTCTCCGCGCCCCCCGCCTCGGCTCTTGTCCATATGGTGGCTTCCCTTCAGTGTTCTCCAGAAAGAACTCCTCCCTCTGGTTGGCTTGCTCAGCCTCCTCGCGGACAGAATCCATAGTGTTTGGAGAAGCAGGAAGCCCTTTGCTTGCTTAGCAGGGACTTGGGGTGGCCCATCCTCCCCACAGTCCTGGTCCTACGTGGCGGGCATCATCGTCTGTCACCTGGAGCCCTGGATGGGCCCCTCACTCGGCTCCCTTGCCCCAGGCCTGTCTTCCCCTAATCCAGGCTCCATAGCGCTTTCTAGAAAGTACATTTGATCTTGTTTCATCCTCCGAACCTGATCCCCCTTTACCCAGGCTTCTCCATCTTAGCAAATAACAGCTCCAACCAGGAACGTGGGCGACGTCACTGCCTCCTCCCTCCCCCATGCTGCCCACACGCATCCGCGCCCCATTCCCTCCGTTGGCAAGCCCTTGGCTCTGTCTCGAAATACATTCACGCTGATCCATTTCTCTTCATCTCTGCACCAACTCAGTTCATGGCACGGTCACTGGGCAGAAGGCCTTGCCCACGAGGACATCTGTCAGCCTCTGCCACTTCCCTCATCACACCAACCTCCCGTCGGTTCCAAGAGCCCTCTAAGCTCTTCCGGCTGTAGGGTCTTTGCCCTTGCAGCTCCCCCCAACCCCTCCTGGAACACTCCTTCCCCTGGTTTTCATGAGACCAGCTTCTTCTCATCTTTTTAGGGCTCAGCTGGAAGGTCACTTCCTTAGAGAGACTTTCCTGGGCTACTCTCTCTAAAGAGGATTCCTCCTTTTAATCTCCATCCCAGAATCCTGTTTCTTTCCTTCTTGCTCCCCAATTTAAGTCTTATTCATTGAACGAATTTATTTGTATACTTACTTATTTAACCAGTCATTGTCTGTCTCCCCACTAGAATGTACCATGAGGGCAAGAAGCTCGTCTGTCTTGTTCAACTCGATATCCCCAGAGCCCACCACAGGCCTGCGCAGAGTATGTGCTCAATGACTATTTGTTAAATGAACGTAATAAACAAATGGCGGATCCACCGTGTCACTGCCCTGCTTTAGTCCATCATCGCTTCCCCAAACTCCCCAGGGCCCTATTATGTTTTCTTCACCACCTGCTTGCGCTTACCTTTTCTGGCTTCCCTGACAGCCTACGGGGAGTCAGTCAAGTGGAAAGGGTTAAGTCAGAACAGGTGCCATGGTGCAAACAAGAGCGCTGGGCAAGGGAGGTTTAAAAAAAAAAGTGTGGGGGGACATGGGACACATGATCTTCATGATCCTGAGCAGGGCTTCACTCCTGTGAGGTTTGTTTTTTTTTAAACCATAGCAAGGATTAAACTCTGGACCAAGAGGCCAGGGGAGCAACCGGAGATCAGAGGGGGCAGCTCTCGCCACGGTGGGTGGGGGCCTGGGACTCCCCAGAGCCTGTTCCGGCTGGGCTGCATCTGAATTCTTAAGAGAGCAAGCCCTCAGAATGAGCAGATCTGAAAGCAGGGACCGAGCCCCATCTAGTTCCTGCTCTCGCCCCAGAGCTTAGCACTGTACTCGGCCCAACATGTGTCCTCAGAGAAGAGTAAAAGCTTGTGTCCTGGGAGCCAAAAAGCCCGTCCCACTCATGTCACAACTGGGGAGCAGCCAGACCACAGGAAGCCCTCAGGGGCAGGGGTCCTTCTGAACGAGAAGCCTCTCTACATGGCAGGGGAGGGGGCTCCCTGCCCACATCCATCCCCGCCCCACCCCAGGTGAAGCTGTCCCGGTGGCCCAGCTTCTGTTCCCCTCCCCATGCGGAGACATTCATCTGGCAGATCAAACCCATCTCGGCCGGCTCCTTGCAGAGTTGCTCCGGGCCGAGGTTTCTCCTCCGCTGAGCCAGGGGTGCAGAAGGCGTTCCTGAGTCTCGGGGTCAGCTCCTCTAGGGAGCCCTGCCTATGGGCCCCGGGCCTGCGGCTCTGGGTACAGCCCTGAGCACAGCTTTAAATCCAGCCTCCATGGGGGGAGTGGGCCATGGGGAGGGAGTGAAATTTCCAGAAGGAGCTGAGGGTATCTTCTGTGCCTTTCCACCAACCACAGTCCTTCCAAGCAGCAGGAGCTTCTCCATAGCAAGGTCAGAAACCGATCTGTGTCTCTGATCAACCCCCTGCGATCCATCTACCAAGAGGGCGGAGCATCTTCACTCTCGCCCTGGGCACCAGCAGTTGTCACAGCGGCAGGCGTGTGCCCTGGGTCTGCCCCAGATCAGGAAGCGGAGGCTCCGAGAGGGACATAGTCTGCTGGAGGTCACGTAGCTAAGTGCCTTCTGGTCCCAAGGCAAGTGGTGTCCTGTTTCTGGAAAAAATGGGGCTCACCGGAAGTTACGGTGTGGAGAAGCATCATCCCCGGCCGAAGAGAAGTCAACAAGGAGAGGACACCCCCGGGGGTACGGGCGATCCGAAGCTCTGAGCTCCAGGCTGCCTCTGCTGAGAAGGGAGCCCCCCAAGATGGATCTGCGGACAGAGGGACCTTGGGATATGAGGAGCCAGTGGGAACAGAGGATGGGAACAAAGGAGAAAGCTGGAGGTGGGATGGGGGACCCCTAACACCAGGTGCTCTCCTGGAAGGGGGATACGTGGGATTCCAGGCAGCTGAGGGCGAGGCTGGAGCCAGCCGGAGGGTGGGAAGGGCCCAGAGATGCTGCTGGCTCTGCGGGGATGTTCTCTGGCTCTGGGAGGATAGTGGAAGCTTGGTGCTTTCATTTGGGGTGCTTTGGGGGGTTTCTCGGAAGCCTCCATCTGAGTGCCCTAGTAGGCGCCCGTCTCCTCCAGCAACCACTCAGGACTCCTGCCAGCCCTGGCTGTCCTGGCTCACTCCTGAGGGCACAGCAGCCTCCAGGTAGCTGGTCCCGCTGGCTCTCCCTCTCTCAGCCACATGAGACGCGTAGGGGAGCTTCGTACATCCTCGGCCCCAACGGACTCAGAGGTTCCGGGTCCCCTGTGCAGCCTCCTCTCCCGGCCACACTCGCCCATACCCAAGCCTTCCCAGGTGTGGCCACACCTGCCTCTGACTCAGACTCTGGGACCCTAGGGTCAAGGCGGCATGGCCTTCTTGAAGCCTCTCACGGGGCTTGGGGGAGGGGGCTAGAGGCACAGCCCATCGTTCCCTTAGCCTGCCAACCACTCTCTCCAAATATTGTCTCCATTTCCTAACTGCCCGGACACAATCCCTCCAACTCTTTTAAGAGTCTGTATTTTAAGCCGTAGGTCCCGAAAACATTTGCGGCACCTTCTTTGCAAACCCAGTGTTAGCATGGAATCCAGCGGTACTCGGCATTGACTGTTCTGTGCTTGGCTTTTTGGGACCTTGGTGAAGACAACAAGTTGCATTTTAACGTCAAAGTTCATTTTATTTTATTTTATCTTTACATCACATGATCAAAAATATCAAAAGGAGGGGCGCCTGGGTGGCACAGTTGGTTAAGCACTCGACTCTTGGTTTCAGCTCAGGTCATGATCTCAGGGTCGTGAGATCAAGCCCCACGTCGGGTTCTGTGCCCGGCATGGAGGCTGCTTAAGATTCTCTCTCTCTCTCCCTCTCCCTCTGCCCATCCCCCCTCCTGCCATGCTCTCTCTCTCTCAAAATAAAATAAAATATAAAATAAAATAAAAATTTATCAAAAGAAACAAAAGTGTGCACAATGAAAACCCACTCCCACACCCCAGTTCCCAGGTCTCCCCCGCAGCGGCATGGATAGGAGCAGTTCCCCGCGTATCCTTCTAGAGATAAATTTTGCCTGTACAAACGTCCAGCCCCTTAATCCAGGGGTCAGCAAACTTCAGCTCAGCTCCCCACCAAGGCCAAGGTCGGCTCACGGCATGTTTTTCCTCAACCTGAGAAGGAATTATGTTTTTTACAGTTTTAAAAGATTATAAGGAAACCAAACCAAACCAACAAACAAAGAAAACCCAAAGAAAAATATGCAACAGAGGTGGCTTGTGGTTTGCAAAGCCTAAAACATGAACTCTCTGGCCCTTTACAGAAAGTTTGGTCAAAATTTAATCAAAAGATGGCATCCTGGATACACCCTGCTGTTATATTCACTCGATCGTCTACCCCGAAGCCCTCCTTCTACCAGTATCCCTCCGAGCTGCTTCACGCGTCTCTGAGGGCACGTGCGATTCTGCTGTCCAGGCGGACAGCTAGGCGGTTACCTCCCTGGTGCTGTTACAGACACCTGCTCGGGGCCCCATCATCGCCCCGAGGACTGGCTGGCGTGTCACCGGGGGGACGTATCTCTCACAGCCCAGGGGTCCCGGCGTCCGAGATCAGGACACCTGCCGCTTGCATGTCCGGGGAGGGTCTGCCTCCTGGCTCACAGGCCACCGTCTTTTTGCTGTGTCCTCACGCGGTGGAAGGGGACTCTTCTGCGAGGGCCCTGATCCCGGTCATGGGGCCCCCACCTTCATGAATGGAGCAGCTCGAGGAGGCCCCACCTCCTAATGCCGTCACCTGGGCCTGCATTCTCAAGGGAGGAGTTTGGGGGATGCAAACGTTCCATCGGTAGCCTGTGCCCTTTTCCTTTTTCCACCCCCTTCCCACTCCTCCTTCTTTTCCTCCTTTCCTCATTTGTCCTCCTGGCTATGGTGCTGGCGTCTCAAGGACTGCTGAGTGAGTGAGTGAATAGCCTTGTGTCTGGGAGGGGAGGGTTCAGTCTGGAGACCGTTGCCCCGGGGAGAACCAAGTCTCTGGAGGTCTCAGCATCAGACCTGCGGCCCCTTCTCCTTCCCTTCCTCGCCCTCTCCACCAGGACGGTGGTACCTTGCCTCCCCAGCACCTTCCTGTGGTCTTGGGCGCCCTCCCCACGCCCCACTGCTCCACCTGCAGGAGGCAGGTCTGCCAGGAGGGTGATCCCCGGTCACTGGCACTTCCTTCAGACTTCCTCCAGCCTCCTGTCCCCTCTGGACGTGGCTGCTGGTCACTAGGCTCTGCAAGGCATCTCACGTCTCCATCCAGAGCAAGAGCTGAGGCCACATGGATAACCCTCTCCCGGGCTGGGGCTGCTGGGGCCCAGGGGCTACAATGGCACAAAACTCCAGTTCCCCCCGACACACTGGATCCCGGCTTGATCCAATGCCTTTTCTCCCATCCTCCCAAAGCTTCTCACTTCCAAAGCTCCACTCTAATGAGAGGAGTCTCGGCCAGAAAGGCCAGCCACCAGCTGCCCAAACCTGCTGTCTGCTGAGTCCCAGGATGGAGGAGATCGCTCGCGTTGGGGAAGGGGCTGGAAGCAGGGACTCTCCCCAAAGCCTTTTCTGTCTGGACAGTGCAGGATTGGCCGTCACAAGCCCCATCTCCTCAGAGCTCCACCTTGCACCACCATCGAGCCAGGGGCCTCTGTGGTCTGGCCCCCGGAGCTGTAAGCAGAGGTTCTTGTCTCTAGTTCTGGGGCTCCAACTGCTTGCTTAGCTTGCAAGGCGGAGAACATCCCAGACACAGGCTCTGTGCAAATGGACAGTCCCCTGGTCTCAAGCCCCAAACCTCAAAATCTGACTTGTCCTTTTCCTTAACCCACCCCCCACCCTTGCAGGGCCCAGCAAGTTCTCCGGGTCCCCAGGTCACAATACAGCTGCACCTGCCCTCGCCCTCAGTTCCACCATCCATGCTAAGTTGGGATAAGAGCACCTCTCATCAGGACTCCTCAAGCAGAGAGGGGGACAGGAGGGAGGCTTGGGTGAGGCCTTGTTGGGGAGAGACCCGCGGCCAGTTTATGTGCAGGAGTGATGCCCCCCGATGGGTTTAATGGGATCACTTGGCTACCAGGAAAGGTGTGGACTTCAGGGGCAGCCGCAGAAGCAGGGAGACCTGCTAGGGGAACTTGAGGAGTCCTGATGAGAGGTGCTCCCCCTTTGCACCAGCTCCTCCCTCTCCAGAACATTCTCCCAGAGATCCACATGACCTGCTCACAGAGCTCGGCCCCACCCAACCTCCTTGTCCTGGGGCAGCTCACTGAAAAGATCTGGTGTGGCGCCGTCTGTCTCCTTCCCATGGAAGGCACGCTCCGGGACAGTAGGAACCTTGTGTGTCGAGTTCACGGTGGTGTCCCCACTTTCTAGAACTTGCACTACCTTCTCCGTAGAGCTCCACAAAAGCTGTATCTTTGTCACGTCCCTGGAGCCTTTCAACAAACACCTTCATGAGGCAGGAGGTCCAGCAGCCCCTTAGTTTTGGTTTCTGAAACCTAACTACAATTCACAAATTAGAGCACAGATCCAGTCTCCGAGGATGGAGAATCCTCCAGCTGATCGGCCCCTCTCTCCTTTGATGTGGAGTCTTTTGATTTCCTCCACCGGCCGGCCTCTCTCCTTCCAGCCCATGCAGCCTGCCCCCAGCCCCAGCCCCACCTGCTTGCTGCTCCCCCATCAAAGGAAGGCAAGGTCCACCGGGGAACCCCTGAGCTTGTCGGAAATGAGCAAAAAGAGTGAGGGAAGAGAGACAAAGACAGAGAACGTGGAGGGAGGGATAACAGCACTACTAGAGGCCCAGCCACGAAAGAAGTCAGCCAAGAGTGTGCCAGGCATCTCTGAGGGCGCCTGGCCCTGGCCTGGTGGCTCACAGCATCGTGGACACACGCTCAGGCAAGCTTGCCCCTGGGGGGTGGGCACACTCTACTGAGCTAGAGAGTCAAGGGCAAAGTCCCAGGAGGAAAGGGACATTTGAACACCAGTTTTGCTTTGGAATTGTTGAAGAGTCAGGGATGGGGGTCTGAGCAGGTCACCCATCTCTTGATTTCCTTGTCTCTTTGTCTCATCCTTGACCCCCATCCCTGGATGATTTGAGAAGGAAGAATAACAGCTCACAATTTTGAGCATCTACTATCAGCCAGACACTATTCTGAGCCTTTTAGATGCTTAGAATCACACAACCACCCTGTGAAGGAAGAAATATTATTATTCTCAATTGGAACAGACAAGAAAACTGAGATCCAGGGAAATGAAGTAACTTGCCCAAGTCACACAGCTAATAAAAATGAGAACTAGAGTTTGTTCCAGGCCATCTCACTCCAGACTCTGTGCACTTCCCCACCACCCTGCATGGCTCTCAAGCAAGATAATCAACATGAACAAGGCTTGTGAAATGTGACAACCCCATATAATAATTCATTATTAAGCAAACCCTTTGCTTGTGGCTTCCAATATCTCTCTGTGTCTCTATGACAGGACTTCAACCCCATGGATACCAAGGGACCCAGATGGGAGTCCCGCCCTCTGGGAGCCCAGAGCCCAACACTGAGCCTGGTACAATAGCCACACAGATGGGTAGGCAGTTGGGTTCCACTCAGGAGGGCTGTTGAGGAAGGAGAGAAGAACGATAAGATAGAGGAGCTGGAGCTACAAATTATAGCTTATTGATCATTCTGTTAGTAATAAAAAATAGCTAATGTTTATTTCCCACTACTCACAGGGCAGGCATCATTTAGAGGCTTTCAGATATTAACTGAAATGCTAATGCTGTTTGTCTTACAGATGGCCCCCAGTGATCCTCACTTCCTGATATTCTTACCCTAGTTTAGTCCCCTCCCGCAGCGAATCAGGGCTGACCTGTGTGACCAGGAAATTATATGACGGAAGTGACAGCCTGTGAAGGAACTGCAGCTTCCTCTTTGGTGTCCTGGATCACTATGTGGAAAGGAGCTGAGGCCTCTGGCCATTGGCTGCATGAGTGCGCCATCTTGGAAATGGATCCTCCAGCCCCACTCAGGTCTCCCAATTTTGCAGTGCCAGTCCACATGTGACTGCACCCTCAGGAGAGATCTTGATCCAGAATTGCCCAGTGGAACACCCCTGAATTCCTGATTCATGGAAACTGTGAGAGATAATAAATGGTTGTTTCACGCCACTAAGTTTTGGGGTAATTTGTTATGCAGCAATAAATAACTAATACTCATTGAAGCATCACAACAACTCTATGAAGTAGACACTTTAATCGCCCAAAGCTTACAGCTAGAAGGAGGAGGAGGAAGGATTTTTCTCAGGCATACCCCTCTCCCCAGAAAACTTGCCTTCTAGGTGGACACCTAATGATGCTTCTGTGGTGGGAGATTTACTGGGGGATGTTGAGCAGATGAGGCTCCCCAAATTGGCCAGTCCTCAGTGCCAGTTTATTAAAAATAAAGACTCCCAGGACCTTACCCCAACTATTTTGGCTCAGTAGGGTCTAGAATGAGACCTTCAGTTGATTTAACACCTGCATGTTTCGGGACTCACTAATATTCCCAGAACTCCTCCGCAGACAACTATGGCTCTCCCATTGAGCTAGTTAGGGGACACTAGATTATACAGCAGTGACCAGAAACTTCAGTGGCTTAATTCCCAGAGGTTCATTTCTCCCTCCCACCTCAATCTGATACCAGTTGGTTGGTCCTCCCCCATCCTGAGCTATGCCACCTGGAACACGTGGCTTCCTAGATCACTGCTGTAAGGCAAGAGAAAGAAAGGAGTGATCATGGGACATGTTTCAAAGGGCCAAGCCTGGAGGTAACTTATACCAAGCCCACCCACACTCATTGGCCAGAACTGCAAGGGAGGCTGGGAAATGTGAAGAGCAAATGACTATCTGGTGGACCACGGAACCCCCTGCCACACCCACTGTTCAGCCTTTAATTATGTTCTATGTTGCATATTGGTATGTTCCTCTTGATTCCTCAGTTAGATGTGAACTCTCTGAGGTCAAGAGCAACCTTGAATTTCTCCCCTACAGGGCTGAGCACTTGGACACTACTTAATATATTCTTCTAGATAAATTGGTGATAAATGGCTCTGCATAGTGGCCGTGTGGCGGGAGGGTCTGATAGGTCTGGGTGCAAATTCTGTCTCCAACACTCCCTTGGCACATTTTCTGAGCCTCAATTATTTTGCCTGTAAAATAGGAAGGATGATTGCCTTACAAAGTGACTGGGGGACCAAATGAAGTAATTTAGACTATAAATTACCTGCCACACTTCATGTAACATAGTGCGATTCAAAAACTGGTAGCTATTATAACCTATTACACTAGGGGCACTAAGGAGGCGGAGCTTTCTGGGGTCTGTGAGCCCCTCGAAATCATATGCAAACATGCATATGCATGAATACACAGGGACCTTCCCTTCCTCACCTTCTCTTTGTTTACAAAAGCACACATGTGATAGTTCTCGGTGTAAAATGGTTAAACACCACAGATCATAACAGCTCACGTGTTAATGGCTTCCTACAGGCCAGGCAGCTCGGAGTGCTCTGAATGCATGACTTGTACTCCCCCATCTTCACGGGGTTCCCCCATGAATTCTGTGAGGCGCTGCTGTTGTTATCATCCCGGTGTCACGTCTTGCAGATGAGGAAACCGATTCACGGAGAAACTAAGTCATCAAAGGTCCCAGAGCTGCTAAGTAGATAAGTTGGTTTCAACTCAAAGCCAGGCGGCATGACTCCAGGGCCCTTATCCACCAGTGTCAGTGCTTCTCAAGATGTGGTCCCTGGACCAGCAGCCACAGCACCTGGGAATATGTTAGAAACGCAGATTCTTGGGCCCCCCTCAGACCTGCAGAATCAGAGCTCTCCAGGTGATTCTGGGACGCCTTGAAGTTCGAGAACCCCTCACTATGCACTTGTGCTCCCCCCTCCACCTGCAATTCGTCCTTCTGGAGCCCAGAGGAGCGCCGGCCGCTTACTAGATGAATGAATGAGCGCTGTCACCCGCTCATAACTCTCATTCACAGTCCTTCTTCCTGTCCCTGAGGTCAGAAGCACCAGAAGAAAACCCCGCACCGTCAATGGAAGTGCCCTCCTTCATCCTCTTGGGGCACCTGCACTGGGTTCTCCTCAGACTGGACAACTCGGCCATCAGATTCGCTCACCGGTCAAAACCGGTGCCGGAGAGGGGCTGGCTGGATGCTGAGACGCTCTTTGGTTCCCAGCCCAAACCTGGGCATCTCCAGCGACGGCGCGGCAAACAGGTGGCAGCCCGGGCCCGGCCCTCCGCCCCAGCTGTCCCCGCCTTGGCAGCGGGCCCCTGCTCCGTGCCCCCTGTCATATCCCGCTGGAAGCCGACTCAGCGGGCGAGGCAGCCCCGGGCAGGCAGCTGTGTGTTTGCTCACCAGAGAGCCGGGCACCGGCTTATGTGGAAGGCTCACGAAGGCAGGACAGGGGCAGCCACGAAAATGCCAGCATGTCTCAGCCCCCCCGCCAGCCAGGGGGGCTTTTCCTCGGTGATTCTGTTGTTTGTTAATGATGCCATGACAACCACGACTGAGCGCTTCCTGTGGGTCAGGCGTCCTGCATTACAACAACCCTTCGGTGGAGACGCTTATGATCATCCCCGTGTCACACGTGAGGGAAATGGATCCAAGCTGTCAGAGCGGATGCGCAGTGAGGACAGGACTCAGACCCGGGTCTGTGGGACCCCACGCCTCTATGGTTAACCATGGCTCGAGGGAGGGAACCAGCATGGCGCACGTGAACTTGGGCCTGAGCAGGCTAACAAGGGCTCTTCATGTGGCTATGACCCACTTCCCCATTCTTCCGGGAGCATTTCTCAAAGGCTGCCACTGTTCACAACCATTTATGGAGCAGGTCCTGTTTTTGTTTAGAATTATGACATCTTGTTTCCCATAAATATACAGTCCATGAGAACAAGGATTTTTTTTTTTGGATCCCTGCTGATTTCCAGCCGCTAGAATAGTACCCGGCACACGGTACGCACGCAATAAGTATCTGTTAAATGAATGAGTGGCCCTGACCTCCAGATCTTGACCTGTTGAAGCCACAGGGAGGATGTAGTTCTCTATTTGCATGATTTTTTAAAAACTCCATTACCACAGGGGCAGGGCTAGATCTAATCAAGATAAATGCTTTTGAATTGCGGGATGAGTAATGAGCTATGAGGCAAAGCTAAGTGTGTGGTGCGCCCGTTGACTCCCCAGAGCACATTCTAACACCTACTGAGGCTGTTGCTGCTGCAGACTCTGGACGTGGGTGGCATTACTTGGATGGATGATCTTGGAACATTCCTCCTCTGGCTTTTGCAGTCCCTGGAGACATGCTGACTTTTGGTGTTCTTGTCTTGGAAAGTGAATTCCGGGAGGTGGTAAGGCAGAGGGACGCAAAACTTAGGCTCTTTGCAGTGCTATGACTTTGAGATAGGCCACGCACCTTCTCCAAGTCCCATTCTCCTCCTCTGTAAAATGGGGCTAATAACAGAACTTCCTTCCTATGATTACTTTTATCACCACCATCACCACCCCCAGCCATCATTACCATCATGCTTTGAGTCTCTAGGGAGCTCCCCGTGTCCAGTCCTGGCCTGTCAGGCCCCTGGTTTCACCAGGGATGGACAGAGAGGTTATGGGCGCTTCCAAAGGCAATGGAAGCAGAGGTCAGAGTGAGGTAGCCATGAGATGATGTGGCAACCTCTAGAAGCTAGAAAAGGCCAGGAATGGATCCGCCTCTAGAGCCCTGAGCAGAAATGCAGCCCTGCCATCACCTTGATTTTAGCCCAGTAAGACCACTTCAGTGAGACTGAGACTCTGATCTCCAGAAGTATAACTTAATAAGCCACTAAGCCCAACAGCATTAAGAAACTAATACAAGGGCCTCTAGTCTAGCTTTATCCTTCTCTGAAATCAGGACTCCAGCTTCTATTTTATTCCATAAAAATCAAAACACACTTTTTTATATTAATTAGTTCTAGCCTGGAGAAAATACAATTTTCCAATAATACACTCTAAGGCCTGTCCCATGGGTGTTTCTGGCCCTGCACTAGTCTGCGTATACCTGTTTGTGCTCTGATCTATCCACCACCTTCCCTCGCTCAGCTCCACACTGCAGAGAACTACATTTTCGAGAACCTCCTGGCAAATGGCTTCCAGCTAGTTTTGGCCAATGGGCAGCACTGACAGAAGGTACGAAGAGGGGAAAAGCCATAGCAGTTCACTTTCTCACTCTGCCTTGGGTGGCATCTCCATACTGGGATGGGAGGACAGTCAGAAGCCTGGGTTACGAGCTGAGTTTGCAGTACTGCCGTTAACAGGGGACCGGGGGGACCGCGGTGGGGTCATGAGCCATGGGGTGCAAACCAAGAAAGTCCCCCCAAACCTCTCCATCTACCCTGTCCCTAGAGCTGAGGAGACAGCACTTGTCCCGAGGGCCTCTCTCTTGGGGGGGGGGTGCACAGACCATGCCCAGCACTGGGCCACCAACAGGCCGTACCCCCCCACCGCAGACAGCTGAGTCTGGCAGGAGGGGCAGCGGCCAGCTCCATCGCCCTAACTGCCGTGTGGTTTGCTTTCATCAAGGAAACAGCAGGGATTCCAAATTAAATTCCAACGTGCAATTTATTCAAGATGTAAGGCCCATCGAGAGACTGTCTGCAGACTGCCCGGCCCTCCCGCTCGGAGGCAGACGTCCTGCTGCCCGGGCTGCCACAGCCCATCCTGGTCTCCTGGGACCGAGGCCCTCCAGAAGGGGGATTCTCCCTGGGCTGCTGGCCAGCTGCTTTCCCATGTTACAGATGGGGCTGCTGAGGCACAGAGAAGGATCTTGAACATGGAAACCGTCCTGGGAACACGGAGGCCAGCGCCAGCATGGGCTGGTCGGTCTTTGGGAATTGTGCATGATGAAGTATCTGTCTGGCACACCCTGAGGATGACAAATGAGCTAATTGTGAGCGGTAGTAAGGGCCGTGGGAATCTCACTTGGAAAACCCAATCAGTCCGTCAGCATTCATTTGCCTGAAAGAGGCTTCTGAGCAGAGCTCAGGCTTCAGACCGATGGGCCACCCCCTTCCGGGCAGATCCACCTGCCAGGGCTTCCGGACCCGTGCCTAGCACCTATTCCCCCCCGGAAGGTTTCATGAGTCACACAGACCCCAGAATGGAGATGACAAAGTTGATGGGAAAGCACAGAGGTGAGGAAGCCCCTGAAATGAGTAGGTACCTGGTGGGGACGGCTCGTGCGCACACGGGGCTGCACTCTGGCTCTTTCCTCGTTCAGTTCTGCGCTGACAGGCAGGTGGGGGGTGCCGGGCCCTGAGAGCCCGCCTCTGGGGCAGCAGCCTGTGATGGACATCAACAGTTTGCGGCCAGAGACAAATTCCTCCCAGGAAAGCTTTGCATTCAGATGAGAATTAGAGCAACATGCCCAAACACCCTTTGGGGTTCAGGGGTCCCTACTGTGCGGGGGTGGTGTAGGGACACCAGAGTGACGTGTGCTGAAACCCAGATTATGTGCGTTCTGGAAGGAAGACTTTGCAGCCAGCCAGCCCTGGCTGACAAAGCTGTGTTTCTCTGGGTTCCTGGGGTCAGCTCCCGAAGCAACACCGACTTCCTACCATTTAGCAGACAGCACCGCGCCTTTGGGGAGTGGATTGATTTTGAGGGCAGTACGGCAACAAACGATCTCTAGAGAAGCAACATCCAGTTCTGACTGAGAGCCCGGAGGTGGGAAGTGGACATTTCGATCCAGGCCTGCTGCCATCCTTTGAAGGAGGCAGGCAGTGACTATCACGTACCAGTTTCCTTGGAGGAATGGGGAATGGAGAGGAGGGGACACTGCCACAAAATGACTGGAAGTCTAAAACTTAGTGGTTGCAGCCTGGCCTTTGAACTCAAATCTGACATTGAGGCCTTTCTATGTTTAGGTCTTAGAACAAGCTCTTTTATGTCTCAGGCCCTCAGTTTCCCAATCTGGAAAGTGGGTGGAATAATAATATCCAACTCTCAGGCTTCATTCGGAGCAAAGATCAGCAAGTTTTTCCATTAAGGGCCAGATGGCGAATATTTTAAGGCTTTTGGGCCAAATGGACACTGTTGCAGCTACTCTACGCTGCCATTGTGCTTTGAAAGCAGCCATAGAAATAATAAAGAATAGTAAATGAATGGACATAGGTGTGTCCCAATAAAACTTTATTTACAAAAATAAATGGTGGGCCAGACTCGGCCTGTGAGTTACAGTGTGCTAACCCCTGATTAAGAGATTATATGAGCCAGTGCAAATGATAGCAAAAGTGCTTGGCACAAAATTGCTGACCAGTAAATGTTGCTATCATCATCATCATCGGCATTATTGCTCTGCATTTGGCCATTTGGATCATCAGGTGCTGCCTACTAATTATCTCTGTCTCCTCTCCCTGCCTTTACCAACTTGTTAAATCAATTTCCAAAAGGGTACTTAAGTGGATTAATTCAGACTCCTGGGTGCAAATGCATTCAGGATTTTGCCCTGAAGTGGTCTGCTTAATGCGGTTTCCCAAATCTCTTAGCAGGACGTTTCTCCAAAGAAGACATACAAATGGCCAACAGACACACGAAAAAATGTGCAACATCATTCGGCATCAGGGAAATACAAATCAAAGCCACAATGAGATACCACCTCACCCCAGTCAGAATGGCTAAAATTAACAAGTCAGGAAAAGACAGATGTTGGTGAGGATGCGGAGAAAGGGGAACCCTCCTACACTGTTGGTGGGAATGCAAGCTGGTGCAGCCACTCTGGAAAACAGTATGGAGGTTCCTCAAAAAGTTGAAAATAGAGCTACCGTACGACCCAGCAATTGCACTACTGGGTATTTACCCCAAAGATACAAATGTAGGGATCCGAAGGGGCACGTGCACCCCGATGTTTATAGCAGCCATGTCCACAATAGCCAAACTAAGGAAAGAGCCCAGATATCCATCGACAGATGAATGGATAAAGAAGATGTGGTATATATATATGACGGAATATTACTCAGCCATCAAAAAATGAAATCTTGCCATTTGCAATGATGTGGATGGAACTACAGGGTATTATGCTAAGTGAAATAAGTCAATCAGAGAAAGACATGTATCATATGATCTCACTGATATGTGGAATTTGAGAAACAAAACAGAGGAGCACAGGGGAAAGGGAGGGAGAATAAAGTAAGACGAGATCAGAGAAGGGAGACAAACCATAAGACTCTTAATCATAGGGAACCCACTGAGGGTTGCTGGAGTGGAGGGGAATGGGGGGATGGGGTAACGGGATGACAGGCATTAAGGAGGGCATGTGATGTAATGAGCACTGGGTGTTATATGCGACTAACGAATCACTGACCTCTACCTCTGAAACTAATAATACATGATATGTTAATTACTTGAATTTAAAAAACCCTGGAAAAAGAAAAAAAAAAAGAAAGCAAAAATATCAATAAATCCACTATCCAGAGATTAAAAACAAACAAACAAACAAAAACCAGGCAGCTTGAATCCCCGCTGAAGTCACACTGATAAGACCTCCCATTCAGGGTTTCTATTGCCCTTCACCAGGGACCTCATTTGCAAGATGGCACGGAGTTCCCACTGTTGCTTGAGGAAGTAGAGACGATTACAACCATTTTGTGGACAAAGAACTGAGCTTTGGTTAGACTGAGTGTGTGAAGTCACGCGGAGGGGCGGGAACTGGGCTGAAATTTGGTCTCAGGTCTGTGGACTCGAAATCCAGGGCTCCGTCCCTGCTACCATGCAAATTTGCTGGTTTAAGCAGGAAAGGAATTCACTGAGTCAGTGGCTTGGAGAATCTGTGGGAGGAACAGAGAATCAGGGTTGGGGCTGGGTAGGAGAACACCACCCCAGCGATATTTGCTGGGGGGTGGGGCGGCTCCTGACACGGGAACCACAGCCACCCCAGAGACGCTGGGCACCTTTGGGTGCTTGCCCCTGCTGCGGCCTGGAGCCGGACGTGCCTCTGCCACCTCAGAACCAATTATTCCATCTGCCTGGTGCCTCCTTCTTCACCTCATTCTCTTTCAAAGGGGAGTCTTCAAGTGAGGGTCCTAGGAGCGGAGCCTCGGTCACGTGTCAGGGCCCTAGGTCCCAAGGAGCTTGCACAAGTGAGTCACTTCTTCCTTGGGGAGGCAGGACTCCTAGGAGGGGACTTACCCCCCAAGGTGCGGGGCCAGCTCCCCTTGTGGGTATACACCCCGAAGAAGTGAATGCATGGACTCAAAGATCCACCTGCACACCCTCAAACACGCGCCAAAAGGTGGCAACAAGTCATCACGCCCGTCTGAGGATGAATGGATAAGCTAATTGTGGGAGATACCTACAACGGAATCTTATTCAGCCTTAAAAAGTCGGAAACCCTGCCACGTGCTGCCACACGGGTGACCCTTGAGGCCATTGTGCTGAGTGAAATAAACTAGACCCAGAAAAGCACTTCCGCTCATATGAGGTCCCTGGACTCTTCGTGGAGACAGAAAGTAGAACAGTGCGTGCCAGGGCTGAGAAAACCGGGTGGGGGGGGGGGCGTTACGGTTCAGTGGGGACAGAGGTTCAGTTTGGGGTAATGGACATTTTCTGGAGATGGATGGTGGTGATGGTGGCACGACAACGTGAATGTGCTGAGCGCCACTCAACTGTACACATGAAAGTGGTTACAATGGTAAATTACACGGTATGTATTCTCTTACCACACACACAAGTAAAGGTGCTGGGCATGACAAACGTCCATTGCCAGAACTTAGGTTTGCATTTTCCAGAAGGGGAAATGGAGGCCCAGAAAGTGACAGGACTAATTAGTGCCAAAGTTGGCAACTGTCTCCGTCCCCGGTACTTGCTCTTTCCAGAAAGACACTGCTGGTGGAAATTTGGATGCCGGCTCCTCAGCCTTGCTCCCTCCAGGTTCTAACAAGTTGGACAGGGGCCAGGCAAGCAATTAAATAAGTGAAGTGGACTGGATGGGAGACGGGAGGGAGACACGGTGGCCATGATGAGCAAACGTTCCATGCGAACAGGCCAGGGGCTCCTCAGCGCTGGCAAGCCCGACGTGTTGGAAGGGAGCCCATGTGCTCTAGCTTATAGTTCTTCCAAAGAAGCCAGACATCCAGATATGTATGTGAATTTGCCTGAACCTTAATCATTGGCAACAGATTCAAACAAAAAAAATAGTCAACAAGCCGATGAAAATATATGTATGGATTGAATACTACCCTTGGGTTTCTGGTTTGCAAACTCAGTGATGGGTACAGAGGCAAGGACCCAAGATAAAAGTTTTGATAATAAATGCAAGTGCCTGGTAATTTTTCAAAGTATAGGCTCCCCAGTAAAGGTCAATAAGTAAAACATGGCTATTAACTAAGACCCAAAGGAGAGCCTTCTGTTACATTCTATCTCCCAAATGTAAAACTTTGGATCTTCCAGGGGAGGATTAGGACTGCAGATTACACTCGGAGGGCTCTGAGTCACCCCGCTTGCTCCAAGGAGCATGAAGAGACCTATCTTTAAATCTCAGTAAGCAAGGAACGGAGCTTGGGAGGGAGGACAGGAAGGAGAGGGGAGGAGAGAGAGAGGCGGACAAGTAGGACAGGAGCAGAAGGGTGGGAGAGAGTGGATGTGCATTCCCCTTTCAAGGCTGACTCTTCTGGAATCTCTGAACTCTTGTTCCTGCTTCGAGCGATCTGTTCTCTGGTTGACATGGCCCGATTGATATGTTTACCTGATTGACTCTTACCTAGTAAATTTGCTTCTGGGAGGTGTTAGTGAGCAGGGGAAGGGGCCAGAAGCCTTACACTTTCCAACGTTTTTTGGCTTCCAACTTATTTGACTTGACAGCCAAACCTAGGGTCAACCCACCGGCCATTTCTCTCAGGGGAGGAGGCATGGATCTTACTCTCATCTGCAGGAAGCCGCTCACGCAACACCCACAACTATCCCATTTTGAGTTTCCTTGGGACCCTCCGTGGGCAGTAGGAAGTTCTGTTCAGGGTCAAAACAGATTATTAGTAAAAGTAACTCCAAAGCAAAGCCTTTCCTATTTCCTGACACAAATTGTCCAAACAGCTTACCAGAAATTATACCAAATAATATAATGGAATCATCCCAGCATTGAAAACGATGGACTCCAACGATTGGGTATACCTAGAAAAATTAAGGGTCAAAAATGAAATTCCCTTTCCTCATGAATTACAAAGAACTTAAGGTCCAACCCTCGTTGGACCAATTTGCTACATAATAAGAAATCTCACCTGGAGGATGGAGGGTCTGTTCTGGAAACGACTGCTTGGCCCGACATCCTGGTCCCCCCAGTGGGCTGAGGGCCCGTTGGCTCCATTCTCACCTGAGGTTGGGAACCGTGCTTCCCGGAATCCCCTTCCCCGAACGGCTCCAGGGCCAGTGTGCCCATGAAGGGAGCTCGTGTGAGGCATGGAAGGCAGAAGGGCAACGGCATCGTTCTTCTTGGGGCTTTGGGGGTGAGATCTGGCTCATGGCTTTACAGTCCTGTGAGCTCTCCCGCCATGTGCCATTTTGGAGTTAACGTGGCTTCTCCACTGCCTTGTAAGCTCTGGTTTCTCCCCATCCCTGCATGAGGCCGGCGACATTGGTAAGGCCATCACTCGGACAGCTCTTGCCACATCCGCGTAAGCCCTCATTTCCACATTCAATCCCTTATTTCTGTAATGCTTGCGGGGGCTCTAACAGATCCCGGCAGATACACACCGGGCAAACATGAACGTCATCTTCACGAACGAGCCACTCACTAGATTTAAGCCGAGCCAGCAAGTGGGGTCAAGACACTCACTTTCAGTCATTTCCCAGCAACTGATTCCAACGGGAGGGGTGAGTTATTTAAGCAGCTTCCTTTTCACTTAGAAGGAAGCCATCTCCTTCTTTTCTTTCTATGATAACTCTGTAACTCCTCCCTGTTGGAGCTAGATGCCCGCGCCTCATCCCTGACCCCAGGATGCCACCATTTCCGAACAGGGACTGGTGATCCTAGGAAGTTTCCAGGCATGTCGGTGTGCCCTTTAGCTGATTCACAGACTGATACACCAGAACGTACTCCAGGATGAAGGTCTGGTTCAAGTTCTTCTGCAAAAGAGTCCCGTGTCATGCAGGGTCGCTGAAAGAGCAGGCCCTCTGTGGACTTGTCTTCAAGTACCACCTCCATCCCTAGGTCCTCTCCTGCACAGTCCAGTGTATTATCTCTAAAGTCAAGGTATTTCTTAAGTTGGCTCACCTCTTGACCCTTGGATAATATTAGCATTGGTCCAAATTACATTTCCAGACCATACTTTTCGAACACACTCCCCAAAGCTCCTTCCCAAGTTCCCATGTACCACTTTGGTCTAGGAATCCCCCCAAATCATATAAGTGGTAACTAGATCTTAGTCAAGAGTGAGCTCTGATATTTCTCTCTTCCAAGAGTCTCCAAGTGGCCATAGCTGAGGCTGCCAAGATGGCAGTATGAAGATTCTAAAGGGACGTGGGTCATGATGGTTCTCTGATGGAGAAGAGTATCCCACGTGTCTGGAGATGGATGTTCCAGGTAATAGGAATAGCAGGAGCAAAGGGCCTGAGTGGGGAGTGTGCCTGGTGGGTTCCAGAACTAGCAAAGGGGCCAAGGCAGCTGGAGCAGTGAGATGGGGGAGGAGAACAGTAGAAAATGAAGTTGGATAGGTAATGGTGGCTGATGGTGTAAATGTCTAGCAGACCACAATTTTGACTTTTATTCCGAGTGACTTGAAAGTTATTCAAGTATTTTGAGAATTAGGTTGAGGGAAGGCAATCTAAGAAGACAAATGATAAAAGATATGTGGGGTTGAGAAATCGTCCTAATAGGGGAGCCACATTTGCTTTGGACAGAAATTTTCACGATCCTGGACACTGAATCTGGTTAGATTCAGAATCTGGTTGGGTTTCTTCTTTGGGGAAGGGACGAGTGTATTTTATGGGAGGAAAGAAGTGTACGAACATATATTTGGTCGCTGGTGCCAAAATCCACTTCTGGTTCTTCCAGGACACATATCCAATCTACCCTCCCAGCCTCCCTGTAGTAGGTGTGGCCGTGAGACTGACCAGACCCTGGGCAAGGATGTGAATGGAGGGGTGTGACCACTTCCAGGTCTGGCCCATAAATGCTGCCTGTGTGTGCTCCATTTTAGAGAAAAGTCCATAGGATTTCTCCATGTACCTTTTCCTCTGCTGGCCCACTGGGACGATTTATCAGGATGAACTTAAAAGCCCAGCAATGGCAAATACTGCCTGGTACTGGAACTTAGCAAGAATCATCCTTGCTCAGTCCACAGACCCACACTGGGTCTGAAGCATCAGTCATGTTAAAATAAACAAGCTTGCCCAATACTGCATCCCAGTCCCCCATGGTCATGCCTTCAAGCCCCCACTGTGATGGGGATTCAACCTCTCAGCTCCTGTGACACCAGCTGTCCCAGAATTTCCAAGCTGTGGTTCTCTGGATATTGATGCATCCTAGTTCTAGGTGGGCGGGGGGCAGATAAAAGGGTTAATTTGGAAAGCTTAGTTAACAGCGTGCATAATCAAGTCTAAGTCTTTGCATAGTGTAACAAGGGTGAAAAATGGGACTGTATTTTTGATCCATCAACTTAAAAATCCTGTGCAAGTTGGGGATGACTCTTGGTGGGATAACTGCACCATTTCTATGCTTCCAGGGGTCTGGGGACAGTCCTGAAGCCCACAAGACAGTTCAGGCTTCCTTAGGGCGGAATTCCTCCTATATGGCTTTATCCATGTGACCTACACCAGATGAAGATCTCATAAAAGCATACCTAACCCAGGCCCAATGTACCTGTGGCCTGAAACTGACCTACCTCCTAGAGGCAGGCTAGAGAAAGGCTCTGGTCTCCTGAAATTTTCACTGTTAACACTGCCTCTGCTCTTTTCAGACCTACGCTGCCTGAAGCTTGAAGTTACATGCGTTTTCTTATGTGTACCAGAAATTGTGCCAGCCAGTTGTGGGTCCCATTCCTTGGTGAGGCTCTACAGTAGACATATTGGTATTTTGTCTACTACCAGCCCCTCCCATATGGGAATCACCCCTTTCCCATTTCATGTAATTCTGGCAGGACGGTAAATCAAGAGACTGATTCCCACCCACGGTAGTGGCCGTATGACCCAGGATGATCAGTCATAACTCCATTTAAGGGAGTTTCTACAGACTCTAGGAGAAGAAATAGTATCTCTTTTTCTGAGATTGCAAACTTAGATCTTCTGGGACCCTCTTTTTCACCTAACGTAAGGCCATGACACCAATGCTGAGCAAAGCAGGGCTCTGAAGTTGAGAGGGAGAAACAGATTCCTAATGACAGCTATTGAGCAACTAGATCCAGCCCAACCTGAAACCAACAGTTCCACAACCTTGGTCTTAGTTGCATTAGCCAATATATCTTTTCTAAAATTTAATACAATTAAGCATGTTATGAACTGGAATTCTATCACTTGGGGGTAATTGGGGGTGATCCCATGATCTTACCTAACTATAAGATGTCAAGGGAGTCAGTTTATTTTCTCACTGACGTTTTTCCTGAGGGTCTCACTGGGTGCACTTATCACACCTCCACTGTAGTCATCTGAAGCCCCTTCCTTTTTTATAGTTCTCTCTTTGAATCTACTGCCTTGCCTCAGGGTGGCAAGCTAAATGGAGAATATGGACAATACTTCTCAGAGCACTCATGGCCACGGACCTTTCTCTGAAAGACAGACTGTTGTGTCAGTTTATCATGTTAGAGAATCCCTAGCGAGAGTAATTTTTTGACTAGGACCTCTGCGTTCAAAACAACTGTTTAGGACCTCATTGGGAAAGCCTCCACTCATCTTAATCCTGTATTTTCTTATTCACTGGAAAAGAGCTTATAGGGTCAATTAAAATTAATTTCACAGGTCCTTGAATTGCTTGCCTCATAAGTTCTCCTATTTTTATTTTTATTTTTTTGGAGACTGGTGCCATTTTAAGGGTTCTAATATTCCAGGCCATTATTAACATACTCTTTCTCTTCTATAATGCCTCTAGCCATGGATTCATGACCCCAATGTAGGAATGCTCTTTTATATCAAGGGATGGGGGATCCCAGCCCACGGGCTAAAATCCAGTCAGCTGCCTATTTTCGTATAGTTTTATTGGCACACACCCACACCCATTTATTTACTGTCTACAGCCGCTTTGGTCATGGCTACAGAGACCATATGGCTGCAGAGCCAAAAATATTTAATATCTGACTCTTTACAGAAAATGTTTACTGATTTCTGCTTCTCAACCATTTCTTCATCCTGGCACCCAGTAAATAATGGTACTTAGAGAGATGAAGGAGTTAATATCTTGACAAACCTCTGGAGGATACTGCTTGGGAAGGTCTCCTCTAGAACACCTGAGGCAGGACATGGCCTGGTATATACTTGGGACACCTCTGATAGCCCAGTCTTCTTTTTGAGACACCTGGGGACAAATACATGACCTAAACCTTGGTTCCGTACATTCTGTGTTTAGAAATCCATATGGACTTCAGTCTTGGCCAAGGCCAGGGTTATTGCTCTGGCTCGTGGGTGATCTCTTGGGCATCCTGACTTTCTGTGGAAACTATCCGTGCAGCGTCAATTAATATATAGTTCCAAAATGAGACTGAGGAAAGCACAAAGATGTTACCATCACTGGTGGGGCCAGTGATGAGCCCCAGTCTGAGCCAGTGGGGTTCAAAACTAATGACCAGCTACCTGTTCAGGAGCTGGGGTGTGCCCCTGAATCTGTGGTCAGAATCTGTTTCAGCTGTCACAGTCACTTGTCCTGTTCCCTCAAATGGCACGCTAGTGACGGCAATTAGTGTTCATCTTCTGAACCGACACTCTGGGTCCCATGATCCTCACTGGTGTCCATGACTTCACTTCTGTATTTCAACCCCACGAGCTATGGAATCCTTAACGCCCATCACATTTTGAGGTCCCATCACTACACTCTTCCTTTTTCTCATTTTATTATGGCGTAAATTCACTGCAGAAGCCACGAGGAGTGACTGTTCACTCTTCATATTGCCATAGAGGAGAAACATGGGTTAAGAACTATTCACACCAATAGAAAGAATGAAACTGCAAGTTTATTTGAAAGTATAAAAATTAAAAAAAAAAAAACAAAAAAAAAAAACCCAAACCAAAACCTAACCAAAACACAAAAAGCAACCACACAACAAACTTTCCAGTTTACGTCAACTTTGAACATCGCACACTACTTGTCAACCACTTTGTTGCATTTTTTTTAAAAAGTCAATTTTGGAGGGCGGGGGCTGAGTCAGGGGATAAGCTATAGGTTACAGGGATGCGAATTTGAACATGAAAATAAAAAGAACTTGCTGGTCTCATTTGAGAAAAAAAGAGCAGAGATGGTTTTCAGGCGGCTGTAGAATTAGGCAATGTATAAAAAAATAGCCTGGATGGAATGAGTTAAAAAATATTGCTGGCCACTTATTTGCCATCTTGAGTAGGGGGAAAAAAAACAGGAAAAAAACCCTGCAGCTTTGGTGTCTTATTTATAGATTTTTAAAAAGATTCATTAAAAAAATCACATCTATAATAAAAATGTCCCTGTATTTAAAAAAAACAACAACATTAATAGGCTTTCTTATCTACTAAGACCATTTGTTTTTCCTAAGATGCCTGGAAGCAGAAAAGCGAGTGAGATTAATTCACTGCGCAATTAATTAAAATTAGAATCCCTTTCTCTAAACAACTTCCAAAATACCAGAAAGAAGCACGGGCCGATCAAAGGGAGAAGAAATAAAGTCATTCTGACTCACAGGAGATGAAAAGCTCAGCCAGAGTTCCTAACACACTCCGGCTCCCATTGAAAGTTCTTTCTTTATTGGCTTACGCAGAAAATAACTCGTGTTATTTTAAAAAATGAAAGATGCAAGCAACTAGGCTCCTTTTCTTTAACTTAAAAAAGACAGAAAGAAATCACCAAGTGGCTAGCTTTCCTGTAACACAGTTTGGATTTGGTTTAAAAAAAAAAAAAAGTCCCGAGAACAGGATCATTAAATGCCACGTTGTCCCCCCACTCGTGCAGGCTGCACTGAAATTCGCATCAGCGAGGTCACTGAACATTTCTTCTGCTACGTAAGGAAGTCCTGAATGGGTGACCGCTGCCTGGAGTGGCTCCACCTGGTTCCAGTTTTGTCCCCCATCAGTGTGGGTTCTTGCCAACGAACGCCCACATTTCTCCCCACTATTTCTCCAGGGAGTGGGCCCTGTGGCTGGCTGGGCACAGAGAAAGAGGAAAGCTGGCATAAACACAGAGACTACGAACCGAGGGAGAAAGGCATCCCTCTTTCTGCATCCTTCAAGAACTCGATAAATAGCAACTCAAAGTGCAACAATGCACAAAGGCCCGGCACACAGGTCAGTCTGGAGTGACTCGGTATCGAGGCTCAGCGGGACAAAGGTGTGATCTCCCTTCGCATCTTTCTTTGGACCTCACTCAAGGAGAAACAAACAAAGAAGACAGCTTTCCTATACACATATAAATAATCCCTTAACTAGAAGGGAAAAACCAAACACACTGTTTCAAATGCATTTCTAAGAGATTAAAAAAAAAAAAAAGTCCGAATGGCAAATATCGACTCCAAATTATCTACTGACCAAGTCTTTTGGAGGAGAAACTATGGCAGGTCAGAAGAAGCCTGAGCCTGACTCTAACCCTGACATGAATGCTGAATCAGGGTGCTGGTTTCTGGGCCTTGGGCAGGAAGCGCGTGCAGCACAGGGAGCCAGGGGCTCTGGTGGGAGGTACTGAATATGGTTCTCATGCGTGTCAGGAACCACAGTGTCCTCAAGTCCAAATGCACAGGTACAATGACTTCTGGAGGTTAAGGTAACCTGGGAAGCTAGTGCGGAAAGCTGCATGAATGGGCAAGACAGGCTGGGAGTGCTTTCCAGGGACAGAGGACCAGATCCGATTTTTGGCCAATTCAAGTTGGGTCCTCCTTCCTTGGCTCCCGGCAGGTCACAGCTGGAGGGGTGACAATCCAGAAGCCAGGGAAGGACTGTGGACCTAAGGCAGGCCCAGGCTCTAGATAGCCTGCATTTTAGGAGCTGAGAACTCAGATGAATGTATGGCAGGGGCTCCCTGCCTATCCTGGGATGAGGCTGAGGACAGATGCTGCCAGAGAAAACCCTCAAAACGAGAATTCTCGGGCAAGTTTCAGAGTCGTTCAGAGAACCAAAATGGCCCTGCTGATAGCTAAAGGGCATAACTCTTGGCCAACGTCTCCTCTGGCCACTGCTCCGCCAAACTGAGGACAACATGCACGAGCGTGCAAGGCGGGGTTTGACGCTCACCCGGATTCTTCGAGGGTGGCCATCCATGCCGGCCTCCTGGGAGGGTCATCCAACCCCCGTCTCCCACGGAGCTGCAAGGCAGAGGCCCACAGAGAATGTGGTCCAGGGTCTCCTGCCCTTCTGAACATCCACCATGGCATGGAAGCACTGCGTTCTCGAGGGCTCCCCAACTCCTGCCTTACCCTGCTGCCTGCACACTGAGGCTGCCTATTCAGCAAGATGCCACCAGTCACAGAAGAACAATATGACAAGTGAGGTCATGATCCTGGGCCCCAAAGGCCGAGTGACCTCCCAGACAAGATGCACAATACATCAGGTCACCCGAGAGGCCAGCAAAATGCCAGGTCTCCCTCGAAAGGACATCCCTGAAATCTGGGGCGGGGATGGGGGGGTGGGAGGGGGAACAGAGAGACACCCTCCTTGAGGCACCCTGAGGAGCTTCCCACGAGCGAAAGTTGTTAGGATGGTAACAAGTCAGAGCAGATGGACCCACATGGACCGTGGAAGCGGCGGATTTAGACTTCTGCGGCGCCCTGGCCTGGCACGGAGTCCCTGGGCCCCGCGGCGCTCTCGGGAGGAGGGCCGGCCTGCCCGGGGCTGCGGCCGCCGTCTTCGGCGCTCAGCAGGCTGCTGGCCGCCTGGGAGCCCGCGCTGTCGGTGCTCCCGGAGCGCGAGCGGTAAGGGGGCAGGGCGGCTTCGTTCAGAGACTCGGTGTCCGACGAGTAGGGCGGCGGCGGAAGGTCGTACCACGCGGGTCTGCAAGGGAGAGAGCAGGATGGGGCGGGAGAGGCAGGGGAGAGCAGAGGGAAGACAACGCGTTAGGAGCCAAACCCCCCTCCGCCCCTGCCGCGGGATGCTGATGTGCCCCCCGAGGAGGACGGCTATCCGCGGACTAGGGTGACCCCTACAACAAGACCAAGGGAGCGGGGAAAGGTCGGGGTGCTGTGGCTGGCGCGTGCCGAATGGGCAGTGCCCAAGCCATGTCCTCCGGGTCGGCCCAGGGGCGGAGGATGCACAGCACCAGCCAGGGAGGGGCCCTGGGGCCGAGTGGCTGGCCGGCTGATCGGGCTGAACCTCTGATGGTCCACAGAATTTGGGGTTCTTACTGAAAGCCAACTTTTCCTGGCTGGCTGGGCTTGGGGGAGCGGGGATCTTCCGATTGCCTGTCCCCTCTGTCGAAGGGGATAGTAGGGACACTGGCTTGCCGTGCAGGAACTTTGCAGAAAAGACAGTTTATTTTGCAGCCCTTCCTGCAGGCTTCCTGCGAGCCGAGCACACGCTACCTGCTTTACCTGCACCACCTTACTTAACGCTCACGAGAACACTAAGCGGTGCGCGTTACTTTTATGCCCATCGTACAGGGGAGTGAACGGAGGCAAGGGGGCGTGAAATGACTTGTGTAGGATCACAAATAACTAGCAAGCAGCTGCTCTGGAATCGAAACCCAGGTGTTCTGTCTTCGGATTCGGCAATTTTAACTTGACTCTACACTGGCTGGTCCAAATGAAGAGGCTGAGTGGTGAGGGAGGTCCTGGGCTCTTCCCCTTATTTGCAAAGATGTCCTTAAACACTGCCCTCCAATGTTACCTCCACCTTTTATGAGGAGGAAAAACAAAGATTCAATAACACAAGAGCTGCCACAGGAGAGGGTCCAAGAGCTGCCCAGTCAGCCCGGGTGCATGACCCACAAAATGCCTCTCGCCACACACGCTGAGCCCCGGGCTCAGAGGAGGAGAGCACAGGGGACCTAGAGCCAATCGAACTTCCAACATGGGTTCTCTGGGATACCCTGGAGGTCACCAAAGAAGGGAGGAGGAGGCTGAGCCGGCAGGATTCAGGTCCACCAGCTGCTTCCACTATAGAATTCTGCCTTTTGACTCTCTGTTGCGCTTTCTGGTACAATCCCATTTGAAATGAGGGTCTTACTGTTTTAAAAAGCTTGAGAGTGCTCTATGCTACCTCCTTTATTTTATAAATGGAGCCAAGCAAGGAACCCATCATTCATTCATTCATTTATTCATTCACAGTACAAACCAACCCTCTAATACAGCCTGGCCACTGTTCTGTGGTAGCAGGTGAGGCGCTGGGCTAGCCAGCAGCCTGGACATGGGTCAGCATGGCATCACCAGGCAGGAACAGGGCTCTGAGGTGGCCAGGATCCTAGCTCTATATCCTTGGACAAGTCGCTTAAAATCCCAGAGTCAGTTTCCTCATCTGTAAAAACTGAGGCACTGCCCCAGCGACCTGCAGAGAGGATTAAATGAGATGATACGGGTGCCTGGGTGGCTCAGTGGGTTAAGCGTCTGCCTTCAGCTCAGGTCATGATCCCAGGGTCCTGGGATCGAGTCCTGCATCGGGCTCCCTGCTCAGCGGGGAGGCTGCTTCTCCTTCTCCCTCTGCTGCTCACCCCTGCTCATGATCGCTCTCTCTCTCTCTCACTCTCTCTCAAATAAATAAATAAAAATCTTAAGAAAAAAAAAAAAAAGAGAGAGGTTGCATGTGAATTGTCCTGCCAGGACCCAAGACACGCAGGGCCCTGCTGCCACCGCCAGCAGCTGGGTGCCCGCATCCCGCTTTCCCCAACGATGACCTCCTCCCCCGCCCCAAACCTCCGCCGTCCAGCACGCACCTCTGGTCCAGGAGGGCCTCTGAGTAGGAGGGCGGGGAGCCCACTTCCGAGGCGTTCTGCTCGGCCTGGCTGGCCACGTACTGGATGCCGTTGTTGACGTTGTAGGTGACGTTGCAGTGGTGGGGGTGGTCCAGGACCACCAGGCGGGACAGCAGCACGGGGTGCTGCAGCCGGTGCACGGGCAGCGTCATGAGGTTGTTCCTCTTGCGCTGGTGATGCAAGACGAGCGCCAGCAGCGCCACCACCAGCACGAAGATGACCGAGCTGCCGATGATGGCGTAGGTGATGCTGGGGTAGTACACGAGCTGGTTCTCCGACGTCACGAACACCTGCCCGCTGCCTGGCTCTGAGAAACCCCGGGCGGGGGTGGGGGGAGAGAAGGGGACAGAGCTTACCGCTTTGGCTCATCCTCCTGCTTCAGACTCAGTCCCAGCAAGTGCATGCAAGTGTTGGGAGCGACCCGATTCCCAGCAGCCAGAGAGCCCAAAACCACCCCCGGTCCAGGAACTGGCGAATGGCTAAACAAAACGGGGGACAGCCACACGACGGAGTATTATTTGGCCATAAAAAGTACTGATACGTGTTACAACATGGACGAACCTCAAAAACATCATGCCAAGCCAGATAAGCCACGCACAAAAGGCCACCTACTGTGTGATTCCCTTATTACATGAAATGTTTAGGAAAGGCAAATTTATAGAGACGGAAAATGGGTCAGTGGTTGCCTAGGGCTGGAAATTCACCAGAAATGTGTACAGAAGTGAAGAACACTGGTCGGTACACGTCTGAGGTTCCTTATGTCTGCAGTGTGCTTACTTTACGCCCGGCCCTAGCCAAGCTTCCAAGATAAAGAGCCAGCGGAGCACAGGAGAACATCGGGGACTCCGGAACCAGACTAGGTTCCGATCGCTGCCTCTGTGCCGTCTGGAACGTACTAGGCACCCCTTGTAACGTGGTAGCCTCTCCGTGCTGTAATCTCCTCATCTGTAAAGCGGGGAGAGTCGTGGTGCCCACATCGCTGGGCTGTGGTGAGCATGAAGTGGGTGAATTGTGACAGAACGCTTCCAACAACAGCGGACCCCGCCAGGCAGGTACTGTTCCAGACAGACACACGCTTTATCCCCTCTACTTGCCTCACAGCAACTCCGTGCATCGGGTGCGGTAACTGCCACCTTCTTTTTAAGGGGAGCAAAGTGCATCTCAGAGGGTCCAAGCCCCCTGGTGAGGGTCCCAGGGTTAGGAGGTAAAGACTGGTCTGACACCAGCGCCTTGCCCCTCACACTGTGTCCTGCACCCCCTGACCAGACCCGCTAGGCAATCTGCAAGCATTTCCTCAGGGCCCTCAGGCAAAAGTCTGGGACACGTCCAACCCCCACAGGTTGCCAACACCCCCCTCTCCCAGTGTACTAACAAGCCGTGCTTCAAACACCCAGGTAAGGGAGGGGCTTTCCAGTCAGTGGGACATGCCTGGCAACCAAGACCCGGTGCAGGCTGGCCCAGGAAACCAGCGTAGCCCCTCCCCGTCAAGAGCTAGGGACCCCTTGTCTCTGCAGACGGAACCACAACCACCCACTGCTGTGGCCCAGCTGGAAGAAAAATCAGAATACAGCCCAAGTGAGCAAATCTGGTGGCCACCCCCGTACCCGTCCCACCTCTGCAGCACTGAGGTTTTCATGGATCCACAGGAAAAACGTAGCCGTGATGCAACAGCAAGAGCAGGGACCGCCGTGTGCTAAGCTTTACTAATCCCTCGTTACTAGACGTGCACCTGTTCTGTTCGTCACAGTATCCCCAATCGGTCTGCAGGATGGTGCAGGCCCTCACTACATGCCTCAACTCAGTGGGAAAATTATCTGTGTATTCGCACACTCTGGGAAGGTAAGCGCTATCACTATTATTATTATTATTATTATTATTATTATTATTATAATATTCCTATTTTCCAGATGGCAAACTGACTCAGAGGTAAATTAACCGATAGGTCTCTAGTCAAAAAAACCACACAATGGGAAACACTCTATCTCCTCCCCTTTCCTGATATAAGCATCTCTTGATTCCCAAAACAATCCGAATCTGCGACAAATGAAGATCTTCCCCCCTCAAGCTCCAGGCTTTGTGTTCATTTTCTTTCCAGTCACACTCAACCAGGAGTGAAAAGCTTCGATGTTCTGGCAGGCCACCGTTTCAAGGATTAACTGACAGTAAGCTCCTCAACAAAATGCAGAGCATGCGGCAGACAGTGGAGGGACGGAAGCAGTTTGGGATTTTTCCCGAGACAATTAGCTGTGGCACTCGGGGGGTTGCTGGTGTTCTGTCTGCTCTCAGTTTAGCTAACTAAAAAGCGGGTGGGAGCTCATGTGTGTGCGTGTATGTTTCAGAGCTCAGGCTTAAAAGAAAATATCCTCTTTATTTTGTGATCTCCAGCGCAGAGCTGAGGGGTCGAATCCTGGGGCCATCACTTCTAGCTGTTGCTCAAGCAAGTGACTGCACTCTTAGGAGCCTCGGGTGCCTCCAAGTTTAAAATGGTGGTGGCGTGGGGTGCCTGGGTGGCTCAGTCGTTAAGCATCTGCCTTGGGCTCAGGTCATGGTCCCAGGGTCCTGGGATCGAGCCCCGCATCGGGCTCCCTACTCGGCGGGAAGACTGCTTCTCCCTCTCCCACTCCCCCTGCTTGTGTTCCCTCTCTTGCTGTCTCCCTCTCTGTCAAATAAATAAATACAAAATCTTTAAAAAAAAAAAAAAAGAAAAAAAAGCTTTAAAATGGTGGTGGTGGTGGTGGCGGTGGTGGGTAAACCACGGTAGCCAAGTCCTTGGGAGGGTAAAATACAATATATATGCACAGTGCCTGGCAAAGGTTTGCCCTCGGTCAGTGCTCGTTCTTTTTTGCTTTTTTATTGTGGTAAAATATATACATAACATAAAATTTACCATTCTCACCATTTTTAAGGGTTTGGTTGAGTGGCACTGAGTACATTCATGGAACTTTTCATCATCCCAAACTGGCTCATGCTAATTCTGAGTGGTCACATTCTTTCCATTATCCTCATACCAACTTCTCAGAGGCAGAGGCGGGGAGAGTCCCCTTTGCAGGGGGCAGGATGGAGGTGGGAGTAAGGATGGAGTGGGTTCCTTTTTAGAGAGTTGTGTCTCCTAGAAAATGAAAGCCGGTGGATTTTCCTCTGGAAAACAAACAGGCCCAGAGATTTTAAAACCCTGACTTCTGTGTAACCACTTGAAGTTTTAAGAACACAAGAGGGAGCGCTTTAAAATGAATGGAATATGAAATGACTGGAAATCTTAACAGTCTCATTTGTCTCTGAAAGCAGGCCCTCTCCAGATCGGCCCACTTTGGCAGGCGAGAAGCGGCAATCACATTTACTCGAGAAATTATGATGTTACATAACTCAGTGGTGCCTGGTCTCGTTTGTGCTCTGTGTGTAAAATGTCATCTTGTATTAATTCATTAACTAGATTCACTTTTCTTAAGAGCTTAATGAGCCTGCTGGCCAAATTACTAATCTCAGAGTTGCCTGGGCCCTGAGTTCTAAGTGCATAATCCATGGATAATGAAGTTTCCATTTATTCTGGCTGTCCCTCAAGCAAATGCCCTCATGCTCTGCTGTCAGACAGCTTGAATTCCCGTCCCGGATCTGCCGCTAAGACTGTGTTATTGCAGGCAATCTGGTCACCACCCAGAGACCACTGCACTCTCGAAACTGCCAGAAGCTGCCGCCCGCTGCGCTGCGTGTGGGAGGGCGGGCTGTGTTGTCCCCAGCTCCGGGGCTCTTCTTCGCCTCAGGGTCGTCACAGATTTCTACAGTTATCACAACAGTTTTCTGCCAGGTGGCAGTCAAGTGTCCTGAGGAGGCGTGCCTTTTCCTAATGCACAGAGAGGTGCTGTCTGGTTTGATGGAGGCAAGGGGGCGGGGTGGATGTGACACTTGAGACGTGGTGTTCCTTTGCTTCTAAAACATTCCTTCCTCCAGAAGCAAATCGAATTTCCTAGAAGGTACAATTTCTCACCTATCACACTGGCAAAGGCAAAGTTGGAATTTCCCATTTTTCGGGCCAGGTCTTGGGATGACAGGTGTTAATTATTATTCACGAATGCAGCTGGTGGGAGGGTGAACGGGTATCACCCAAGGTGGTGACGGGGTTCACCATACACATCAAAATAAAAATGTACATGTCCTTTGGTCCAGCCATTCCACCCTCAAGAATCTATTTAGTAGATAGACTCACGCACACGAGAAGTAACTTTTTAATATGCATATTAATTGAAGCATCATTTGTAATAGCACCCATATCACGAATGATCTGAATGTCTCCCAGTGGCAGCCGGGCTAAATTAACCATGGTGCCTCCATAGGATTCCACACCTATTTAAAAAATCAGGGCAGCTCTACATATGCTGATGGGGAACAATCTGAAAGAGATCTTGACCCATGAAAAGAAGCAAAGTTCAATAGAGAACACATGGAATATTTCTAGGTGGCCGCACGGAACTGTTAATGCTGGTAGGTCCCAGGGTGGAGGAGAGAGATGAAGGCAGATTTATTTACTCCCTTCTACTTTCTACTCTTGGTACTACATTGTCCCTTCTAAAACCATGCCTATTGTCCACCACCTTTGGTACTGCCTAGGCTGACGTGTCTGTTTGTTTTCCTTCCTTCTCTCCCTGTAATGTGAGGACCCCTCGGGGTCCATGCCTCACAGTCACTCACTCACTTGACAACCCCCACTGACTCCCCACTCCCCGAGTATGGCACCATCGCCTCCCACCTGACCTCTGGAGTCCTGTTCTGGAATGTTCACTGTCCCATTCAAACTGACTCATCACTCCTCTGAAAGATCAACTCCTGTGTGCCTTAAAAAAAAAAAAAAAAAAAATTTAAAGTCTGTTTTTCTCCAGATTACATATCTTAAAAAGTCAGGTTGCTACTGGGTATTTACCCCAAAGATACAAAAGTAGGGACCCGAAAGGCTACGTGCACCCCGATGTTTATAGCAGCAATGTCCACAATAGCCAAACTGTGGAAAGAGCCAAGATGTCCATCAACAGATGAATGGATAAAGAAGATGTGGTATATATATACAATGGAATATTATGCAGCCATCAAAAGGAATAAGATCTTGCCATTTGCAACGACATGGATGGAACTGGAGGGTATTATGCTGAGCGAAATAAGTCAAACAGAGAAAGACATGTATCATATGACCTCACTGATATGAGGAATTCTTAATCTCAGGAAACAAACTGAGGGTTGCTGGAGTGGGGGGTGGGGTGGGAGGGATGGGGTGACTGGGTGATGGACACTGGGGAGGGTATGTGCTCTGGTAAGCGCTGTGAATTGTGCAGGACTGTTGAATCTCAGATCTGTACCTCTGAAACAAATAATGCAATATATGTTAAGAAAGAAAAAAAGAAAAAGAATGTAGCAGGAGGGGAAGAATGAAGGGGGGGAAATCGGAGGGGGAGAAGAACCATGAGAGACGATGGACTCTGAAAAACAAACTGAGGGTTCTAGAGGGGAGGGGGTTGGGGGGATGGGTTAGCCTGGTGATGGGTATTGAGGAGGGCACGTTCTGCATGGAGCACTGGGTGTTATGCACAAACAATGAATCATGGAACACTATATCTAAAACTAATGATGTAATGTATGGGGATTAACATAACAATAAAAAAATTAAAAAAAAAAAAAGTCAGGTTGCTTGAGGTATCTATAATTTGCACACAATCCAATGTCCCCTTTTAAAATGTGCAGTGAGAGGAGTTTCACAGAACGGAACAGTTGCATAAGCACGACCACAAACGAGACACGGAACCTTTGCATCCCTCCCCAGAAGTTCTCTCGTGCTCTTCTGCAGTCCATTCACCGCCCCTGGAAAACACTCATCTGTTTTCTGCCCAAATGGATTTACTTTTTGTCACTGGAATCATACAGTATGGAGCCTGTTGTCTGGTTTCCTCCGCCCGGCATGGTGCTCCTGAGATTCCTCCATGTTTCCGAGCATCAGTACTGCCCTCCTTCAGAACATGCAGTCGCACCCCGCTGTACGCAGGGATCACGACTTGTGTCCAGGGAAGGAACTGGGTTGTTTCCAGTTTCCGGAATACAGATCGTTGCATGGACATATATTTTCTGATTTCTTGGGTTTACACCTTAGGGGTAAGGCTGCTGGGCCACACAGGAAGTGTACGTTTAACTTTCTAAGAAACCCTCACCCTGTTTCTCCCCGCAGGTGCCCTGCATCCTCACCAGCACTTAACACAGCTAGCCATGCCAGCAGGTGCATAGTGATGGCTCCCTGGCGTGTTCAGTGGCATTTCCCGGTGACTAATGATGTCGCACCTCCGCTCACATGCTGATTTACCACCTGTAGATCTTCTTAGCTGAAGTGTCTCTTTAAATCTCTTGCCCATTTTAAAATTTGGTCATTTGACTTAGTGAGTAGTAAGGATCCTCCATACGTTCTAGGATACAAGCCCTTTTCCAGAAATGTGTTTTGCAAGTATTTTCTCCCTGCTTGGTGGCTTGTCTCTTCCTTTACTTTACAGTGCCTTTTTGAAGATAAGTGCTCAAAATTTTTTATGAAGTCTATTAATGATTTCTCTTACGCTTCCCGTTTTTTGTACTCTATCCAAGAAATCTTTGCCTAGGAGACATTTCATAGCTTTAGCTCCTACATTTATTTCTCCGATCCACTGCAAGTTAATTTTTGTTTATGGTACAAAGTGAAGTTCAATGTTCTTTCCTCCCCTCCCTTGGGATAATCAACTGTTCCAGCACCATTTGTTGAAAGTCTATCTTTTCCTATTGAATTACCTTGGCACCTTTGTTGAAAATCAACTGACCATACAAGTCTGGGTCTATTTCTAGATTCTCTATTCTGTTTGACTGAACCATATACCAATCTTCATGCCAGTAAGTGTGCTGGTAACTAGAGCTTTACAGTAAGTGTCAAAATCAGGTATTGTGAGTCCTGTATGCTTCTTTATCTCCCAAACTGAACTTTTTTCTGATTATAAAAATTCATGAAGAGTTGGGGGAAATAAAAAAAATCCATTAAAATTAAAAGCAAAATAGAAATGTTCATTGCCCTCCCTCCCCCGAACCTACTAGAACAAAACAGTTAAGAGTTTGGTATAGACCAGGGTTAGCAACCTTTTTCTGCCAAGGGCTAGATGGTCAATATTTCATCTTTGTGGGGCACACAGCTTCCCTCACAACTATTCAACTTCACTGTTGTCATACAAAGTCAGTTGCAGACGAAATATATCAGTGAATGAGGATAGCTGTGTCCCTTACATAAATAAGCAGCAGCTTGGCTCACGGGCTGTAGTTTCTTGATCCACAGGGTGTACGGTTCAAAACTATTCTCCATGCACATCTACACACACAAGGCCTTTTGTTCCTGCTATACAGATATTTCTGTGTGTGGACATCTTTCCTCATCCACCCATACCTTTGTTAAAGAGTAGCTGTGTGGGATCCCACTACTTAGATGCATCACAACTTACAAGCAACACCTCGCTGATGTACATTTAGGTTCCTTCCTGTTTTGTTGTTGTTGTTGTTGTTGTTGTTGTTGTTGTTATGACCAACAATGCACAACACCATTCAGGTAGACCATGTGGACCGTGAGAGCCATAAGAGTGGAGCCAGGCTTGCTTTCTCCACCATTCTGCACCTGGTGCTCAACACATGTTGAATAAGTCAATGACCTGTGGTCACTGGTGTCATTTCTTAGGACAGACTCCCAGATGCTGGTCATGTCCTTGGCCCTCTGTTCTCCCACGTCTGAACATTCAGGCTGTCTTGAGCTCTCTTCTCTGTCCACATGGAACCACTATGTGTGGTCAATTTCTACTGTGCGGTGTTTCTCCAGTCTCCGCTTCTGGGCTCCAACTGCATGGCCTCATCCATGCCCAGGCTAGGAAGAGAAACTGCCTTGGAGGTCTTTCCATCTTCAGCCTCTTGTCTTCCAATCCTTCAGGCAACACACCCATCAGTCCGTGTCACTGTGTGATTCTTGTAAAATTCTTTGAATGAAGGCCCCTCAATGGCTCACATGGCCCTCGTTGGCTAGGCATTCAGACTCTGCCTTGGCTTCCCAGCACCAACCCGCAGGAGGTATGGGGAAAGAAGTCTAGGGCTGGAGAGAGAAACGCTATTTGCCTTGGGACCTATACCCCACTCCTGATGTGAATTAAATAATATACTAATAATACTAACCACCACCACTATCCATATTGGCTTTGGACTCAAAAACAGAGTAATAATAATGATATTACCATAATAATGATCACAGCAGTTCTTGCCCTACCAGCAGTATCTTCTGTGTTGGATGTATATTCATTCTTAGATTTCTTCCACCATCGGTCATAAGCTGAATGATGTCCCCCCACCCCAAAGATAGGTCCACTTGGAATCTCAGACTGTGATCTATTTGGAGTAAGGGTCTCTGCAGATAAAATTAAGGTAAAGCTCTCAAAAATGAGATCATCCCAAATGAGGGTGAACTCTCCATCCAGTGACGAGTGTCCTTATAAGAGGGAGAAAAGGAGAAGATACCAAACAGATGAGGGAGAAGGCTGTGTGAGGTGGAGACAGGGAGTCAAGTTGTGCAGCCCAAGCCAAGGAGAGAGGCAAGGACGGATTCCCCTCAGAGCCTCCACAAAGAGCCAACCCTGCCAGTGCTTTGATCTGGGGCTTCTGGCCTCCAGAGCAGCGAGAGAATACGTTTCTGTTGTTTTAAGCCATCCAGTTTGTGCTAGTTTGTTATGGCATACCTAGGTAACAAATACGCCATCTTATGGAGCACACCACTTTATAGAAGAGGAAGTGGGAACCAAGGGAGGTGAAGTAACATGCCCACGTGCTCCAAAGCCTCGGTTACTATTCACAAATACCGCTATAGCTTTCCAGCAGAAAAACCGACTGAGCCACCAGGCGCCCCAACGAACCCTAGGTATGATCGATAGCTACAGTACAGGACTTCTCAGAGGCTTTACCAGGCAAATGTTCACTGTGATGCCTCACGAAAGGATGTGGCTATTTCACCAACCTCGGTGCTATCTGAGATGGACAGGACCCCCATCATATTCCAAAAAAGCACATTCCCATCATTCAGGAAGTTGTCGTTTTACAAATCAGATAGGGGCATCCCTGGCCCTATTGTCAGGAGGAAGCTCTCTGGCTGCAGCTAGCCTCTTAGGAGGCGGACGCTGGGAAGCAAATGCCTCGGCCCCCTCCCCTCTCGGTGCAGAGCAGCCCCCACCCCCACCCCCGGGAGGCGGTGCCCGGTTAGGATTCAGCAGCACGGTCCCGATGGAAGCTGGCCCAGCACCAGGAGCCTCGACCATGCAGCAGCTGCTGAGTGAGAGACGTGAGAGTGCGCCCGGAGGGCTGCATGACACCCTGGCCCCCTGACACCTGACAAGACGGAGTCGGCAGGAGCTGATCCTATTCAAATGTGCGTGAAGCCCAAGGCTGCCTTGGGTCTGCGAGTTCGCAGGGCTCCTGCAGATCAGCTCACGGGTGCGACGCCTGCCCGGGAAACCTGATTACCCAGGGAACTGCTCAGTGGGCGCCCTTGGAGCCTCTGAATGCAAAAACTTTCTGAATAATTTAGGGGAAGTGGCTGAAGAGAGAAACATTACGAGAGGGGCTCCCAAGAAGGAGCTTTACTGACATGAGTGAATTCCCCCCTTCTGGAGATTTCAGCAAGTCTCAGCAATATGACTCGGGGCCCCCACACCCCAGAGGGAAGGGCTGTTTTGCATACCCGGGGGTCGGGTGCCCCCATCCCAGTGCTCCCAGTGCTCCCAGTGCCAGCAGGATGAGGACTCCTCAAAGAGGAGCCCAAGACACAGCTGATCCCAATGAGCACCCCGCACACCAGCCCCTGGCTGGCCGGTTGTGGTCTCACACCCTCCACCACAGCCACCCTTGTCCCGGCCGCGGTGGTCTCTGCCCCACCCCCACTCACCCTCTAGCCTCTGTTCCTTTAGCTGAACAGTGCGCCTTCTGAAACCTAAATGCCTTTGTTTGTGGCATTCCCCTACTCAGAACCTTCCAGCAGCTTGCCATATACTCAGTATAAAGTCCAAATCTTCACCATGGTCTCCTCTTCTGTCCCTCCCTGGCTTCTTGTGCTGCACACTCACTGGCCTCCTTTCTGTGGTTTCAGAACATGCCAAGCACATGCCTGCCCCAGGGCCTTTGCCCTTGCTGTGTTCTCTGCTCTGGATGCTGCTCCCCGGGCATCTGCTCACACTCTATCCCACCCAGCTCCCTGCTCCTAGGTCAGTGTTAGCAGGAGGCCTTCCCGAGCCACCGCCATGCCTCTCCATCCATCCCCTCCCTTCCTTCATGACACTTGACACCCCCTGTCATGTCCACTGTATTTGTATGCAGTCATCTCTTTCCAACAGGAATCTAACTCTGGGTGGGCAGAGCTGTATTCTGCTCAGTCATCCCTGTATCCCCCGTGCCCCAGAGGGTGCTCTGTACAACTGTGCCGGAGGAAGTGGGCAGAGCGTCTCTAACCCCGGTGGCTCTCGAAGTCTGGTCTCAGCATGCTGTCCTCCTGCCAGAAGCACTGCGTCTTCCACATGAGACTGAGCCCCTTATGTGCCAAGTGCTTCATGGCGAGGAGCTCAGCCTCACAGGTGAGAAAAGTAAGTCCCAGAGAAGTCAGGTCATGAGTCCGGGGTCACATAGCTAGGAAGTGACAGCGCTGAGACTAGAGCCCTGGTCTGTCTGACCAACACCCAGAGATTCACAAGGTAGAAGCTCTGCCAGCTCAGGATTGTAGAAAGCTCTGGGTTGTAGAGAATTGTGCCAGTGTTCAATGTACAAAAACACAGTCCCATCCTTCTAGAACCTTCCTTCTCAAAAATTAGATGGGGGCATCATGACCCCTTCCTAGAGTCATCTAGAGACCTACCACCTCACACGGCTGGGAGTGTGGAGCCCGCGCACGTGGGCTCCTCTCCCGAAGTAGCCAAGATGGTGCCCAGAGCCAGCCAGGCCAGGCCAAGCCTGTGGAGCCCTGCAGACTTGACCGGACTCTGCCGCTGCCCCCAACCCTGCCTGACAGTCGCTAATAATACCACGCACCCGTCTGTTCTCATAGGGAGGGAAGGTGCAGCACGAATGGGGAGAGCGGGACCCAACTAAAAAGGTGGTTAGTCCATGTCTAGGGTTTTGACTGACTGGCTCAGAGTTCTGGTTTTGCCACAGACCACCTGAGTGACTTCGGGCAGTTGACTGCACCTTTGTAAGCGTCCTCTGTAAAACGGATTAAAAACCCATACCCAGCACAGAGTTGATATGAACGTTAGAGGCTACTGTGTGAAATCGGAGCCAAGGGAGCCGACGGTGAGCTCGCTTCTGTGACTTCCTAGCATCCGCACAGGCTGGTCCCCTCACGTGGTTAGAAAGGGCCTCGTGAGTGCAGGCTAGCGGAGAAGACCACTGCCCAGGGAGGCAGGAAGGACGGCGGGATTTTAGGGACACAGAGGCTGTGGCCTTCCAAGGAATGAAGGGAACTGACACTCCCTGGTGGGCTAGTGGTTAGACTTCCACACTCTCTCCAAGGATGGAAGGGAGGAGCCGAGGAGGAGAGTCAGGCCGGGAGCACATTCATTTATCCACTTACGCGGCCCAGACTGCGGGGCAGGCCGCGTGCTCAGTGCTGGGGATTCTAGACCCAAAACAGCAGAGACCTAACCAGGAGGAGCTCACTGCACAGACAGGCTCTGGGTCCCACTTCTCTCCAGCTCCCCGATGACCTCTACTGCCTACGGCCCATTCTCTCCAGCTCGGAAGGTTCCAGGAGCTGTCTTGGCTACTGTAAACCAAAAATATCCCCAACCCATCCTGACTTTCTTGTTTAAAAAACAAAAAAAGTCCCATGGGGGCTGCAGCACCTTTAATGGGTCCCTATTCCAAGCACATCTGGTGTCCCAATTTAACGGCGGACTGAAAAAGTTTACTTTAAAGGGCAGACCGGCAAATGGCTGAATCCGAAGAGAACCACGAAAACCCCACTGAACCATTACCATGGCAACTCAGGTTTCTAAAATTAACTGGAAGGGGGGGGGGGTCCATGCTGCCAGCCTGCCCCACATCAGATGGACCTGGCAGGAGCCGGGCCGGCCTGAGCTCGAGGGAAATCAGGGGACCCATCTACCAGGAGGGAGCTAGGACTCTAGGACCATCCAGGGCCAGGAGACAAGCACCAGGAGATCAGATGCAAAATGGGAGAGAGAGGGGAGGGGAAAAAGACACAAGAAAGTTGTAGAACTGAAGACAAATGGAAGCAGACATCTTCCTGGGAATTCTCAGTTGTTCTTATCCTAAGAGATCAAAGGGGTTTGGGCCCTCCCCGCCCCTCACTTATGCCTACTCTTGGGCAAAGGGGGCAGGGAAGCATCCTTGAAAGGCCCTGCATTTTCAGCAGGCTCTACTGAGACAGAGAGCATTGCCAGTGGCCCCTAATTTACAAGCTGCTCCTGCCAAGGAGGGCGTCCTGGCTTGGCGGAAACCGCCTGTGATCCTGGAGCTCTCTGAGCTCTCTGAGGCCTGCTAAGGACTGCTGCACACCCTCAGAGCTTGATCCCGGCCTCTGATGAGGGAGGGTGCCAGTGATAACCTGGGGAGCGAGCTGGTGAAGGGCCTCTGCTAAGGAACAGGCACAGGGCACTTACAGAACTCGCTGGAGGATCAGGAACTTAATTGGCTGCTTAAGGTGGAAAAGGGCATTTTTTATTAGGAACTCAGCTCGCTACCAAAACTCAGTGCTGAGGGTAATTGGAGCGAAGGCCCGGGTGGCCTTTTTAGAACTCTGTTCAATTGTGTCATGGCTTTTAAAAATGTCAACAGAGCGCGGTGGAAGGCAGGGGGAGGGACGGACGGTAATCTAGACCTTTGGTGCCTCTTCTACTGCAGACTACAGGAAGCAAAAGCCGGTGGGAGCCGCACGGGAGGGGTGTGGGTCTTGGTGATGAGCTCAAGGACTGGGATTCATGTTCTCAACTTTCCAACCATCAAACGGGAGACCCCCGCGGCACTCTCTCTCTGCTGTGCGAAGGGTGGCTTCAGGCAACCCAGGTTCCCCACCTGACAACAGAGGCCGCCCCTGCACGCGTGTGCACACATGTGCACGCGTGTGCATGCGTGTGCACGTGTGTGCATGCGTGTGCTTGCTTCCAATGGAAGCCCCGGCCTCCTGCAATTTGCTGAGTCAGGAGGGCCGTGCAGAATTACTCTTTCTACTGTTTACTGTATCTCTTAACCTAGAGTGTTTGGTGCAAGCTGCAAAATTAAATGCTCAGCAGACATTCTTTGAACTCGATGGTCAGTTGGTTTCTGGTCCGGTAATAAGGCTCGGGTCTGTGGAGACCGCAGCGTCAGCAGCCCAAGCGGAATCCTGCTAACTCAAGCAGGATGTAGGGGCGGGGGGGTGATGCTCTGATGAGTTGGTGAGTCCCGCTTAATCATACCCAAACAGCCTTGCAGGGAGACGCTCACCTTAAAAACCAGGGAGAGGGAGAATCTACCTCAGGCATGCCGTCCTCACGGCAGATAAGATCTCATTAGTGGGAGCTGAGGACACAAATAGCGTCAAGTGGGCGCCTGGGTGGCTCAGTCGTTAAGCGACTGCCTTCGGCTCAGGTCATGATCCTGGAATCCCGGGATCGAGTCCCACATCGGGCTCCCTGCTCAGCAGGGAGTCTGCTTCTCCCTCTGACCCTCCCCCCTCTCATGCTCTCTCTCTCTATCTCATTCTCTCTCTCAAATAAATAAATAAAATCTTTAAAAAAAAAAACAAAACAAATAGCATTAAGTATCCATTACGATCCCCCAGGGGCATCCCCGGCCCCCCCAGAGCCAGACGTCCCAGCTGGGTCCTGCCTTTCCTTTTCCATTCACGACCAACTTGTGTCCAGGGGCAGGTCCTGCCAACTCTGCTCCCGGATTCTGGGACAAGCTACCACGATCTGCTGCTTGGATTCCCATATGAACTTCCTAGCTGGCTTCGCACCGTCCAATCTTGCTTCTCTCCATTTTCCACAAGGCATGCAGAGAGCTTTTTTTAGGAAGTAAATAAGATGGCTGCTTTGTCCTCGAAATCCAACTTCCTAACAGCGGCCTCCAAAGGCCTCTCTGATGTGGCCCTTGACGCTTCGACAACCTGACTTGAGCCATTTGCCTTCTAGCACCCCGTGCTCTAGCACGGCCTGGCCTGCTGCCTGCTTCTAGAAATAAAGTTTTCCTGGAATACAGCCATGGCTGTTTTTTATGTCTAGTCTCCGTCTGCTTTTATGCTACCGTGGCCGAGCTGCATAGTTCTGATGACAGGCTCTAGGGCGCACCAAGCCCCAACTACTGACAGTTGGGCCCACACGGGTCTAATTTTGATCCCTGGAGCAGACCGACATGTAATGAGCAATGAGCTGAGAGGTACACCCGCTGCTTTCATCCAGGGCACAGTCTCTTTGGGAAGTCACTCTAATATCCAAAACGCGGCAGTCGTGATAAGCTGACAGAACTGCACAAAGGAGACGGAGAAATAGGGATATCAAGGAAGAAATCAAGCACACCCCTTCCCACCATGCCTCCCCGGCTCTGGTTTTTTGTTGCTTGTAGAAGCTGGTGACTGAGATTTCCCAGAGGACGTGACAGACTTGGCGTCAATCCAGGATATGAACTACCCAAATGGTTAAAGATTGGCTTGCTCTCTGTGGTCACCATCTCCCCGACAGGCTGCCCAGTCCTGTCTTCTGAGAGGTGTTGGGAGGTCTCGTGTTTCCACTTCCTGAAAGGAAGACTGATGGAGGTTTTAATGTTCTCTAAGACAAGGTGCTGGAGGATCCCTTCTAACACCAGAGGGCCTCCTGGGCACTGGGTCAATGAACCTGCCTGTTCCAGAAGAGATGGGTAACTACAGGGCTGGAGGCAATGGAGGATTCAGTTACCTGTTTGATTCTTTAAAGATTTTTTTTTAAATTTATTTATTTGACAGAGAGAGACACAGCGAGAGAGGGAACACAAGCAGGGGGAGTGGGAGAGGGAGAAGCAGGCTTCCGGCTGAGCAGGGAGCCCGATGCGGGGCTCGATCCCAGGACCCTGGGATCATGACCTGAGCCGAAGGCAGACCCTTAACAACTGAGCCACTCAGGCGCCCCCCTGTTTGATTCTTTAAAGAGGAGACCATCATCACATAGCCCCCACGGCCATTTTCAAATCCACGCATCCCTGTCAAAATGTTTCCAGACACCGAAAACAGGCCAGAGAGCTCAGGCAAGCATTTTTTAAACACTAATGGGGCTGTGTTAAAACCAGCAAGTGAAGAGATCAAAGCCTCCTGTCACTGACAGAGGACCCAAGCTGGCCTCCTTAAGGAGAGAAATAAGAGGACGTGATGTGATCAGTCCTACAATGGGCAAAAAGCAGAGAAACATGCGTATTCATTGACCATTTACTGAGCATCCACTGGGGGACAGCCAGGGTGTCAGGAGATTCTGGGTCACTGCCATGGGGCTGGAGTTACTGGAGAATGGACAGGGAGTCCAGGGAACCTCAGAGCTCCCATGGCTGCTTAGATTTTTTTTTAATTTATTTTTTGAATAGGCAATAGATGTCTGGTTCAAAACTCAAAAGGTAAGTAAGGATCTGCAGAGAAGAGTAAAGCTGTTTCCCCTATCTGTCCCCCAGCCACCAGAGTCCCCTACCCAGAGGCAGCCACTGGTACCATTTTCTTTTTGTGTGGGCTTCTAGAACAAGTCCAGGCACATATTAGCAAATAGTTACTACTTTCAGTACACATTTTAAACACCTATTATTTTTAGTTAAGGTTCTTTTTTTTTACCTAATGAACCACATCAATACACTAATTTTTTTAAAACCAAGTACCATTTTGCCTATTTAATAAATACCTATGCAGCCCTTACTATAGGCCAGGCTCTCCTTTTTTACTTATTTTGAGGTAGGTTTGGATTTATAGGAGAGTTACAAAAACAGAACAGAGAGTTCCCATATATCCTACATCCAGCTTTCCCCAACGTTAACGCCTTACCCAACCACAGAACGACAGTCGAGACTAAGAGGTGACGTTAGAACGATTATATTCACTAAATTCCAGGATTTTTTCAGACTTTTCCACTTCTCCACTGATGTCGTCCTTCTGTCCTACCACCCAAACCAGAGCATCTGCTTCTAAGCTGTGACAGCTTCTTGGGTCTTTCCTGACCTTGACCCTTTGGAGGAGACTGAGAAGTTATTCTGTAGGCTGTCCCTCCATGTGGGCTTCTCTGACGTAGTTTCACGATCAAAGAGAAGATGTGTTCTTGGGAAGACCGTCGCAGAAGTGCTGTGCCTTCTCAGCGTGTCCTCCCAGGGGACAGCTGCCACGTATCCACTGCCGATAACCATGGTTGTCTGGTTCACTGAAGGAGGCATCTGCCCAGACTCTTCACTGTCAAGTTACAGCTTTTCCTTTTGTAGTTAATACAACCTTGGAGGAGATCCTTTGAAGCTATGGAACTATCCTGTTTTCTGCTTAGACTTCAGACTTTCCCCCACTGATGTTGGTATTCATCAGGGATCTTGCCCGCAGTAATTATGACTCTGCTGTTCTAATGGGGCTTCTCAATTTCCCTCATGCCTTCTACATTCGTTACCTGGAATTTAGCAGGAAGGAAGAGTTGCCCCTTCCTCCTATTTATTTATTCAGTTACTTATTTACAGCAGATAGACTCATGAATATTTATTTTACTCTCCAAGCTATAATCCAATACTATTATTATTTAACTTGTTACGTGGGTTGTTCCAACTTTTGGCCACAGGGCACTTTTCCAGGCTGGTTCAGCTCCTGTAACCTGTAACCTTTCAACACACCCCTATGAAGAAGCAGACTCCCCGCCGAGCAGGGAGCCAGACTCGGGGCTTGATCCCAGGACCCTGGGATCCTGACCTGAGCCGAAGGCAGACGCTTAACCGACTGAGCCGCCCAGGCGCCCTGACTCTCTTTTCTCAAGTAGCTACGTGGTGTGTTCCTTGTAGAGGTGTGCCACTGCTTATTTAACCAGAACCCATGACGGGCACCTAGGGTCTACTTCCAATCTCTTCCTATTATCATCTTTTACAACAAAAACGTCCTTGGGGATGGGTCATTTCGCAGTTCAGCCATTGTTAAAGTAAAGCCTAAAGTCTTTACAAAGGCCCCCGAGGCGCTCTCTGACCTCAGGTCCTGTCACTCCTTGCCTGCCTACCCAGGGTGGTGGGCAACCCTGAAGATGGCCCCTCTGATTCTCTGCTCCTGGGATTCAAGCTCCTGTGCGATTCCGTTCCTGCGAGTCGGGCTGGACTTATTTTCTCACTTCTAATGAACAGAATATGGGAGAAATTACAAGCTGTCACTTCGGAGCTCCAGTGGCGCAATCGGTTAGCGCGCGGTACTTATACAAGCTGTCACTTCCAATATCAGGTGAGAGCCTGTGGCTTCTGTTTTGTCTTAGGTGCTTGTTCTCTCTCTCTCCCTTGCCTGCTCTGAGGGCCACGGTGGGAGCTGTGTTAGAGAAGTCTGGCAAGGACCTGAGGGAGGCCTCCCTCTGCCAGCCGGCTGGCAAGGAGTGGGGGCCCTCACCCCAGCAGCCCACCGGGACCGGAACCCTGCCAACAGCTACACGAGTGAGCTTGGCTGCGGCTCCCCCCATGCTGAGCTTTCAGATGAGACCACAGTCGCGGCCAACAGCTGTGAGCGCTAAGGAGACACAGCAAGAGGTACTCGTGTACAAAGGGTTAAGTCAACTCACGTCTTAGAAACTGCTGGAAGTGGAGAGCAGTCTCACTAGTCACAGGGCTACAGGTAAATCATTCTAGATGCCCTTCCTTCTTAGGACTGTCGCTCTCTTGGCCTACTGTGTCCTTCCCAACATGTCCTCCTAGCCACATCCTCAGCGGTCTTCAAGGCTCAGACGGCCACTGAGCTACTTTCTCCATGACTTCTCCCCCACCCCCCAGCCCTCCAACTAGAAATAACTTTTCTCTGCTACAACCTCCCACTGCCCCTCACCTGATCCCCCGCAGGGCACTTCTTATTCTCTCCCTTGCTATAGAGTTACTGACACAGCTGATTTCTTACAAATTTCTAAATTTCTTGAGTGTTGGATTCCCATTTTAGTCACATTTATAGCGTGTTCCTCTTGCTTCCAAGCACTAAGTTCAGGCTTACACACCTATATCGGGTACTTCATAGTATCTGTAGAACCGGTAAGTAATAATAAGCCTTAAATTATGGGTTTAGAATCCACTTACAGTCACAATGCTTACCACACACAGTATCAGCCATTATAAGCATTATTATCACCACTCGGTATTTCATAAATGCATGTTCTCTTTTCTCACAAGGATTTAGTTCCCTGGGCTCCCCATGGTTTTCCTCCCCAATTTTAGAACTTCCAAGTTTAGAGGAAACAAGAGATAATTCCTGGCCAAGAGCTGGGGACCTCGGGCTTAATTCTGTTGTTTCAATGTATCAAGCGTCCCTTCCAGTGATGCCTTCACCCAGAGCAACAAGGAGACACTGGTGTCAATGCCAACCTCAAATCTGTGCTGGAGCCGCAGGGCAGAAGCTTCCAGGCAGAAGCCAACCAAATTCCTGTCAATTAATATTCTACTCATCATTTCTGAGAGTTTGCTGGCCACTCTATCATCCCAGCAAAGCTTTCCTGCAATAGTATCTATGTCCAGTTGCACTAATTGAACACACAAATGAGGGAGATAAAGGAAGACTCAGCTCATTGTATATTTTTTGTTGGCTCCAGAGGAGGAAAACTCATCATCAGGCATGATTACAGACTCCCCTTGAGGTCTCCACAGTACAGACCGAGGCTGGAGCTGTTCTGAAGCATCTTGTCTGATGGCAGATAAACAAGCTCTTAACCCTTTCTTGCTCCATACAAGACTTAAAAGGGAATAAGAGGAGATGCTGATTTTCTTGCTTCCTTTGGTCTCGAAGCTCCTTTAACCCTGAGTCTTAAGCTAAAGATGCTGTCATTTATGGCATTTCTCCCATCATTGGTTCTCTTTGTGGATAAATGATGAAAAAAAAAAAAAATACAGGGCCAACCCTGAGAAGCCCGTGACTGTCTTGACCCTTGAAAGTCACTTTTCAAGAAGCAGAGGGGAGAAACAGACGTGCTGAAGGAGAAGGCCCTGGGTCTTCATGCTCTGCAGAGACGAGCTGTGGGCTTCCTTGGGCCTTTCACACTGATGGGAGTCAACTGTGGGGGGGGAGGTCCTGCTGATGGTGGGATTCTCAGGGATGTCCCAAGTTTGTGGAGACCAAGAAGGGACCATGGTTTGTCACCTTACCTTCTGAACTCACAGGTTTTGTTCGAATTAAGAATAAGGCAAATGCAAATCGAATGGGACAATTGAACATTGATCTTGAGCCCTGGGCAGAGCTTGGAACATATAAATCTTAGTTCCAGAGAATTCTGGCCTCCTATTAATGAAGAGGACAAGGAGCTGGGAGCCTGGGGAAAGTGGGGGCTGGAGGTGCCCAGGGGCAGGTGGTCTGAGCCTTGGGCCAGTAGCTCTCAGCAGACTTCTGCAAAGTAAGTGTGACCTAATGACCCGAACAGGATGCTGGTAGGAGGTGGGAATGTCTAAGGGTGGAACACTACCTTGGGAAAACTTTGTAAACGTAAGAACCAGAGGAAAAGTGAAATCATTAACAAAGAGACTCTGATGACAACAAGAAAACCCCAAAAGGCCCAGAGGAGAGAGAAGCCCCATGAGTGCAGCCCCACTGCATACCCTGGGAGAGGCAAGGGATCGGGAGGCGGAGGACGGGGCCTCGGTCAGGGTGGCCACTGGCTGGTTTGCTCTCCAACTTTGGGCAAACTGCTTACTTTCTCTGTGCCTCAGGTCCTCACCTCCTGATGCTGCCCCTGACACGGCATAAAGACTCGGCTCAGACCTGATCCACCTGTAATGCCATGTTTATGATGGGGAGATATCCAGGATGTCGTGCCCGGAGCCTCCTGGTCTCCCTCTGACACACACACCGTAACACGCTTCTGTCTCACTTCAGCGAGTCCGCCCATAAATACATTCAGCCCCAAATTGCTTTAATTACAGAATGAGGAAATTGCTTCACTTGGCGAAAGGTTCTTCCCAGTTCAACTAATGGCAGTCTGGTATGAGCGTGGGTGATGGGATTTTTTTTTTTTTTTTTTTACCAAAGCCATCAAGCTTAATGAGAATTGGAAGAGGGCCATGGAATCAGCATTCACTGGGGCCCAACCCGGCCCTTCTGGTGAGCTGTAACTGCTTGCAGAAATCACACACCATTCCAGATAGTCACCACTGACCTCCAAGAGACTGAGTGCTTCAAAAATCAAAAGTAGTCACTGACTAAGAGAGCTGGACCTAACAGAGAGGGGAAAAGGCTGAGAGGTCTTTCTGCGGTTGTATATTTGGAAATGGGAACCTCAGAAAACATGCTGTGTGTAAAATAAAAACAAGACCCTCTAACGAATGCAGTGAGACACACTCTATATTTCTCTTATTCTTTGCTCTGGAGATTCTAGAAAGTTCTTGACAAGCACCCAACTATCACCTCCTTCGAAAACAGGGAAATCTCCCGAGACTGCCAACCCTTAAGACTTTGGCTCTTGCCACCAGTGGGCAAGACTGAAGATGGCCTTTGTAGGGCCATGTGTTCCTACCTGGTGAGCGGCTGCCCCTGGACATCAAAAAAGGGTTGGGAAGATGATGCTCTGATGTCCAGGACAGGCTCTAGCCTCTGGAGGCTGCCAGACCTGCGTTTGAATCCTGGCTCTACCAATGATTAGTTTTGCTGATCTGATCTTAGCAAGTCACATAAACTCCTGAGCCTCAGTTTTCCTCATCTGTAGAATGGGCATAACAGCAGCCTTCTCCTGGGGTGTTTGAGAAGATCAGACTTGGTCGTTATAAAGTATGTAGCACAGTGGCTGGCAAATAGTATGAGAGCTCAGTAGACATTTGCTGCTGCCCCTGGAAGTACCCCCATCTCTACCACCTCTGTGATATTATTCTTCACAGCTTCTTGTTGGGGCCTTGCTTTACTGGCTGAGATACCCCTGGGATGTCCATCTATAGCAGGAGGGCAACCTCAGAAACACAAGCAAGTTGAATAAATTCCACATGTGGCCTCAAGTGAGGACTTCAAGGATTTCTTTCTTTTTTCCAGCGTGGACAAACATGAGAGTGAACGAGTGGCAAACCACATGGGTCTTAGGGTCAGAAAGAGGAGGGTTCAAGTATCGCTCCGCCATTAGGCAAGTGACCCTGGGCAAGTTCCTTAAGTCTCAGATCTCAGTGGCTAGCCAGATGAGAGAGAATAATACATGTCAAGGGCTTAGCATATTGAGTGGCCTGCAGTAACAGCTCAACCCAGGAGATGTTGTTCTTAATCATATGCTTGTTATAACCCAACTCCTATATCCTGAGCTATAGAAAAGGATGCCCAAGGAATGCCCAACGAAGGGTCTTTGACACAGGCTACATTAAAACAAAGTGGCCTAGGGGTGCCTGGGTGGCTCAGTTGGTTAAGCGACTGCCTTCGGCTCAGGTCATGATCCTGGAGTCCCTGGATTGAGTCCCGCATCGGGCTCCCTGCTCGGCAGGGAGCCTGCTTCTCCCTCTGACCCTCCCCCCTCTCATGTGCTCTCTCTCTCTCTCTCTCTCTCTCTCATTCTGTCTCAAATAAATAAATAAAATCTTTAAAAAAAAAAAAAAAAAAAAAACAAAGTGGCCTATGTGCCAGGGTTGAGCGATGCTTACTTGCCATCAAAATGATAATCTAAGGTATTATTGTTCAGGCCACACCCTGGACAACACTGCATGCCATGCCAAGGGTCCAAGAAAGTCAGAAGTCTACAGAATTAAGAAGAGAGTTTAGAAAAAAGACACCTGTCACTTTCTGCTTCATGATTCTGGGAGCTATTTGTTTGGGGAGGCTTTGCTAATAGTTTGGGAGACTGAAACACAATGCAGGCTCCCCAAGCTAAGCCAGCTAAAAGTTTAATTAAATACAACTGCTTGCTGTGCGTTCCTTTCCCAAATGGCCTCATACATATTCATCACGGTAATTACAGTAGTGAAAAAATCCATGCTCCCCATCTTTCACATGCCTAGAATTTTTGCATAATTACTGTTGAAATTAATTGCAAGTTAGTTAATTTTATACTTTGTTCTTTCAAAACTTAACTGAAAATTAATTTAAAAGATACAAAAAAAAACCCCACACCAAAACCAAAACACAACCCAACAATCACACAACAAAACCCCCAACACCAGCCATTATGGCAAACCTGGTTACTCAGACTTAGGATGCGCATTTAAAATGTGACATGATTCCTTCTAACTCAAATGCAGGGTTGTAGGTGTCAAGCTATAAGAGGCAGGTCCCTGGAGTCAGACCTCTATTTTTCTACCATCTAGCAACAGAGACAAGATTTGTGATGGGTGGAGAGGCCTGCCAATGGTCTGGCTATCTTCTGGCTTTGGGCTTATTGTTCTATGTTGCAACAGTAATTGCATTTCCAGCCTTCAAAGAAGGACAGCACGTGGCCCCCATTATCACCCCACCCAGCTTCCACCCTCAAATGTCTCTACTGATTCCCCTTTTCAGGACCCACTGCAATCTGGCACCCAGGGCACTTCGCTTTCATGCTTAACGAAACGAAACCATTTCTTTCTCCCCATACGGTCACCGCACTGGGCGATCACTAACTCCTTTACTGGGTCACTCTTGCTGACCCCGTTCCTGGGCTCCGTTCTGTGTGGGGCCTGACAGGAAGCGTTTCCTGGGTGCCCACCCTGTCTTGCTCTTGGGTCTTAGGCATACACAGGAGTTTCATTTCACTGCAGCACTTGACATCGTGCCTGATACATGACAGATAACCAACCACCCAATCAACCCATAGTGATTTCTTGACTGACTGACTGAATAAAGAACACTGCCAGGACCCATCAATGCATAAATAAAGAACCGCTGGCAAGCCCACGATCCAGCATCCCCAGCCCCACTTCTACAGAGCAGGAGAGGTCCGTTCAGACAGATGAAGTGTGTCTCTCGAGTTCACATAGCCAGTAAGCGGCTACTCTCCTTCTACCATGCTGGGTTCCTGCTCCATCCTCCTCTTGATGCCCTACCATCCCGACAGTTCAGATGTCTTCTACCAGCCAGTCTCTTAGTAACGTGCTTTTCTCACCCCCGAGTCCTGAAAACTGTTGGTGATGGCCTGAATATTTGTGTCCCCTCCCCAAATTCCCATGAGGAAGCCCTAACCCACATGTGATGCTATCGGAGGTAGGGCCTTTGGGAGGCAATCGGGGTTGGACGAGGTCATTGGCGGGGAGGGGGATTCTTCTCCTAGGATCAGCGCCCTTTTAAGGGGACACCAGAGAGCTTGCTCTCTCTCTCTCTCTCCCTGCCATGCCAGGACACAGCAGGAAGGTGGCAGGAAGAGAGGCTCAGAGGAACCAAACTGGCCTGCACCTCTCCAACTAGGATAGGAGAAAGAAATTTCTGTTGTCTAAAGCACCCAGTCTATGGTATAGGGCAGTTAGGGCAGCCTAAACAGACCAAGACACCATTCCACGGTGTTACTGAAGGACCTTGGTTACTCACCTTATACAGTGTGGACTGATTCAAGGTGAAGCTGTGAGAGTATGAAGGGAAAGAGAAGTGAAAACCAAGTCAAGACAAGTCTTTGTGGCACAAAGGAAGCTGGACGGGGTACCGTTAAAAGGCCAAGGCAGGCACATGCTGACGGCAGCTGTCACCGCACCTGGAACGGGACAGAAGGCATATATATGCTAACAGGGTCCTCAGCCAGAAAGCCGACGTGTCTTCAACTGTGCCACAGAGGAAAAGAATGAATCAACCTGTCACTGAGTAGAAGGGGAGGAGAAAGAGCTAGAAAGTCAATTGCCAGAGCACAAGGCCACTGATGGTCTTTCTTTTTTGAGTCCATGAAAGTATCTCTTTTAAAAGTGACTCAGAGTGACCCAAGCCTTCAGCAATTTCAAGACAAACAATTCATCCTCCAAGAGACTAATAAGGTTTAGGAGTCTCTTATGACCCGAAAAGCAAATTCCTCAACAGGAATTCTTTAGAATTCAGGATCCCAACATAGAGAGGTACTTTAAGAAATAAGGTGATGGGCATGCATATAAATTCTTCCTCCACATGTTAAGCAGAGGCTCCCGGACCAGATAAGCCTTTAAATGCTGGTGGCAAACCCGAGGTATGTTTTCAGAGGGAGCCATAAAGTTTCTGGGTACCATTTACACATGAGAATATGCTCCAGGGAGGCTGGAGGCTCCCTGCAGGGGCCGGTGGGGGGGGGGGCTGTGCAGATAGAGGGGAGCCCAGGCACCGGGCGTGGGACAAGAGCTGCAGGTGGGTGTAAGGAAGGGCCGGCTCCGGTACAACCATCCTGCCTCGCGGGAAGGCGGGGGAGGGCTGGGCCAGGGCGGTAAGCAGCTGCGTCACCAGCTGGAGGGTCCAGAGTGGCTCTCAGCCATCAGGAAGTCAGTCCCGACGGCTGACCCACAAAGGTGTCTGTGGTATGCTGCTTGGTGAAAGAAAGCACTTTCGGGGAAAGTACGTATTCTTTAAGAGCAGGATGCTATTTCTGGGGATGAGGAAACGTGCGTGCGTGCGTGCATGTATTTTTATTCATTCATAAAAAAGATACGTACAGAGACTGAGTAAAATGTTAATAGTGGTTATCATGGGATGGATGAATTATCACAGGTTTTTTGGTATTTTCCTGTATTTTCTGAGTTATTTTGTAATGAACTAATGCTTCGCCTTCCTTTGATCTCAGGACAATCATCCCCTCCTCAGGGAGGCCTGAGATGACCTTCCTGATTAGGACAAGTCTCCTCATTTGTGTTCCCCTGGAAGGAGTTACGTCCCCCTCAGCATGGCACATTCTAGTGGTGCTGTTTTACTCCCATCTTGTGTGTAGGGTCAGCCTCACCCAAGAAACTCTGTGCTCCATACAGAGAGGGACCACGTGGCTTTTGTTTTGTTCTTGTGCACAGTTCTGTTCCCAGCATCTAGTAATAGTAATGATAATAATAATAATAATAATACTATGAACAACAGTAGTGGCAAAGGCGGTGGGACAGTTCAACATTACTTACTACGGGCCAGGCACTATTCCGAGGACTTTAGAACAAGAAAAGTACGGTTGGTAGCCCCATTTTACCAAAGGGGAAACCACAGCCCGGGAAGGCTGTGTGCCCCACACAGTGATTAAGGGCCGAAGTCAGGATTTGCACCCCGGCCGTTGGCTCCTGCGTCCGTGCTCCTAACAACTACACTTTTATCCAGCCCTTCACTTAGCACACAGGGGTCCCCGACAAAGAGCTGTCACTGAAACGCTGATCACATATTACTTTTTAGAATTCTCAAAATGGTCTCTCTTTTCTTAGATGAACGGAAAAAAAAAAATCACTCCCCTGAGAATGAACCATCAGCATGAAAGAGGTTGTTTTGACCAATCAGAGTTTTCTGGAAAGAAATTTTCTTTTTCAGACATCTGTGCCTGGCTCAGAAGAAAAATGTCCCACACGAGGTTCATTCGTTACGAGAAGTCCCAGTGTTTTCACTTCCCTGAGTCCAGAAGGGACGATGGGGCAGACAGGGCTCAATGCCTTTTTCTTTCCACGTTCTACAGCCGGGCCTCTGGCCTCAAGTTCCCATCACTGGATAAAGTCAAAGGTTCTGGTTCCTCGTAAGTGGCTAATCAAAGGGAAAGACAATCCTTCATTTAAAACCTTCCCAGGCTCACGGTAAGAGAACCCAGCCCCCGAGGACAGGCGGTGTCCTACTGCTAAGGTTAAGACGTGCCAAGTGCCTGGCATGTTGCGTGAGGGATTTGGGTAAAACCATGTAGGCATGGGGAATTACTGAGTCCTCCCCCCCCAAAAAACAGGCAGAAGTGGTTTTATTTGCATGGTCTTGGCAGAACAGGACTGTCTGTGGAGCTAAAGGGCCCCCTGTGCATTGTTAGCTAGAAATATTTAACGGATTAGGACCACGGGTACTGGCAGACAGACCTGATTTAAGTTTTTCACATGATGTGGATTCCCCAGGGTAAAACCCAACACGCTGGCATCATTCCAGGGGGTAAGCGGGAGATAAAACTGGAAGAATTCAGGCTGCTCCATTCATTGCAACCCAAGGAAGAAAGCGCCTCCTTTCTAGCTTATTGTTTCAGGATTAGCGTGTGTAATGTCAGTGCCCGGCTGCATACCGATGAGATGCAGCCTCACGTCATTAAGCATGCGAGACGGGTAAACGTACACACTTCAGAGCCTACAGGAGTCACCCCACACTGACAACCTGTCCTACACACGGAACGCGATGCTCCACTCCCCCCTCTTCCGATCATCTCAAAATCAAAAGAAAAAAACATACATACTTTTCCCAACTCCCTTGTGTCTTAGAGTAAGATAAGGACCCATTTTCTACCATTTCTTCAATTCTTTGGCTCATGCCAATGTGAAATAGCTCAGTGAGGCCAGATGCACCCGATTCCTGCCAGGGCTTAGAAACAGATCCAGCTACCAGGCAGCTGTGAAACAGCAGCAAACTGTCAGGATTTAAGGAGGCCAGCTTTTTGGGTGGGGTACACTTCTTTCTTTTTTGTGGGGGGGGATGGATATTTTGGCAAAAGGCTGGGATGGACTAGGACTGTGGCATAAGTACGTCCTTAATTCAGGGGATGTCTGCCTATCCCAGTGGCACGGTGACATCCCTTTCTTTACTCGATGACCCTGAACCTGAGCAGGTATAGACCCGGAAGTGTCCGCATTTTATGCATAAATGGGGAATGAGCAGTGGTGTTTCTCTGGCTCTCCTGTCCTTCCTGCCAAACCCACCATGTGTCATTGTCTGGTCCAGCATCCTGGGTGACTGAGCCCCAGAGGGACTCAGCATGTATTTTTTTTCCTAGGAACAGTGACGGAGATCTGGCCATAGAGAAGCACACCCAGGCACTCGTCTGATGTATCACGGGGACGGTTTTCAGCCCTTGAGTCTGGCTTTCAGAATTATTAGCCGTTTTCTCCTTTTTAAAAAATGTTCAGTTCAGGTTCAGCTGTTCTTCCCGTACTCTGAACCTTAGCAGTGAAAAGCCACTTGAATGTTCAAAAGGGATTAGATGGTGGGACTTCAGAGGCCAACAAACAACAGTGGATCAGCTGGAGCCACATACATGGCCAATCACAAGGGATTAGCTGGAGCCAGCCCAATATTATCAACAGTGGTGAGGTGCGACCGCAGTGGTGGTCCTTACCTGGTACTCCGGGTCCGCGAGAAACAAGCTCTCGGGGACTAATGTGTGATGCAAACAATCATTTGTAATATGGTTCTTATAAGAAAATGCAAAACCTTCCTTATGGGTGCAACACCTTTCCATTCCCACCATCATTCATCTTCATCCTAAATACTATTACAATGATGGTGAGAAGGAGGAGGATGGTGGTGATGACAATGAAACCTTGCCAAGGCTTTCCACATGCCAACATCTTAATGAAATGTTCTCTATGGGTTCTCTGCCTCACTTCCTCTTTATAATAATCCTATAACATAAGTACGGTTGGTTATCATTCCCATTTTAAAGACGGTAAGACTGAGGTACAGAGTTTTAGGAACTTGCGCGAGGTTGCCAGGAACTGATGCAAGCCCAGGTGGGTGGGCTGTCTCCAGAGCCCATTCTCAGGCACTGCAGTGACCTGCCTGCCCTGCCCAACTGTCAGATCTGAGTAGGCAGAAACACGGCTATCATCACCACACTGTTGTAAACACAATGGTGCTTGTTATACTGCAGGTCTCGACAGATACAGTATTTATTGAGTAAAGGAATAAATGAGTGGGTGAGTTGAGGATGACAGAACTTTAGAGGACTGGGGTCCCTGAATATCGGTCAGAATTTCAGACAGGATACAACTTTCTTCTTCGTGCATCCTCACTGCTTGGAGGAACGGCTGAGTCTTTAGACAACTGGGTTTGTTCTTGGTTTCTGACAAAGGTTGTAGATCAGGGAGGGAACCGTGAACCCCTGCAGAACAGGGCTGTATCTCATCACCAAGACTCCAAGTGCTTGGCAGAGATCCGTACACCCAGCAGTGACAGAGGCTTTCCAACAGGCATCTCCACGTGCAAAGCAAGGGGTAGATTTCCGGAGGATATGGCAGTCATTAGGGGGTTGACCAATGTTCCTAAACTTCTCTTCTTCCAGATACACATTAGGATTAGACCTCCCTGTCCCATTAAACATTAGACTTGCCCAGGGACTTTGCTTTGGTCGATGAAATGTGAGAGGTCTAGTTCCCTGGGTGACTAGAATGAGAAGGGCTTGCCCTACCAATCCATAATGGATGTGCAGGGTGAACAAGAAATCAACATCTATTGTTTTAAACTGCTGGGACTTGGGCCCACATGTTACTACAGCATTAGCTAGCACACACTGACTGATACAGAGGGGTAAGTTACACGAACAAAATATTCAGGCCCCACACCTGAGGATCCAGTGTTGTATCAAAGCAACAAAACATGCACACATGAAACAATGGACAGAAGAAAATTCATATGTAAGCAACTGAATGCCAGGTGTGATACTAAGGGACTTATGTGGCTATTTCCCTTTTTTTAAAGATTTGATTTATTTATTTGAGAGAAAGAGAGAGAGAGAGAGTGCGAGGGAGCATGAGCAGGGGTGAAGGGGGGCAAGATGGAGAAGCAGGCTCCCCGCTGAGCAGGGAGCCCGATGCGGGACTCGATCCCAGGGCCCCGGGATCATGACCTGAGCCGAAGGCAGACTGAATGAGCTCCCTATGTGTCTATTTCATAATGATCTCATACAACACTTCACTTTTCAAGGTCCTCATCTGGAAGCTAGGAATAATGACACCATTCCCAGCTCACAATTTTTCATTTTACAAGTGAGGACACTAAGAGGTAAAATTATGTTCCTAGGGTCTCAGCTAGTCCGAAGCACAGCTAAGATCGGAACCCAAACCTGTCAGACTCCAAAGCCTAATGCTCCTTCGCACCGCGCTCAGGGGGAAGTTTGAGCCAAACTGCACGAGGTCAGCACTGGTTACAGCCAGGCGCGCTGCCGAGCCAAGATGACCAGAAGTGACTAGAGCAGCCTTTCTGATGGAAATGAGTTTCCAATCAGCTCCTAAAACAAGTGATGTTCTTACGAGGGAAGCTGGGGAGGGCTCGCGACGGTGTGCAGCCCGCCGCGGTGGGACACACAAGCGTGCACGAGGAGTAGGGTGACCATGCGGGCAAAGAGGTAAAGCAGGAGAGCGGGGAAGGAGGCAGCTGTGTGATGCTTTAAATAACAGGCTGGGGATGTTGTGATTTTATAACCACCGTGGGCTCTTCAGTGGGGGCAGGAAGTGATAAAACCAGTGTTTCTGAAAAATTGTTCCGGCAACTGTGTGGAGGACGAGCTGCAGCAGAGACCCGGAGAGAGACTCACGGCGGCCAGGCAGGAGGTAGGCAGGCCTGGGTGAGGACACGTCAGGGTGAGGGAAGGAAGGAAGGGAGAATTAACTTCCCGACCTGAGCTCTTACTAGTTGCCAGGTATTATAGGCCACGTAATTTGTCCACATCAGCTCACAGAACGTTCACAACAGCCTCGGGAGACGCAGTATTCCCCCGTTTTACGAATCAGGAAACTGAGGCTCAGAGAGATTGAGTGACTTTATCAATATGACACAGGTAACCTAATACTGAGTTGAGAGCTCATAGTATGTGACAGGTACTGTTCTAAGAACACACCTTACGTCCTGCTATTTCATTCTACACTGTAGGGACTACGGTTCTCCCCATCTTACAGAAGAGAAAACACAGGTTCAGGGAAGTGAAGTAACTTAGTCTGAGTCACACCCAGCTGAGAAGCAGCAAGGTCAAGATCTGAATCCCGTTTGGGTGGGTTCCAAAGCTCCTGCCCCGACCCATTACGCTCATGAGAGTGTCTGGCCTCTGTGGCCCCCGGGGCTGGCTGGGCTGCCTGCCCACGAGCAGGCACAGGATCCCGTCTCAGAAAAAGAGCCTCTGCTCTTCACCCCAAGAGGTGCTCTGGGATGAATCAGGTAACACATCCCGTGTCTGCAGTTTGTAAGGAATGTGCCACAACCAATGTACCTAATCCAGGCTCGCCTCGGATGGTGGGAGAAGAGAGAGTAAATCCTTATCCTACTCCGCAGATACAGGCCATGTGGTTTTGCTCTGAAAACCAGGGCAGAATTATAAGTTACCACACAAAGGCGCCTTTGTGCTGCTTTGTGTGGGACCCAAACCCACTTAGAGGGCACCCCGGACACTTCTTCTGGTTTCCGGTAGACCGACATGCTCAGAATTGGATTTTTCAATAAACCACTCACCCTACAGTTATGCTGCACAGAAGAAAGTCAGGTCACGGCTTCCATCACCAAGATGGACCTGGGCTGGGAGACGAGGGGGGTGCCGTGTGGTTCACGTCCAGGCCATCTGCGGCGAGGCCGGGGACCCCACGAAGGAGCTTTTTCTCAGACAGCACACTTGTAAGCCCAAGCGTGGTTACGGACCAATTGTTCCTCCCCGAGCATTCTTCAATTTCCATTTCTATTTTTATCAAAGGAACACGTGCACACAATGTAGAGTCAGAGAGTTATGTGGGCTGTGATAATGGAAATCATATTCTTTGGCCGTCCTGTCTCAGAAGCAATCATGTCCCCCTATTTTCGGTTGGGTCTTCTTGTTCAGCTCCCTACCTCTGCATAACATGCTGATAGGACCACCTCTTGATTGCTCAGGGTTGGGAACTAGCTGCTGACTTAGCACTCTGGAGGAGGAGGACTTAGCCCCGGTTTATGGCCACACACTTTACTTCTAGGCAAAAGTTTCTGTTTTCCCTGGAGTGAATACAACCTTCCCTGCCACCATGTTCTACGGATTTCTCACGGATCCAGACACAGTGCTGTCCCCAAACACGTCGTCCCCAGCTTGGTCAACCTCCTCTATGTTTCAATCCATTAGCGATTCTATCAGTGTCTTCACAGAAACGTCTCCATGAGCATGAGCCATGCCAGGCAGCATGGGGGCTCCCGGAAGCCACACAGCCACCAGAGGGATGCCCTTCACGGCATCCTGGATGGCCTCATTCGCACTCGCTCAGGTTGGATTCCGATTTTCCCTACCCTGTGTCTTCCTTTGTCTTGCTTTACACTCTTCGTTTTGGTAGAGCATATTCATTGGTAGTTTTCTGGAAGGGCTGTCTAGAAGTCTCTTTCTTCTCACTTCTGAAAATGTCCTTATGGTACAGAATCTGAAATTACTTGCTTCAGAAGTGTTGACTCACATCCAGTGTTATTAAGAAGTCAGATGCCATTTTGATTCTTGAACTTTTGTATAAAACCTGTGTTTATGCATGTATTTCTTTTTTTTTTTTTTAAAGATTTTATTTATTTATTTGACAGAGAGAGACACAGCGAGAGAGGGAACACAAGCAGGGGGAGTGGGAGAGGGAGAAGCAGGCTTCCCGCCGAGCAGAGAGCCCGATGCGGGGCTCAATCCCAGAACCCTGGGATCATGACCTGAGCCGAAGGCAGACGCTTAACGACTGAGCCACCCAGGCGCCCCTATTCATGTATTTCTTTATTTTTGAATATTCTCTCTGGAAGCTTGTAGGATCTTCTTTTGGCCCAATGTTCTGAAATCTCATACTGGGGGGCCTGGTGTGGTTTATCCTCATTCAAGGATCTGAACATTAAGGTGGGTCCCTTCCTGTCTGGAAACTCTGTCCTTGGTTCATGGGGAATTTCCTTCAATGTTTCTTCTCTCCTCCCTGGAAGTCCTATTATTTGGGTGTAAATCTAACCATGTCCTTCATTTTTCTTACCTTCAATCTTATTTTGTATTTTTTTCTGTTTTTATAGTTCCTGGGATATATCCTTAAATTTATGTCAAGACTTTTTCATATTTTAAATTTCTGGGTTTCTTCCTGTTGGCTCCTTTAAAAAGGGAGAGGGGGCATCCTGTTTTTATTTCAAGAATGCAAGATTTTCAGCTATCTTTAAGTTTTTTTTAGTTAGTTTTTTTTTTTTTAAGTTCTCTTCATATAGCCTGTTTCCTGTAAGGTACTTCTCCCTCCTCTTGTCTTCTCTATCTCCGTGTGTGTGTGCGCGTGTGTGTGTGTGTGTGTGTGTGTGTATGTGTGTGTGTGTGTGGTGTGTCTTTCATATTCAAGGCTTTCCCCAGGTGGTGGGTGGTTCTCGGCTGCCCGCTCACTTTTAAGCGTGGATACTAAAAAGCTCACGGCGGGCTTCACCATCTGATGATTCCATTGGGCCATCTCACTGGGTATTTCCAACCCCTTAAACCAGTGAGATTCCCCCAGAGAAGATTCTTCTAAACTCCTGACTGGAAGGAACTGGCTGACTATTCTGGGAAATGGCCTGAGGAAAAAGATGAGTGGTTTCAACAATCACTATGGCAACTGGCACTAATCCATTTTCAGAAAGGAACCTCCATCCTCAACCAGGTGCTTGACACCTGGTGTTCCAGAGACCCTGCTGCCCTGGTGTGGGAGGGGCAGTCGCCAGGCAGGCTGCGCCACGCAGGGAGGGGATCTGCAAGGGTAACAGCATCCTGATTGAAATTCCAACCCATCTTCCTGTTTTTAGCCCCACTGTTTTTAGCCCCACAGATAGCTGCCACGGCTATCTCACGCTGCCCATCCCCAGGCCTTCTGGAAGTGAATTCGGTGGCTTCTTAGTTCTCTTGCGTGCCAGGGAAGACTGTATTTTCTGAGCCCACTAAGTCAGTTTCTGCTCATGCAACCGTTCTCCAACTTCTACATCTTTACTGCTGTTGCTATTTCTTCTCCTCTTCTCTGTCCTTGTGAGTTTACCCTTTAAAATACCATTTGAGTGGATTTTCAGGAGGAAGCAGAGGTAAATGTGTGTGCCCGGGCTGCCATTTTAAACCAGAAGTCTTGGAGGTGGGTCGTCCTAGCATGTCCTCCTGAACCCCAACTATCTAAGGCACCTGGGTTTCAGGGAAGCGCTGCTACCAGGATCCCTGGTGTCTGTGTGGTGGAGAGCAATCTCTTCCTGGCATGGTGCTCTTTTCAGTGTGGAAAGAACAGTGGGCCAGGAGTAGGAAAGAAGGGATAAATCCTAGCTCTGATTCCTAGTCGTGGTTATCCTTGGTCTCACCCCAACCCTATGCACTTTCAGGGTTCTAAGTGGGATCAAATGGGGTAACGTGTGTGAAAGCACTTCAGAAAGCATAAATTGCTACAGAAACACATGGCTTTGCTATTACTTAGAGACTCCCTTTCATCTCCCGAAATCCAACGTAATATTATCTCGGCCTATCACTGGGGGGAGAGAGGTTTGTCTCCAGTCATCTAACAAATCACCCTTGAGACGTTCAAAAGAATGTCCTCCAGTCACACAGGCAATACGACACAGGATAGTGTTTCTCACTCCACCAACACTGTCCAATCAATTGCTCAAGCCAGCCAGGCTCCACATTACCCAAACGAAGACTCCAGAATCCCAGGTAGTTTAACCCAAAAGGGATGAGTGAGATGGAACTCTCTTTGGGGGTTCATTCCACAATAGGTCTGCCTCTCAGCTGAGCTATATATGTCCATCTTGCGTCAGGTTAGAAATACAGAAAAAAAGAGTGGCTAAATATATCTAAACAATTAGACATATTACAGCCATTGAAAAAAAGAGTGGGGAGGTAGCTCTATTTGTGGTGATGTGAAAAGCTAACCACTATCTATTAAGCGATAAAAACAAGATGCAGAGCCATGTGAATGAGCTTATCTTTAGAGTGAAACAACAAAACCTTATATATGGATATGTATTGATCTACATACCTAAATATTTGTGTGATATAGATACACACACACCGAGAAAGGGCCTGGCTACATTCTCACCAAACCACCAACGCTAGGCACTTCTGGGAAATGGGATTGGAGGCGAGGAAAGATGTACATTCTCTACTTTATACACTCCTGGGTGGTTGAGAATTTTTTTCTTAACATGGATATATTATTTTTGATCATAAAAAATATTAAATATAAATTCAAGAGTAACAAAGAGAAAATCTGGGAAGAAAAGTAAAGGCAGTAAGAAGTCAGACGAAGATGTGCGGGTGGAGAAATGGCTAAAGAAGCTGCCGGGGTCGGCAGGAGTTGGGGGCAGGTCACACACTTCTGCTAGAGACACACAACAAGTGTACCTCCACACAGCTGGTGACCACAAAAGGAACTTCCTCAGGCCATGACAACAACCTGTGCATTTAGGCAGGCTCCACTACCAACTTAAGGGGAGGAAAACCTCATTTAAAAAAACCTGTAATTTTTGTACAATGAAATGCACACATCTTGAGTTTACAGTTCAATGACTTTTAAAAAATGCAGATACCCAGGCAACTCACGGGGAATTCGTTTTTAACATAATCTCCTAGCTGTATGTGACTGGGTGGGGGGGGACTGAGCTCATTAGCCAGGATCAAACACAGGAATGGGTTGACTGTCTCAACCCCAAAAGCCTAAGATGGGTCAGGGGCTGTTGCTCGGTGTGGGACCTGCCCAGTGGTGCTCTCCAGCCTTCTGTCTGCCATTTCCCAAAGACTCCCTGATTCTAGATCCTCCTAATATGGGTGTCTCCTGGCTCAGCAACTCCTATGTCTCTTGGCAATGACCGTCATAACCCTAGACCACACATGCAATCGGTCTGGCAAGGGTGTACTAAGTGGAAAAGATCCTTGGCTGTGGACCAGCTCTCTCCGACAAGCCAGCTACCACTGTCAATTTCCTTTTTCAGAACGGGAGCTCTTAGCCCCCGTGACGCGCTGGTCCAGGGCACTGTTTTATATGCGTTCACAGTACCCGCACACAGTTGCTCTGGGCTAGCATAATAATCATGGTAGCTCACATTTATTGAGTGCTTGCTATAGCCAAGCATTCTATTCGAAGCAATTTACATGATTTATCTTTACAACAACACCATGAGATGGGTAGCATCATCATGTCCATCGTATATTTGATGAACTCAGGCAGAGATGTGAGTAACTTGCCCAAGGTCGCAGAATTAGTAAGTGTCAGGAGCGGAACCCCGTGAGGCTGTGCGCTGTCTCACTGGGGAAGGACGGGAAGAACCAGGGTTGAAAATGTCATCTCCTGACTTCCTGGCCACAGCTTTCTTTGCCAGACTCCGTGGCCTCTGTGTAATATATAAAACTGTCGAGTCCATCTCTCTTCTAAAAAGAGGTAAATATACAGTCATCTCTAGGTACTGCTAGGGCCACAGAGGGGTCTCTTAGCTCTGTCTAGACACAAAACCAACAGAGCATAATGCCTAACAGTGTTTTATAGCCAGAGGTTTTTATCTTCTTGTTTCTTCTCTGAGGAGCTGGCTGATAAATCAGGCTTCACAGGTGGAGAGGAACGTGTGTTTTCAAGAGTGACTTTCAGGAGCAGAGTGAAGGGCAAGCAATAATGTGGCAAAGTGAAGCATCCTTCAGAACCAGTGGAAATCTCACCTCAAGAGGCCAATTAATCCATTTGAGGGAATAATGAAGACGAGAGCGACGGAGCCCGGGTGCGGACTGTCTACCCGATTTTCCATGACGGAAGCTGGAGCACTCTTTCCCGCCTGCATTTATCAGTCTCTGTCGGGAACACGAGCCGCCCTGTAGCCCCGCATCAGTCAGACCGTGTGCGCTGGCTACAGGCGCCCAGAGATCAGGAGAGGGGATATTAGCTCCAGTGCATCTGGCCTCCTGGGCTCCTAACTCCCTGAATCCCCAGCATCTAAGGATTCCCAGCCTTTGGGGCATCCCCATCGCCTCAGCTTCTAAGAGCAGCATTTGACCTTTTTTTTTTTTTTTTTTAAAGATTTTATTTATTTATTTGAGAGAGAGAATGAGAGATAGAGAGAGCATGAGAGGGGGAGGGTCAGAGGGAGAAGCAGACTCCCTGCTGAGCAGGGAGCCCGATGCGGGACTCGATCCTGGGACTCCAGGATCATGACCTGAGCTGAAGGCAGTCGCTTAACCAACTGAGCCACCCAGGCGCCCAGCATTTGACCTTTTTATTGCACTTAAGTAACTGCTGCTTTCAGATTTGGGCCATCTCATTTGACATACCCCGAGATACCTTAGGGAGAACAAAAGTGAGAGACTTGGGCAAAGACAGGTAAAGCGTTCTACCAAACAACAGGCCAGAAGCAGACCTTCTGTCCTCTGCTCTATTAATGTGGGCTAGAGTGGACAGAGGCATGCTTGTCAAACTCTAGCATAGAGACTTCCAGTTCTGGTCATATGGTGGGCTAGCTATTCAAACCAACTTTCCTATCGGAAAAAAATAACTTACAAAGCTGGAGCAAAATATTTTTTTAAAGCATCTTAAAATGATTGAAGAGGTGATAAAAAGTAAAGGGTGGACATCTGGAAAACCGAGGTAACTTTTCTCCTAAGAGCAGTGGTGGTCTGCACCAGCTTGGGTTTTGGTTTTGCCAAAGACTGAAGTCAAGATCCAGGGCTTGCCCAAAGTGGGAATCTAAGGGAGACCCCTCCTTTACGCTGTGACTCAAAGAGCTAACTCTTAGGGTCAGGAGGAACCAGAAGTAAACCTCCTTCCCCTTGCCTAGAGGACTACAGGGAGTGTTATCTTTGCAACAGGTACAACGAGGGAGATATGGAGGAATTTATTACCACGGGTAGCCTCTCGTGGACTGGGTACCTTGGGTTTGCATTACTTAGATGGTCTCAGGAACCTCATCAATTGGGATTGAAGTGATATTTTACTGGAATACTCCCAGGCACCTAGCAGAAGCCAAACTCTATCTCTCTGAAGAAAGGCGTATTTATCACAGGCTTTAATGAACCCCCACAAACAATTTTTCAGAGACACTGAGCAAGAGGCAGCCCAAAATAACAAGCCCTTGAGGAACCAATGCGCCATGATTAAACCAGTAGGAACAACCGACATCAGACACAGATCCACAAAGACTTCAAATATTAAAACTATCACGCCAAATCATAAACATGCTTGCTATTTTTAGACACAAAAAGGGTCAAATACATCCATGTGCAGGGAATAGTAAGCTACTGAAAAAATGACCAAATAAATTAGAAAAAGAATCACACAGGATATCTAGAAATAAATAATACTGTAACTAAAACCGAAACCTCAACAGACCAGTTCACCAGGAGATTAGAAACAGATGAAAAGAGAATGCATGAACTGAAAGGCAGCTCAGGAGGAATTACTCAGAATGCAGCAGAGAGCAGCACAAAAAGATGGAAAAGACAAAGAAGAAGCTAAGAGACATGGAGTGAGGTGGTCTAAAGGAAATTCAAACTATGATGTGCAACAGAATCACCTCTGGAGCTTGTTGAGATATGGATTCTGGGGCCCTAATGCCACCCAAGTCGCTTCTTCAGGAATACTTTAGGTTCCAGGAATATGCAACATTAACAGGTATGGAAGCCAACTATACTTAAGTAGTGGAATTGAAACTTCTGGGTGGCAGACTTCAGAAGTTAATTTTCTTTCTTTTGTCCAATCTATATGAAGTTTTTCACCTCTCCTTGACTATACCCTTCTCACCCACAACAGCTGGGCAGAATGTGTAACAGACCTTGTGTTATGGCCAATGTACTTGAATTCAGTTGGGGTTTAGACAGCAGAACCAAAACAGGTTTGAAACCCAGTATTTCTACGCAGTTGACCCTTGAACAACATGGATTTGAACTGCATGGGTCCACTCATACATGGGTTTAAAAAAAAAATAGGTATTGTACTGTAAGTATATTTTCTCTTCTGTATGATTTTTTTTTTAAGATTTTATTTATTTGTTTGAGAGAGACACAGCGAGAGAGGGAACACAAGCAGGGGGAGTGGGAGAGGGAGAAGCAGGCTTCCCGCAGAGCAGGGAGCCTGATGCGGGGCTCGATCGCAGGACCCTGGGATCATGACCTGAGCTGAAGGCAGACGCTTAACGACTGAGCCACCCAGGCGCCCACTGTATGATTTTCTTAATAACATTTTCTTTTCTCTAGTTTACTTCATTGTAGGAATACAGAATATAATACATAAAACATACAAGATATGTGTTATTTGTTTATGTTACTGGTAAAGCTTCCGGTCAACAATAGGCTATTAGTAGTTAAGTTCTAGGGGAGTCAAAAGTTACACACAGATTTTCAACTGCACAGGGGCTTAGCACCCCTAACTCCTGTGTTGCTCAAGGGTCATGTGTATTTCCAAAGCAAATGATTTTGAAAAACATTGTTTAAATTTTGCTTTGACTATGTGTGAATTTGCTACTGATGCTTAACATGGTGTTTGGTAAAAGTACATGCTGCCTGTCTTTCACTCACTCCAGCCTATGAAAAGTGCCCCCCAAAAGCTAGCTAACTACCACTGTGTGTCTGGGGCTAGCTCACTTCACCTTTCCATGTCTCACCTGTCCCACCTGTAACATGAGCATCCCACCATCCACATTCCTGGCAGCATGCGTGAAGAGCTCAGCACAGCGCCTCGTACACCGTAAGTGCTCAAAAACTTGGAAGGCATTTTTAATAAATGATGAATCCATTTCCTGAATTGTAACCCCAACCTTACAGACTTCTCTTGTTTTCTCTCCAAATTCCTTGTGCTTTTTCAAAGACAGCACCTTCTGGGCACCACTGTTGCAGCCTTCTCCTTTGTTTGACTCTTAATATCAGGCTGTCCGTGTGTGTGATCATAATTAAGAGCCCGCATGATTAGAGGACACATGTGGTCCCTGGTAATTCCAGGAATGTTGTCCCAAAGATGCAAAAGGTGACAGATAAGGGGGAAAGCCTTTGTGACTTGCCATCATGTTCTTCCCTATAAAATGGTGTCCTGCCGCTGTCAGGGGTCTGCAAGAGCTTCAACAGGGAACCGAAGGTGGCTGGCAACTTTCCACTGTCCCCACTTCAGAAGGCGTGAACAAGGAGGTTGTAGAATCTCTAAAGCCCAGCGACAAGTCTCTCAGCAGCGCAAATGCACTAATAAAGCAGCAGACGTTGCCAAGAACAGAACCTACTCCTTTCTTCTTAAAGGAGAGCAGGATGGGGTGGAAGTGAATGGGGGGGGCAAAAAAAAATATTGAGACGATGTCAAAAATTTGAACCTGGGGGACTGAATTCTGAAGATCACTCAAAGCCCTTATACTTCTTGTCTACATTTCCCAACTTCCTTCCTACGTCCCTTTAAACCCCGCCCCCCCCCCCTTTCTGGTGTGCCTTCCAGCTCTGAAACCTGCAAATTTGCAAACCTCTTGGTGATCAGTGTTCTATAGTTTCAAACCTCATTTATTCTATCTGGAAAGGACTGGATCACAAGCAACAACTTCATGCCTCGGACATAAATTCCATCCCGGGATCATTTCCAAGCAAGCGGAATGCAAGGCCACCTCCTGTTTAAAGCTGAGCAATTTATCCTTCCGAGTTAGTCTCAGTGCACCAATTCCTTCCCGGTCATTTCCACGGTTCCTGTCGAGATAAGCTCTTCATTTCTGCTGTCTGCAGGCTCAGATCAAAGGGTTAGACCCAACATTAGGGAAACAGGATAAGATGTTTCCTAGCAGCTAAGATTGGTCAGCCTGACCTTTTATTTCAAATGCTTTGGGTTGACTGTGAGCTTAAGCTGTGTATGTGTGTATGAGGGAGAGAAAAAGAGAGGGAGAGAGGGAGGCAGGCAAAACTGACTCCCGTCCCCCCCTCAGGGCCCTCTTATTAACAATTTAACGACACTTCACATTTTCAAAGTGTTATCAAACCATTAATAATTGAGCAACTTCTCAAAACAATGTTGGGCTGCCTTCTCAGGAGAGAAGGAAAGCTGTAATTAGAAATATGGCAGTCTATTGAGAGAGGCAACATTTAATTAGTCCATTTTAATTTAATTTAGGTAGGGTCTACACAAAGTAGCTCGCATCCAGCCCCATAGCAGGAGATGCCAGAGAAGTTTCAGAAGGCTCCTTCATGAAAGCCTGGGGCACTTGCTGCCAGGACAGTGGTCAAGGGCTGAGGCTTCTGTGTCTGAAGACCTACCACGAACCCCTGCCTTCACAGGCCTTGGGTAAGTCACTCCCTTTAACTCCATTTCCTCATCTGTATGATGTGAAAAAAGGTATCTACATTTCAAAGATTTGATACGAACATTATTGTGAGGAAATGCTTCTCAAGCACCTAATTGGCTCAGGGTTGGGCCTGCATAACATATAGAAACACATCATCTGGAAAAAAAAAAAAAAAAAGCAAAAAGCAAACTGAGCAATAACTATCCCGGGACAGCAGGTGTAGCGAGGAAGACTTACTTCTTCACCCAAGTCCTGTACTCTTAAAAAGTTAATGTTCAGCCATGTATGTGGTGGAGTTTCCAAACTGTCCCAGAGATCACCCACGGGAGGCCACACTCAACCTCAAGGGTGATATGCCCCCAGATGAGCTCCTGATCTGTCCTTCTTGCAATGCACCGCCCCCCCCATTTCTGCCATTGTTTGTTCCACCCTGCCATTTCTTCAGGCCAAACATGTCGGTGTCATTGTCAACTCTTCTCATACTCTACACCCAATCCATAAGCAATTCTAATTGACCCACTTCAAAACACAGCCTGATTCTCTCCAACCGCTTCTCACCACGTCTACTGGTACCGCCACCAGTCCTGGGGGCGCCCCTCCCATGCCTGGATCACTGTAGAAGCTTCCATCCACCTGCTTCCCTGCTCCCACCACCACCCTGTAAAATCTATTCTCAACAGAGTGGACACAGAGATCCTGTGACAACAGGAGTCAGACCTTGTCATGTCACTCCTCTGCTCAAGACACTCCATGGGCTCCATCTCCCCTGGAGGAGAAGCCAAAGTCCCTCCCACTCTCCCAGTGCATTCACCATCTGGTTCCCAGGCTCCTCTCCATCCTGGCTCCTCCCACTCTCCTCCCTCACACTGCTTCAGCCTCACAGGGCTCCCTGCAATGTCCTCCTAACCTATTTATCATGTTTCTAGTCTGTCTAGAATAGAAGCTCCTTGAGGATGGGGACTTTTACTCATTTTGTTCACTGCTGTGTGTCCAGTGTCTACATCAGTGTTTGGCACAGAGCAGATACTCAACAATATATGTTGAAGAGATGGCACCAAGAAAAAGGTACTCTAAGAAAAGCAGCATGGACACTGTGTCCGTGGCAACTCAGGTCCATCCAGCCACAAGCAGCAGAAAGAGGCAAAGAAGCAGGTGCAGAAGAACTGTGGCTTATGATGGAAGGGACCTTCAAGCAATGCTGGGGGCAACCAGGATGCAGAACTGGATGTGGCACTTTGGGAAAGAAACCAACATTCACAGTGTCTACTGTGATCAAAGCCCCAGGGTGGCCATGTGGAGGGAGACAGCACTGGGCAGTGAAAGATGGGAAATGACAAGGTCTGTTTGGGGAATGATAATCAATCCAGTTTTCCTGGGGCATGGGGACAGGGTATGAAGAAGTCCACTGGAGTCCAAGCTCTGAAGGCCAGGGTGAGGAGCCTACTCTTCTTCTAAAAGGCAAAGGGGATGGTCTTTGGAAAAGGTCTGGGTGGGGAGTTAACACTGGGAGGAAGATTGGGAAAGATAAATCTGACACTGAGTGTAGGATGGATTGGTCTGAGGGAGAACAAGAGGATGGGAAGAACACTTGGTAGATGAACCATGGAGGGCAAAGAAAGGTGCCAGTTTCTGGAAGGAGAGGATCCTCCACAGTAGAGGGAGAGGGGCAGTAGGAAAGCCAGAGCCCAAGGTGGAAAGGATGTTGAGGAAACTCATACTGGGTAGCCTTAATCTTCTCTGTAAAGTGGGAAGCATGAGTTTCTGCAAGATGGGGCTGGAAGACCGAAGAAGAGGATGGTTTAAACTGTGGTAGTAGATGGGCCACCAACTTGTAGTAGATCAATAAGAAGGATCTGTGTCACCCAGTACAGGAAGGGTCTAGCTGAGGCTGGATAACCAGAGTCTGCACTGACATGAGTCAGGACGCAGAAGACTCTTTTGGGGGGAGTGAAAAAGCAGAGTGAGTCTCACCACGGGAACGCAGAGTCACTCATGTACCATTCTTCACAGCCACACTTCGACCTAACTGTCAACACTCGGACAAGCATCATTTTCAAGCTCAAAGAATGACGAGGGTTGTGTTCAGTCTGAGGTCCATTTTGAGGCAGTCCTAAGAGTCAACTTGATTTGCTGAATTAGGTAGCTGAGAAATCACATTATCTCGGAGTTTGGTTTCTCCATGCTATCACTGTTAAGAACTCCACTCTTCCAGAGTAATTTTGTTTCTTCACCACTGATTTTGATTGATGCCCCCGGCGAAAGTTGAATTCACTGGTGTCAGACTTCAGCATGGGGTGCGCATGCACGTGCGCGTACACGCACATACACAAAATTGTTGCTGAAAAGTGAAATAAGTGACATTTACAGCTTTGCTTTCCTTGTGGAGGCTACCCTATTGATCACAACTGACATTTACTTAAACATTTCCTGGCAAAAAATAAATAAATAAATAATAAGAATACCTCCTGATTCTACCTCCTTCTGAAAATGCCAACAAATGTGCCCGAGGCAGGGGAGAAAAAAACCACCCAGCATAAAATCATCTATCTGTTCCCCTACAAAAATGTTATTTTGTTAATATTATAACCTCAATTATTTCTTGGGTTCCTGATAGCTCATGTTGTTAGTCTAACCCTCACCCAGGTATTGATTCTTCTCCTGTTAAAAACAAGCATCAGTAAGGCACCAAGAATTGCCTGTTCAAGTTTCTTCCTATGCCGGGAGGTTATATCACGCATATTAAGTTTGGACAGCATTTAGGTTAAAGCAATCTTAACTTTATGATCTTGTTAGTTTTTAAAGCAAATGTTAATGAAATATGCATTACTTATGGCAAATGGCAATCCCAGTGGGGTACATTTTAATTAGTATAGTTTGTTCAAATGAAAAGCAAATTTAACTCCTCATCGGTCACCAGGCTGCCCTCTAACCTGAGGGCAGAGTGAAAAGAAAAAGTAGAGGAGGAGACAGGTGAGCATTTTCAGACCAACTCTCGAGTCGGGGAGAGAAAAGGGGTGCCCTGACCAGTTCCTTCTCAGCCACAGGAGCACTGAACTTCTCTTCTATGAAGCACTGTAGTGTGTGCACTTTCCAGACTCTGGTCTATCTGGGTCTATCTTTCAATGCAGCAGATTTCCAGAAAAGTCAAACAATGATGTTCGTAGGCTTGTCATTGGCTTATGACTTAGGATACTGTATTAGTTTTCAAGGTTTGCCCTAACAAAGTACCACAAACTGGGTGGCTTAAAACAACACAAATTAAGGTTCTAGTGAATCCTTTCTTGCCTCTTCCTAGCTTCTGGTGGTTGTTGGTAATCCTTGGCATACCTTGACTTGTAGATGCATCATTCCAATCTCTGTCTCTGTCTTCTCATGGCCCTCTGTGTCTGTGTCCAAATTTCTTTCTTCTTATAACAATGCCAGTCATATTGAATTTAGGGCCATCCTAATCTGGTAAGACCTCGTTGTGATGGTTAATTTTATGTGTCAATATGGCTAAGCTATGGTACGTAGCTTTTAGTCCAACATCAGTCTTAGATGTTGCTCTGAAGGTATTTCTTTAGACGTGGTTTACATTTAAATCAGTAGACTCTGAGTGAAGCAGATTACTCTCTATAATGCGGATGGGCCTCCTACAATCAGTCGAAGATCTTAAGAGAAAAGACTGATGATCTCCCAGGAAGACGGTGGCTTCAGACTCAAGACTGCAATCTCAACTCTTCCCTGGCTCTCCAGCCTCCTGGGCTGTCGTGCAGGTTTTGGACTTGCCAGCTCGCACGATCATGTGGTTCTTTCAAATTAGTTAATCAAATCTCTTCTCTCTCTCCAAAGACAGACAGATAGACATAAAGATAGATATTGATTCTGTGTTTCTGGAGAATGCTAATATGCTCATCTTAACTTGATTACATCTGCAAAGATGATTTCCAGATAAGGCCACATTCTTCATTCCTGGATGGATATGAATTCTGGGGGAACATTCTCAAATCCAGCACAGATATGTGGATGAGGGCCCCACTATTCAAAGTGTGATGCCTGGATCAACGGCAATGGTGTCTCCTAGGAGCCCGGTAGAAATGCCATCTCTCTGGCTCCATCCTGAACCTAATGAATCAGAACCTTCATTTTAACGGATCTCCAGGTGATTTGTATGCACAGGAGTTTGAGTAGTCCTGGACTAGAAGATCATGCTTCCAACTATCGTGGCATTTATAATAAAAGGCTTGGAGTCCAGACATTGTAAAAGTCAGACAAGTCTAAAGTAAAGGGTCAGAGAAGAGGGACTGAGAAATAAAGTAGAAATAGCAGGGAGTTTCGAAATAGGTCACGTCTCATTAATATGCACCTTACCAACAGCTGAGACTAGATAATATTTGTCACACGAGAGGACAAAAGAATAAATGAATAAACTGGGCTCTTTAAGATAGAGAGGTTTTCTAATAAACTGGCCCCTATTTACAAGGAAAGCCCTTAGGCGAAAGAGAGAAAGAAATCTCATTTCCACCATCCGAGCCAGGTCACCTCTCTCCCTTCATTCATAGAGGCACCGCTATGCTGATGTGATTACTTGGGGACAGTGTCGCGCTCGAATACTGACGTCCTTCTCTAGGCTCCCACTGTAACTCATGTTGACATGGAGAAATGTTTCATTTTCAGATCCATATGTATGAATTTTTAATGAACTGTGTCAAAGAAATCAAATATTTCCCCCTCTACCCCCACTCCAAGGAATCAGATTTTGACCTCCTGCCAAGCAACTATAAATCATGTTCAGCACGAAGAGGAGCAGGAACCAGGGGCTGCTACACATGGATTAGCCAGTTAATTTCCCTCTGTCAGACATTCAGCTAAACTGTCACAGGATGGGAAAGGGAGGGAAGGAGGGAGGGCAGAGGGAGGGAGGGAGGGAGGGAGGGAGGGAAGGAAGGAAGGAAGGAAGGAAGGAAGGAAGGAAGGAAGGAAGGAAGGAAGGAAGGAAAGAAGGACTGGAAAGAGTAGGCACCCAATGGCTATTGACTAAACAGTTAAAGTCCAAGAAATTAAATCCAGATAAGGTCGTTCGTTGCCTGAGAACTGGGTGGCCCTATCAATCACCAGATACTTCAGAATATCAAGTCCCTGCTCTTGTAGTTGGTTATAGATTTCCTCATGTAAGGTGACTTAAAAGTGGGGGGTGGGGTGGGGGTGGAGAGGAGAGCTTTCAAAGAGTAGAATGAAAATAAATTATTTCCTTTTTCAAGAGCCCTTTCCTAGAATTTCCATGAACTATGCAAAATACAGCAGGGTCTTCCTAAATAAAGCTTCAACCAACACTTAAAGGGGGAGCCGAAGCATTAAAGGCAATTAGATATCATTTCTTGCCTAGCAATGCAGAAGTGATTTAAAAATGGTAATACTCTATGTTGGCAAGGATGATGTGGTGAAAAGGTTCTTTCTATCCAATTGCTTGTGGGGGTGTAAAAAGATACAATCCATTTGGAAAACCATTTAGTAATTAAAGTGCAATGAGCCCTAAGTGTTCATACCTGGTATAAATCCTATCGAAATCTATCTTAAGGAAGTAATCCAAAAGATGAAACAAAGCTTTATAGACCATTACAGCTTTGTGTACAAGAATTCCATGGTAAAACCTAAATGTGGCTCACTAAAATAAGGTGCATCCATCTGATAGAATATCATGCCATCATTAAGAATGCTTATGAAGAGTTTACAACAACATGTGAAAATAGTTACTAATACAAGTGGGGAAAAGGTAGGATGCAAAACTGAATAAATAATATCATTGTGCAGGAACAGAAAGCCTCCATTACATATGTACAGAAAAGAATATAATACAGAAATATTCAAATTTAAATATACCAATTGCTAATGATGATTATCTATGGTTAAAGGAAATATGGGTGAATGTTTCCTTCTTCTGCATTTTCCAAACATCCTATAATAAGTTTGTGTATTTTTATAATGGAAACCTGATCTTACTATGCTTTTGTAAAGCAAGTCAGTTGTAGAAGTGAGATTTTGAAAGGTGTCCCCTTCAACAAACAGTAACGATCGAATCATAGCTAATTCAAGGTGAAACAAATTTGTAAATACTGAATTTTCGAATCTAACCTCCCGATCTGGAACACAGAAAAATCTGGTCAGCTGCCTGCTTGCAAACCATCTCTATCCGTCCAAAAGACTACACTTAAGAAGTGAAATGAAAAGCCAGAGCTGTTGGCTTTAAACTACTCGACTCTAGGATGAGTCAAATAGCTGTCACAGACCCTCCATTTGCTGAAGTTCATTCACCGGAAGGAGGTGAGCCGTGCGGTGCCTTCGAACAGGCTCACAGGGATGGACAGGCGTGGATGGGACTGGACGTTTCTCCTGCCAGAGATCAGCTCCAATCACAGCATTCTCCTTTCTATGCAAATCTGTGCACTTAAAAGCTATCATCTCTTGCGTTTTGACACTGCTCGACCAAGATTTTTTGAAGGAAGCCAGCTGGTTCTGGGAATGAGGAGCCATCTAAGGCCATATGCGGGGCGCAGGAGTAGGGGAACAATTTTGTTTGAGTGATGAGCTTATTGGATATTTTCTAAGTGGCTGAATGCTGTTCAATTTTAAATAAAGCGACACTCGGGTGACCTAAATAGGTCACATGGTGGCAGCAGCATGGCAAAGCAGGACAGGGATGCGAGCTCTTGGGGTGGGCACGCCCCACACCCATGAGTCCCCGTAAGGCACCTGTACACTCTTCCACGGCCTGGGAGCTCACGTACGGGGACAGCGCATGGCTGAGACCCCACAGGACTCAATCACACCGCTGGCTCTTCTGAAACCCAGATGTCGTGAACGGCAGTGGGGAGGGTAGTGTCCTAACTCAGTCTTGCCCCCGACCTCTTCTCTTCTCACTATAGAAGCTCTAGGTCCCCAATTTCCTGACCTAGTCTGCCAGGACTGGGGGAAAGCAGGGAAAAGCGAAGCCATTCGGGACTAATGACAAAGTGAAAAAGGGAGCAAAATCTAGGTGCCTCATTCAGTGCTCTGAACGAGTGGACTTCAAACACTTTCATTAATGACATTTTGAACACGTTCCACCAATGTAGACTTTGACTTATACACATGGTCCTCTGTCAATCCATATATCAAGTACACAGTTTTTCTTTTTCTTTAAGGTAAAACATATTTACTAAAACCCTAGAGAATCACTCCACACACATCCCTCTCTGGAAAACTGTTCTAAGTACTTACTTGCGCGGTTATCAAATGGGCATGGCAGGGACGGGGTGGGTACCAGGGCCAGGAAAGAACGCTTGCCTGCCTTGACAATCTTGTTGAAATAAGGACTACTTAAAGGAGCCCCCACGTCTGGTTGGTAGGTATCTCACGCCAGCGATGTCCAAACTCCATTTTTCCACACTGGTCACTGTCCTCTATCTTGTCACAAGCAAGGCTAAAATTTCATTAATGTGGAGCCTGTAAACTAATTCAAACCAGGCTGGGCTACCATACATTTCTGTTCTGGGCATCAAGGAGGAAGGGTCTGCTGAATATCTATGGTGGAGAAGTCACGGGGGGAATGTTTATTTTTTTTAAAAGGTTTTATTTATTTATTTGACACAGAGAGAGAGAGAGAGCACAAGCAGGGGGCACGGCAGGCAGATGGACAGAGAGGGAGAAGCAGGGTCCCTATTGAGCAAGGAGCCCGATGTCAGGCTCGACCCCAGGACCCTGGGATCATGACCTGAGCCAAAGGCAGACGCTTAACCGACTGAGCCACCCAGGTGCCCCATGGGGGGAATGTTTAATTGCTGGAAGGAAAGAGATTCTTTTCAGGCTCCATTTACATTGAAGTAATCCATCTACCAATTACAAGCAAGTTCTTATCCAGACATTAAAGCAGGCAACTGACCGTGTTGGAAACCAACCAAAACTGCTTATCTCCAGCCTTCCGTAATTCCAGACCTTTTCCTGATCCACCCTGGCTTCCTGCCTAATGCATGTGCATTGCCTTTTCTGCTCCCACTTTTAGCCTCTGGCTTACCCTGATACACGGGAGATGCCTGTGCAGACACACATGGGCGAGGTGGCGAGCAGACCTTTAACTCCCTGGGGAGGAAGATGCCACTCGGCTTCCAGTCCACATTTGTCCTGCTGAATATCACAACTGCTGAGCCCCCCACCCCCCCACCCTCCGGGAGGATCCAGTTCTAACGACAACCCCATTCTATCCCTTATGTCTGAAATACTCCAGAAAATAAGACTGTCAAGAGAAGGGAATGGGGGAAGCTGTAGTATCAGCCAACGCTTTTTAAAAATGGAGACTCCGTACTGAATGGTGCATTCCCACAGCAAATCAAGCATTCACTGGCCACCCCCCAACCCCCCGCCCCCTTCAGCTGAGAGCTTGGGACCCTGGCTAATTAAGTAGTCTCAAGTGGGGAGCTCTGAGCTCAAGGGCTGTCGCTTGGATGTCGGTGGAGGGGCTGGTAGCTGAGGCTCCGATTCTCCCTGCATGCCAGGTCTAGCAGGTAAAGGCTAATGCAAGCAGCAGAACCACAGCTGACCGGGCCTCCCCTCCACCATGTGCACCCCGGCCCAGGGCTCACGTGTCCTTCCTCCGCATTAACATTCTGTCTGGCTTCTCCCTTCACCCTCAACAAGCCTACCGCAGGCTGTAAATAAGGAGGCGAAGGGCAGGGAGGGATGCCAAGGAAGGGTTTCTTCTCAAATGTGGTACGCAGCAACAAAAGTCAGTGTACTAATGTGATCAGAAAAGACCCAAGGAAGATAGGACGTGCCCTCACTTCTCCCTTGATGAAGAATCCTGCCGGTGGGAGGTGATTGATATTCCAATTCTTCAAAATGCATCTTTCTAAAAACGTAGATTAAACTTTCAAAAATAGCTTTGATGCTCCTCCAACTCCTTCTTCTCAGCATCCCCTCCCCTCCACCCGATGCCTTAAAAAATACCACGCCAGGAATTTATATTTGGTGCAAATTTGCTTAGCACACCAAAGCTAAATGCAGCTTATACACTGATCTTGTTGCCAAAACCGCTTACTTGTACACGTATGAGGCTGTAATGGAATGATTTATGGTTTTCGTTAAGCTCTTTCACTGCTGATTTTCGGAGATCTCTCTAGGGATGATTATTCTGGATATTTCTCTGTCTGTGAACTGCACAACTCTTGACAGATGTTAATTCCTTCTCAGGGAGCCTCATGTTAACTGATTTACATGTTTCGTTCATTTAAACATTCAGTAAGCACCCAGGAAGCATTAAGTATGGCGGGGTGTACGAAACTGATTAAGGCACGGGCTTCCGTCCTCAAAGAGAACTTATTCTTGTTCTCACTCATCTGACGAGTCAGGAGATGTGCTGCCACCGTGACCAAATTTACCGGCAGAATCAAACTTCCCTGGTCGAAAGCCACGTCGTGTGTGTCTGCAAATGCATCTGTTCTAGCCCTTTAGCAAGAGGGGCTGGCTATTAATTCCTGGAACAGAAATGGCCTTGGTCTCTGCGAATGGCTGGATTCCATCCATCCATCCCCAAACTGAATCACTAGAAGGTAGGCTGACTCCACAAGGGCAGGGATTTATGCCTGTGTGGTTTGTTTAGTTTTTGTTTTCACTAGTGTTTCTCTTTGTAAGGATATCTACATATTGATGGCTTCTCCGCCCTTTGGGGACGTTTCTGTGGCACCCAGCCTGTAGGGGCTCTGAGGCCCAAGCTTGGTTTCCATTTGCAACGGAGCCACTCTGAATTTCCATGTTGCGACCCAGAAAGTGGGGGTAATAAAACCTGCTCCACAGGATTCTTGGGAGAAGTCAGCGGGCTAATAATGTAGGGAAGGCCCTTCCTACCCAGTGCTGGGCACCCCAGGGGCTCGTCCTTCTTGCCCAGTGGACAGAGACATCAGAGACAGGGAGCCCTGGCCAGGGAGAGATGGGGTGACGGGCACTCCGTGAGGGCACATATCCAGCCTCCAGAAGCTCCCACAGACTCACTGCTTAGCTTTGAGCAGGGCACAAGTCCATTTTCAGCCTTGGATTCTTCACTGTGAAAATACTTTCTCAAACCGAAAATTACTATAAAAAGGTAAACCATGACCGTAAAGGGAATCAGACAGCATTATTTTATTCAAAGATCCTCTCCTCTGATAGCAGAATTCCTGGCTTGAACAACGGGATACAAACATTTAAAAAACTGACCTCTGAGAGCCTAATTAGTAGAAGGATAAACTCCCAGGAACAGTGTTCTTATTATATTATATTATTTTATTTTGCTGCAAGGCTAAATATAGGTTAAGGGGAAAAAAAACTGCTGGGATATGCATTCATGTATCTTATAATTAAATACTTGAAGGAGCATTTGGCCCAATTGGCACTGCTTAAAGGAAATGCGCTCCCCCCCTCCCCAGCCTTATCTCTGGCTGGAAAATCACGCTGGCTTTCTGTAAGTGCAATTTTCCTGCAGGTTTGGGTGGGCAAAGGCCCTCGCGGCTGGCCTGCACACAGAATGGAGGGGTCTGAGAACAAAGATGGGGTGGCTTGCAATATTTCCCACAGAGCGGCCAGTTGGAATTTTATCGTTTTCACCAGAATATTCATTCACCACACAGACTCAGGCTTACTCTTTGTGTCTCAGGCAAGAAAAGGGAAGGTGTGTGTGTGGGGGCGGGCAGGAGGGGAGATGCTTTTAATTTTGTCAGACTGCTGCTTATCTGCCTCAGTCACAGCCACTAAAACCGTGGAATTATAAATTCTCCCGCAATGGTCTTATCAACCAGGAGCCACACGCGGCAGCGCGGGACCAAGCATTTTCAAGGGGGTCCCAACAAAAGCCCCGCACCGGCTGCTGAGGATATGCTAGACACGCAGAGAAGGAAGACTCGGGCCTGGGGCAGGAGGAGAGGATGCCAGGTTGGCCCCCCATCACGTCCTGGCCCCCTCAGAACGAGGATGGGCTCTTCTTGTGGGAAGAGGTAACAGGACTTTGTCGCTTGGATGCTGGGTCCCTGACATCCCCTTTATCCTGGGCGTTTTCACTCGCTTGCACAACATGTCTCCCTGTCTCACCCACTGTTCTTCCTCACTGCCATGCTAACCCAAGTGGGGGCTCAGCCTTTCCTTCATTTCCTCAACTCAAGAAAGTCACAGTCAGAGGCTATGACTTTTAGTCACATGCTCATTCCTTCATGCATTCAACAAAATCTCCGGTGGGGACATCCATCACGCAACAGGTGCTTCTCCAGCTGTTTGGGATAAATACATCAACACAACAAAAATTCCTGCCCTCACTGAACTCACAGGATAGCAGAGGGAGGCAGACAGTAAGTATAATAATAAATTACAGAGGATAGTGCTTTTCGGAAGGAACCAAACCACCACCAAAGAACCCCAGAGCATGGGAAGTGGAAGGAAGAGTGTGCAGGAGTGAGGGAGGGAGGGGTGTTGCAATTATAAACACGGCAGTCAGGCAGGCGACTCATCGAGAAGCTGACACATGAGAAAGAATCGAAGATGGACCCTTGGCTGTTTGGAAGAAGCATGTTCTAATTGGAAGAAAGAGCAAGTGCAAAGGCCCTGGGGTGAGAGTCCTGCCATGTTTGAGGAACAGCGGGGGGCTTGTCCTTTAAAATTCAACGGAACACAAAGGGAATGCACCTGGACAGCAACATTCCTGGAAATAGTTTAGCTGAGGCAGCTCTAGGAACTCACGTGCTAAACTCCCCTTCATAGAATTCCCTGCTGCAGTGGCTTGTTATTAAGTAGAAAACTAACACAGTGGGCCAGGGCCAGCGTAAAATTAAAAGAGAAAGAATATATTACACGTATCAGGGCATGACATATAGAATGCATTCCTCTCTGTTTACTTGATTGTGATGTAAAAATTACTTCTTATTGTGGGTTGGGGTCAGTAGAACTTGGAAGCTACTGACCCACAGGCCACCTTCTACTAAAGCCCCAACCTGCCCCCCATGGGGCAGAGTCTTCTGTCCCCAGCACCTGGGAGCATCTGCCCAAGAGAAATCCAGATTCCTTCTAACGTAGGCTCAAGAAGTTAAGCCCAGAGAGAGGAAGACACTTCCTCACCCATCAGACATTGCTGGTCTCAGGAATGAGTAAAATAGAGACCCCCTCCTTCCTCCAGAGATGGGACACCCTGCTTCCGGACCAGGGCTCCCTTTCCTTATCATGACCCCCACCTGACAGATTGGGCTCTAACTCATGGGCAGTTCGTTGGAAAACAACTCCCTGGCTTGACCAACATTCGTCTGTTCTCTTGCCCAAATACTCATGGCTCACCTGGGATTTTTAAAAATGATGATTAAATAAAATGAAATTTAAGAAATCAACAAAAGCGCTACACACAGCTTCTGAGCGGCAGTGTGGGAAACTCTTCAGTCAACCGCCCCGATTTTTTCTTTTCCAACAAAACCAAGTTTGTCTGGCAGCCCCCAGAGGTCTTGCTTTATCTGGACAACTCATTTCTAGTTTTTGTAATATATCTTCCACCAAGCAGGAAATTATTAATGTCCCCAGTTAAAGGCGTGAGGGGGGTGAAGGTAGGGGTGGGGGTTCTCTGTGACAGCTCTGGGGGTGTAGGAGACTCTGCAGAATCTGGAGACCCCATCAGCCCCTTACAGCACTAGCCAGAGTATCCTGAACAAGGCCCTCTCTTTCCAGCAGAAGACCCAACAGATTGCTCTACATAGAATTTTTTAAATTGCTTAAGATTGCTGCTTCTATTCCAGGCTGAAAATTACAGCCCTTACTCTATTTCCCATCCTCCCCCCAGAGTTCCACGGAGCCCCTGAGGAGATCTGTACTAACAACGACATCATCAACAAAACCCGAATGTACCTTGTGTGGAGAAAAATATTTGCAGCTTTTCAACCAGATCCAAAGAGGCTGTGACTGACACACAGTCTCTCCCAAATGGATTGAGCCTTCTCTCTCTTTCAATCTCTCTCTCGCTCTTTTTTAACATGGTAAAAAAAAAATTACCAGTGTGATTTATGTTGCTTTCTGAAAACATTACAAATCAAACGCTAAAAATTTTTGAAACCCTATTGTGCTGAAGATGATGAATACTGACCTTCCTCCTTTGTCATTCCAAAAGTCGTGTGGGTGGTGTGAGGTGGGAGGGAGGTGGCTGATGAATAAGTCATTGTTTCCAAATAATGCCACATCAGAGTATGAGTGCTGAGACTATTCCTCACTTAACCTCCCCCCAAGAGAAAGCTTTGTGTGGGTAAACAAACAAAACCCAATCTGTGTGTATTTACAGATGCTAGGTCTTCAGAAAGTTATGCATTGCAGTGAGGTTCACTGCCGTGGGAAGATCCAAGATCCTTCAGCTCATGCTGACGATGACAAATGCGGGGGAGGGGGCGTTGTTCCCAGTGGCCCCGGACCACCTGGTTCATGTTCTGCCGAGGCACCTGGCCCTACCCAGAGTCCTGCTGGGCAGAGCTGGCTGGCTGAACACACCTGGACTTTGAGTGTGCAGTGACCATGTGTCTGTCCAAACTGCTTTTAAATTGGGGATGGTGTCACACACACCGCCCCCCCCCACCCCGCCCCGGAAGGAACTAACTGCTTCTGATTCAATCTTGAAGCCCCAACCAAGATGGAAACCACAGGACTTCTTTTTTATCCCTCCAAGTGCTTAGCGTTCAATGAGATCATATAACCTCCACTCAGTTCTCCTCAATTAAAAAGCCAAGGCTTTTTGACCCGGGCTGCACACTGGGACTGCAAGGCTCCATCCCAGACCAGCAGAGTCCATCTCTGGGGGTGGTCTTGGAATCAGCATTGTAAAAACAGCTCCCTGGGCGATTCCAATGTGCAACCAGCATTGAGAATGGCTAAGGAGGTGGAGGGCCAGGTACTGACCTGTCTAGGAATGTAGCCCTCCCTACCCCCCCACCCCCCAACTCCAAGTTCCTTCTCCTGGAACCCTGCAGGTGGCCTCCCAGCTACTGTGAGAGCACCTTGAAGCTGGGAGGAAGACAGGCCCAGGACTTCCAAGGGCCCAGGCTAGACTCCCATAGAGGATTTTTACTACAGATATGTCCACTCCTCTGTTTTCCAACTGTAAACGTTTTCCTGACCATCTACTGCAAGCCAGATATGAACAAGAGACCCTTCCTTCTCCTCAAGTGATGGATATAAAGGGGATGAGAATACGCCACCCCAAAATATGCCACTTTGGCATAAGGATTATTGTGAGTGGAAGGCAACCGAGAAATGGTAGACATGGGAAGAGCCCTCCGCCTGCCCCCGCATCTGCCTAAAAGCAGGGCCTAAACTGCCCTCTGTTGAGGTGACATCATTTCCCCTGTGAGGTATCCTCCACACTTAAACCAAAGCAGAGAACAACTTTTACCAGTAGAGACAGAGAAGACACCGAGGTGAGTCTGTACAAACACCCCTACTAAGGAACACTTACCTATCATTAACTTCCCATATTTTTACCTTCCCACAATTTACCACCCCTAAAAGCCCATACCTTTTTCTTTCGTCTGTTCACTTCTTCACAACTTATCATCCTCTGTTAAAATGGTATGTAAACCCCCGGGTCAACACTTTGGATTTTCAGTTCTTTTCTGTGAAGTCCCCATGCGCATGAAGTTTAAAATATTAATATATTTTTTTTCCTGCTAACCTGTCTTTTGTCTGTTTAATTTGCAGGCCCCTGTGAATCACCTAAGAATGTACAGTTTTTCTCTCCCCTGCAGGTAACTATACTCGTGGACGGTCCTAAGTACTCTGCATTCTCTGCATCTCTCATTTAATCCTTACGCCCAATTTACAAGGTAGGTATTATCTCGCCCATTCTGTAGAGGAAGAAACCCAGGCTCTAAAACATTAAGTGGCTGTCCAGGGTCACAAAGGGAGGAACTGACACCAATCCGACATGTTCTGAAGAACTCTGGAGCCGGACTGGGGAGAAAACAGGCAGCAAAAATGAACTCAGAAGCAAGATGCATAAGTCAACAGTGCTACTACTCAACGGGGTTGTCTCAAAACGAGTTTTTAATTACAATTCTTTAAACAAAAGAGGAAGAAACTCAAATAATTTAGAATTCTTAATGACATTTTGAGGCATAGCTTCAAACACCCTGAATAAATAATGAATGTCACCGAAAGGACACAGAGCAGAGTGGCTGAATCACACACAGCGAGTGCCAAGAGCGGGCTGAAAAAAGCAAACACTTGACAGCGTGCTCTGTGGGTTGTTAACAACATCTGAAAATCTTTCTAGATCAGCAGATTTCCTAGACAGCCACGATCTACTCTGAGGAGCCTGTCAGCCACCAGTTAATTTCTGATCAATGAGAAACCAGAGGATGGCAAATAAACCAGTTCGGACGTGGAAGAGTTGTGGGCCTGAGGTCAGAGGCCATCCGTTTCCTAGCAGAGTTCAAACTAAGGTGGGGAGAGAGAGGAAGAAGAATGGGGAATGAGGAAGAGGTAGAGGCCCGAGGAAGAGGAAAGAAGGGAGAGAAAGAAGCACACAGACAGCTAGACTGAGCCTGAAGACAGGGCAGGCACCCAGGAGAGGCACACGCCGTAGGAGGCCACAGGGCAGCTGCTTGGGGTCAGCTGGTGATCCGTTTGTTTGTCATGGAAAATTTTGTCCCAAATGAGGTCACCGTTGGATGGACACAGATGTCCCTCTGTGTCTTAGTCAGTTGGCTGCTATCATAAAGTACCATAGACCAGGTGGCTTAGGAACAACAGAAACGGGTCTATAAGTTGGTTCTGGAGGCCAGAAGTCCTAGATCAGGGTGCCGGCATGTCTGGGTTCTGGTGAGAACCCTCTTCTGGGTTGCAGACTGCTGAATTTTCATGTATCCTCACACAGAGAAAAGAGAAAAAAGCTTGCTCTCTGGCCTGTTCTTACAAGGACACGAATCCCATTCATGAGGGCTCCACCCTCATGACCCAATCTCCTCCTGAAGGCCCCACCGCCTCACATAATCGCATTGAGATTACGGTTTCAACATATGAACATGGGGGGTGGGGAGGAAACACCAACATTTAGTCTTTTTAAGATTTATTTTTAGTAATCTCTCCACCCAACGTGGGGCTCAAACTCATGACCCCGAGATCAAGACTCACGTGCTCTTCTGATGAGCCAGCCCCTCAAGCACGGAGTCTTTAATGCTCTGACAGAGGGTCCCTCACCAGCATGGACGGTGAAACATACAGCAGATTCCCGACCAGGTGACCCGCTTGAGCCCAGCCACTGCTTCTGGAAAGGGTTTGCGGAGGAGGGCAGAGGTGGCTTCTTTGGTCAGTTCAGTTCAGGACACACTGGTTAGACGGTGTTCAACAGATTTCTTGTCAGCAGGATTTCTCCAAATCTCTTGCGTGATTTCTAAGAGTAGGACGGTATCTCCCACATTTAGGTGACCACAGGTGGAGCGTTGTAGATTTAGGGCTATAAAGGCAGGGCCTTAGGAGCTACTTGGGCACAGAAGTAATCGGTGAGGCCAGAGAGCCCCTGGGCTGTGCCATGTGGGGTCCTGTCTTCTCTTGCACACTAAAGGTGAGAGTCACCACTTATCCATTCTGCCTCACCTGCAGCTTGGGGACATGGGTGGTAGCAGGATGAGTATATTCTTCCCATTTCATTGCACCTGGTGTTTGAAGTGTGACTTCCAGTGGGTGTGATATTCTCAGAGACCAAAATTGGGACTCCGACTGAAGACCAGACCGACACTCTGAAAGAATGCCAGGAATGTAAGGGAACATTCTGGATCAATGCATCACTTAGAGCAGAGGAACCGGCACAGACTCAGGGACAAGTGAGCAGTGCAGATGAAACCAGAACCCGGGGTTCCTGACCCTCAGTCTGAGCTCCTCCCCCTTCTCGGGCTGCCGTCCTGCTCATCTCCTCCTGACGGTGCAACTCCAACCAATGTTTAAAAATTCAAGAGGAGCCGTGTCCTTGTGTTGCAGGGCAGGCATTAAATCCCACCTCCCCACAGCTGCCCAGCCTCTTGCTGGTCTTTGATGACACCTCCACATTACTTATCTTGTAAAAGAAACATTAGCAAGAAAGCAAGCCAGAGAAACTCCCCAAGGCTGGGAGGGTAAATGGCTGCCCACCACTGGAACAAACAAATATGCAAATGGTGTTGCCTTCCCTTCTCCTTTGTTCAAGAAGCGGAGAAGAGAAACAGCAGAAAGGGAGCATTTGGGAAATGGGTCACTGCGATTGTGATGAGATGTTCCACTTAGCCATTCAAGATGAGAGGCTGGCTAATTAGATCACGTACTTGGTAACTGGGTCTACATGTACAACAATTTTACAGGCTGACCCAGAAATAGACAAACCAAGGTAATCCAGAGGGAAGCCTCAGTGCCCCCTGCGGGGAGAAGGAGGCTCACTGGTGAGTCTGGGTGGATGAGCCAGCACACAGGGCAGGAGATCTGGGTGAAGTGGGGATATCCGCCAAGGCATTCAATTGAGGTTGTCTCCCACAACAACCAGAGTTTAGCCAGTGGTCACACAGAAACCTACACGAAATTTACATGTCTCACTCCTCTGGTTCCACCTGGACCCATGTGCTTCCCACAGCAATGGGAGGTGGCATGTATTTACTCTTGGGGTATAAATTCAACACATGTTTACTGTGGGTTGTCTCCTTGCCGGGGGGCCCTGTCCTCAGAAGCAGGGACATAGCATGGACAACACAGAGCTCCTGCACTCACACAGCTCATGCTGGTCAGGTATCTCCTCTAGGCCTGGCATCTCACTGAATCCTCAGGTATGAATATCCCCTTTGTTGGGGACCTGGAGGCTCAGAGCAGGGAAATAACTTGCCCCAAACACACAGTAAATGACAGAGTCGGGACTGGAGCCAGGGGAGCAGGACTCCAAAGTCTTCATTCACAAGCCCTAGTCCTTCCCGCTTCCCTTAAGAGAAGAAAAGACTGTCTGATGGTGCCCTGCACTTAGAACTCCTTTCTCCCTGAGTTAGGGATCCCCCAGAGCACCCCTAGGTGTGACTAGGAGGACTTGCAGGACTCAGCATTTAGCTGTTTTCACGGTTACAGTTTATTACAGGGCAGAAAGCAAAATGAGCAATGGGAAAGGGCCATGGGGCAAAGTCCGGGGGAAACCAGATGCAAGCTTTCAAGAGTCCTCTCTCTCTCTCTCTTTTTTAAATATTTTATTTATTTGAGAGAGAGAGCGAGCAAGCGCACGAGTGGGGAGGAGAGGCAGAGGGAGAAGCAGGCTCTCTGCTGAGCAGGGAGCCCACCCAACTTGGGGCTGGGTCCCAGGACCCTGGGATCATGACCTGAGCTGAAGGCAGATGCTTAACTGGCTGAGCTACCCAGGTGCCCCTCAAGACTCCTGTCCAGTGGAGGCAACAGGATATACTTAATTCCCCTAGCAATGAGTTGTAACAACATATGGGAAATATTGTTCATCAGGGAAGGTCATTAGCAACCCACTGCCCAGGGTTTTTACTGGGGCTGGTCATGCAGGCATTCTCTGTCTTAGCACGTGCCACAGTTCCAGGCTCCCAGAAGGAAAGCAGGCGTCCAGCAAAAACCACACGGTCTATGCAAACACATTAGGCCCAGTGAGCCTCTGAGGTGGTTTGAGTTCCTTCAGGGGTGTCTGGAAAGTCAGCATTCCTTCGTTCTGCCAGTTTGTAGTTCACGCAGCAATGGGGAGTTTGCTGGGCTAGCCTGGGAAGAGAGGTCCACAGATGACACTGAAGACGTCGGTCACTCTGGAGTCAACTCCCCAATCACCCAGCTGCAGGGGTTGGGGTCAAGTCTAAGAAACTCTTGGCACCCCCAGTCCCTTAGTTTATGATCCAAACTTTCCTTGTAATGCTACCAAGAGATAAGATAACAGACTTAAAGTGTCCCAGGTTTTGCAGGAGAGGAATTGTATATTTTGCTTCTTTCAGCTCTTATTTATTGATTTTAAAGCCTAACCTATTCATTTGAACCCATGCTAATAAGAGACCCACGAGTCTCTACGACTGTGTAAGTGGTACTCAACAGGATGAACAGTTCTGGCCAATGAACATTTATTAAGCTCAAAGGAGGAGAGGGACGATTACAAAGGAATCAGATGTGGGACCCTGACCTCACACAGGGTTAAGCATCTATTAGAAGGGTAATCAAATGTCATGGAAAGAACATGGGCTTTGGAAACAGACCTGAGTTCATTACTGCCCAGCCACATCACTTACTAGGTAGCTCTGCGCAAGAAACCTAATTTGTATGGTCTCAGTTTTCTCATCTGTAAAATGGAGGTAACAGCATCCATGTTCCAGGGCTGAGATGACCTAGGTTAAAGGGCTTGGCAGCGTGACCCACGGTGCCTCTGTCCTGTATCCGATGCGAACAGTGGCCCCTATGGTCAGTGGTGTTACTGTGAGTCCATACCCCAGGAGAGCGCTAATTTGTCTGAGCCATGACGGAATTCAGAAGTCATTCCCAGGTGTGATTACGGTTCACTGAAAGGAGACATCTGAATGAGAACTGGCACAACTGGAGATCTTTTGCCTGGCTGCATCTGGAAGGGTATTCCAGGAAGAGGGAAAAGCATGAGCCAAAGGTGGAAAACCAAGGCGAACCTACAGGCAGCGGTGAATAGCACAGATCTGGAGAATCTTCGCTATCAAGCAAGAAGCTCGGCTTTACGCAGTTGGCACAAAAAGCAAGATCATGAGGACTGGGCTTGAGTCAAGGGGACTGGAGGCAGGGAGGACGAGGGGCAGGAGCCCCATTAGGAAGCTACTGTGAAGGCAGGACACACGGGCATTCAGCTCCAACAGGGGATTTTTAAAAGGACCCAGTTACACCTTATTCATTCAACAAATAATGTTCTCAGTCCTGGCATGGGGGTGTCTAAGACAGACACGGCCACTAGGAGGTGGCACAGCTCTTCCCTGGAGAATGTCACACCACAGTTTCCAGGTAAATGACCCCCACCTGCAGCCGTGGTGGTAATTTCAAGAAAGCGGTTTCTGGGAATGGAAAAGGATCCCCCACTCTTTCTGCCTCCCCTACTGCACTCCCCAACTCCATCACCTACCCCCACCTCAGGCCTAATGTACAGAAAAGCAACACTGTGAAAATGAAGCAGGGCTTTACCTTCTCACTCAGCAATGCGGGGGTCGGGGGGAGACAGGTGCGGGGCTCCCCTCGGAATCCCTGCTCTCCGCAAGGATGGCACCTGCCTCGGCACCCCTGGCCCTGCGCTCACGCCCTCACCCCCAGTGGCTGAGTCCCAGGCAATGGCTTTCTTGCCCGTGACCGTCTGAGATGAGCGAGGCAGGACAGGGTAGTGCTGCAAGGCACGGACCCGAGCACCAGCATGGAAGCAGACACGCAGCTCCGACATCTTTAACGAGAAGTAAACAGGAACCGGGGTCAGACTCAAACTCCCTCTCATCCTCATCTCTCACCAGCCCACGGATATTGCTAGGCAAGGTCGGTGGCTCAGTCCAAGATGGTGTCTCTAGAATCATTTGTCTTCTTAGGGCCTTCCAAATTGGGTTATTCTGTCCTTTCCTTTCTATTTACCACATGCTGATACTTTCCTCTTTTTTCCTCTTGCTTTCTGACAACTTAATTTTGTCCAGCAGTTTCTGCATTTGCTTCTCCAGGCTCTTTCCATTCTCTTATAGATTTGATTTGAGATTCCATCTTCTTATTTCTGTACAGAGTCTGTTGACATTGTGTCTTCTCTCCACCCAGTCCTGAATGCCTGCTCACTGCCAAGAAGCCTGCAGAGAGCCCACCCTCCCTGGCCCCCAAAGGCGGTTAAATACTCTCCTTATCTGCCACACTGGTATTTAACAGAACTCCCCAGTTAGCCTTGGTCTGTTCCTCTTTTTAGGCTCTGAGTTTCTTGAGGGCCCACATCTTATTTCTCTTTACAATCCCAGTGCACAACATGGGGAACAGTTCATAGGAGGTGCTAACGATGCTAGCTAAATGGATGGCTAAGCGGAGGATAAATGAGGGTCCATCTTGCTGACTTCAGTTGCCCTTTCAAGAGCCCCTACCACCACAGTCTATCACAAAAGCTTTGAGATAAAATGTTATTTCAATTCATTACCAACACTGTCTGCCTACTTGAGCCAGGGGTGCCCATTCTTCACAGGGCTGGTGATGTGTGGGCAGCAGAAGACAACTGAATTCTCCATATCCCTCGAACCTGGAAGATAAGGTTTGGGAGCCTTGCTGGGATGGAGTCATCCCAAAGCAGCTCCCCCGCCGGCGCAAGTGCCCAGGGGTCACCAGGACCCAGAGTCCAAGAGATCGGAAAACCCTAAGATGGCCCTGTCGCCCTCCTCTTCTTGGCCATCTCTCAGACCTCCACTTAGACCGCCAACCCCTTCGCTTCTACACGCTTCTCATCACAACTGCTATCAGACTCACGCCTTCCCTCTGGTCCCACCAGTAAATATAACTATCAGAAGGATTTCCCCAAAGTAGGCAGCGAGAGAAAAATAATACAGGTCGCAAAGTCCCAGCTAAGGAACAGAAAGACTGGATTTGCTGCTAAATGAATGGTGATGCCCCCAGAGTCAGCACAGAAATGCAGAGAGGAAATACAGGGCGAGGGCATCAGGACGGGGGCAAAGCACCCGCACACACACACCCTTCCTCGTAAACCCCTGGAATGACGGGGGAGGAGTTCAAACACGAACCACACGGGGGTGGGAGACTAAGGGCACGTATGTCATCACTGGTCCCCCAATTTATTGTTTTCTTTTTGCTTTTCTGTGTTTTCTAGAACCCCTATACCAGCTTGTACCACTTACAGAAGAGGAAAAAGAAATAAAATATTAATGGGGAAAACAAGGGAAAGAAGTAAAAGAATGGGTACCTATGGACTGAAACTGGCAGCTCACACTTGCGCACCACAGGGCACTTGGGAAGCTGGGTACCGCTCTGCAGGGCTGGGAGAGGTCAGAGTCCCAAGAGCCTGGCAGGAAATAAACTGCGGTTTTAAATAAATTAGACCACAACCTTATGATGGGATATGTGGAACATATGTACCGTGTTAGGAATTTTTAATGACTTAAGAAATGCCCATGATACTATGTGTAATGGGCTGAATTGTGTCCCACAAAAGATACGTCCAAGTCCTAACCCCTGGTCACTGTGAATGTGACCTTATTTGGAAGGAGGGTCTTTGCAGATGTAATTGAGTGAAGGCCTGGATTTACGGTGGGCCCTCCGTGCAATGACTGGAGTCCCTGTGAGAGTAGGGACGTGGAGATGTGAGGCACAGAGACACGTAGGGAAGAAGGGCAGATAAAGATGGAAGCAAAGAGCGATGTGTCTACAAGCTAAGCAATGCCAAAGACTGCTGGAAGCCACCAGAAGCTAGGAGACAGGCATGGAACAAATTCTCCCTCATGGCCTCTGGAAGCAACCAATCCTGGTGACACTTTGACTTTGGACTTCCGTGCAAGAATACATCTCTTATTTTAAGCTCCTGAGTTTGTAGTTACTTATGGCAGTGCTAGGAAACCAATACACTATGACGAGCAGAAGCAGCTTACAGAACTATTACAGTGATGCTGAAGAGCTGGATGGTGGGTGTGGATTATTACTTTTATCAAGAGAGAAAACGTTATTAAAAATGCACAAGCAATTTGTCATCTTACCACTGATGATTTGCTAACAGCAAAACCCCCTACCACGTTACAGTTCTTACTCACCAGACGCGTGATCTTCAAAATAATTTGGGGAGGTGAGAGCACTGGGGACATTTATACAAATGAGCAGCTAGAGGGTGATCAAGAAATTGACCTGGTGGCTGAGTCTGAACATAAATTTGGGTCCCTTGGTGTTTCTTACCAGCTCCTATTCATTTGGCTATTTACTTAGTTGCTATGGACTGAATTGTGTCCCCACCCCTACCCCCAAATCCACATGTTGGACGTCCTAATCCCCAGCACCTCGGATTGTAACCATATCTGGAGACTAAGGTCTTTAAGAGGTGATCACGTTAAAATGAAGTCTTTAGCTGGGCCCTAAGCTCTTCTGACTGGTGTCATTACAAAAAGAGGAAATTTGGACACACAGGAAAAGAGAGACATCTGACGCGCACGCACGGAAGGAAGACCCATGTGAAGACACAGAGAGAAGGTGGCCATCTCTAAGTCAAGGAGAGAGGCCTCAGGAGAAACCTGACCGTGATCTTGGATGTCTCGTCTCCAGAACTGTGCCAATGTAAATTTCTGTTGTTGAGCCTTGCAACCCAGGTATTGTGTTATGGCAGCCCAAGCCAAGCAAGGCTCTTCCACAGGCTGGAACACATGGTCTTTATGCCCATTTCTCTTTTGCCAATGGTATCCCCTCTGGACTCAAACAGGAAGCAGCAAAAGGCATCATTCCCAGCTACCGGACTGTTCTACCCCATGAGGTTATTTCTGGGCTAACGATAACAGCCAAGACGTCCGGCAAATTCATCTTCTGCAGAAGGTCCGCCAAGCCCAGTGGTAAGGTGAAGTGGTTAAAGCCACATACGCTAGATGTTCCAGCCTCTGGTGGTTTCTCCTTTAGAACCACAGGCTACCAGTGGGGTAGGGTGGGGGCCCCCAGGCTTGGTTTTCTTTCAGGTGAGTTGTGGGGGGGCGGTGCTCCCAGCTGGCTCGGTGAGTAGAACATGCAACTGGTTAATTCAAGCCCCACATTGGGCACAGAGTCTACTGAAAAAAAAAACCAAAAAAACCCCAAAAAACCCCAAAACAAAACAAAAATAAACTCGAGATTTCTCTTTCAGGCCAGGGGATGCTTTGTGACTTTCAGACAGAGGAAGCGAGGCTGCAGGAGGCAGGGTGTGGTGGCCGGGCACAGGCTCTGCCAGAGGGCAGGTTCGGGTACTGGTTTCAACCACTCCTGTGCTTCGAAGCAAACTGCTTCCCAAGCTGAGACTCAGTTTCCTCCTCTGCAATCCTACCCACCTCACTGCTGGGTATGAATCTGCAATGTCAAGCACTTAGCCCAGTACCCACCACACGGGAGGTGCTTAATAAATACTTTTTATGTGTATTAATGGAAAGGTTGCATAGATTCGGCTCCGTTTTGAGTGGTATTCAAATCCTACTGGGGTCACTTGGCCTTCCCCCTCTGCAGTTACATGAGCCTGGAGGCTGGGTTTTTATGTGACTGTACCATGTGTTGAAAAGACTTTGAATTTCCATTCCCAGCCTTTAAAAATCAAGAGCCTTACAGAAACATTCCAACCTCTGAGTTCTTCTGATAAACTGGAAGAAGCAACGACACACAGGGCAAACGCTCTCCTCCACAGCGGAGCCTGGCTGGAATGGAGTGAGTGCCGTCCCAAGGGCCTGGGTCCCACCTGGCCGGCCATACCACTGCCCACCTGCTCAGCCTCCTGGAGACGTTTGTACATATGACCCCAGGTGTAACGAGGAGGGGCCAGGAACCAGACAGCGGGGTCCGCGTGTACCGCCATCAAGTAAACGAGTCCCCATCAGCTTTGACGAAAGGCCGTGTAGTCAGCGTTCCGAGTTAATGATGAGCCACATTTAAAGGAGGCAGGTGAACAAGTTGTACTATTAAGATTTCCACCTCAAGACTTGAGCAGTAGCTATTAAACTGAACATGATTACAATTACAGACAGCAGAATTACAGAGCCGCGCAGACAGACAGATGGATTTTCTTGTGTCTAGCTCATCTGGAGCTCACTTAACAGATCCAGCGGGGGCTTCTGGATGAGGTCTAGACGGCAGCCCGCCCTTTCATCCGAGGACAAACAGCAGATAGAGGCTCAGGGTGTTCCTGAGCTCAGGGCCGCTCTCCCGCATGTGGGACGCTGTCTGCTCAGAACCATCCCCCCCAACCCCAAACACTGTGGGATGGCTTCCCCACACAGTGATGAAAGGAGGAGGGCTGAGAGCAAGCAACAGAGATTTATTTTTCTCAGAAAATGGAACAAATTAGCTCCTGCACATCATATCTGAGATTCAAGGAAAGGTCCCAATCGTATGGCTAAAAAAAAAAAAAAATCACTGATGCTGCAATTTCACAGAGCAAATCAATACTGCAGCTTCAGTGAGAATTTATTGCCCTCAGAAATGCAGAAGAAGCTATGCTTTGAGTCTTAGCCTACCTTCCGCCCAGTTCCTCCCAGTTCAGCGGACTTCCCATGGCCCTGCCGGCTCCAGCTGGCTACCTTTTCAGGTAACGGGAGTTCTGTGTAGACCAGGCCTGTCTCCTCTGGCTGGGGATACCACGTGTTGTCATAGAAACCACTCTCTGAACACCCTGCCCTTCATCTATATCAGTTAGCCGACATGCCCTCCTCCACCATCCCTGCTCCCTTTATTGACCCACTCCCTACCCCCCACGCCCCCCAAGCTCCCCTTTCCCTTGAACTCTGAGCCCTGCATATACGGCAGCCCAGCAAGCGTGTACTGACTACATCTACCGGCTCTGTTCCGGAGCACGTGACCGCTGGGGAGCGAGAACCCCTGGACCTGAGCACAGCTGTCTCCGTTTTCCTGGAGGGAAGCATCCGTTCGCCCACATCCTCCCCCAGCCTTCCAGGACACACATACAAATCCGAACCCTGCTGTCTCTTTACTTTTATCTTGGCGGTGTGCTCTGGGGAGTTTTTACAAAACAAACGAACATGAACTTCAAGGTATGGAGAGTATAAATCACTGCAAATCCTCCCAGGCCTCCAAAAGCTACAAACTGCCACTTAGCCAAGGACCAAAGAAAAGCCCTGATAGGTGATTATTCTTATTAAATAAACACTGCCCTACCTTCACCTTGCATCCTAGTTGAGAGAACATTTTCACATCTATTCACACCATCAGATCCTCAGGACAGCCCAGCTTGAGAGGCAGGGCTGGTAACACGCATATCTCCATTTGGGGTGGAGACTTTAAAAGAATACACAAAGGATTTGGGTTTTTTGTTGCTCTTGAGGGTTGTGTTTTGTTTTTGTTCCCTTTTGTTTTCATTTTGGCCTTCCCTCCTGGTCCTTCCATGGAGACCAGATATTTGAAAGGGCAGACGATGGCTAAAGGTCCAATGTGCAGCTTGTTTGTATGTTTTTTGGGAAGCTTTGGCCTTGGATGGGAAATGGAATCATGGATTCACTGGGGCACACTCACCCTCTGCCCTTCCCTCCAGATCAGGACCTATTGTTTCTCCTTTCAAATATGTTGATTGTACCAGCTCTTTCCATATGAAAGAACACTCCTTATTTAAATACGAACATTTTTTTCAAAAGAAAAAAATACAAACACGAAAAAAAAAATTAAAAATAAATATGTGTGTGTATTTACATTCAACAGTACCCAGAATTAAAATTAGCCAGCATTTGTCACTTTCCATTTATTAAAAAAAGATCCAGGGGTGCCTGGGTGGCTCAGTTGTTAAGCGTCTGCCTTCAGCTCAGGTCATGATCCCAGGGTCCTGGGATCGAGCCCCGCATCAGGCTCCCTGCTCCGCGGGAAGCCTGCTTCTCCCTCTCCCGCTCCCCCTGCTTGTGTTCCCTCTCGCTGTATCTCTCTCTGTCAAATAAATAAAATCTTTAAAAAAAAAAAAAAAGATCCAAAGGTCTCTTTTTCCAGCCTTTCTCAATTGCTCTGTCTGCCCACTCCTGCTGACTCCAGGTCATCAATTTCTTGAATCTGTTTTGCAACTTCAAAGTCCTTCTTTAAATACTTTCGCATACACACTTATATCTCTAGTCAATAGCACGGGTTTACCTCTGTTTTTTAAACTGCACACGAGTTGTATTATTACATTATCAATCAACACCTTGCTCTTTTTTAAAACTCAAGAGCTGCATGATATTCCACCATAGGATTTGTCGAATCCTCTACTGATGGACATTTAGATTGTTTGGATTTTTTCATCATGAGAAACAACGATGACAAGAAAATCCTTAATCACATCCCTTCGGAAACATGGCAAGATTTACTCCAGGGTGACAAAGGACCCTCACTGTTCGGATCTGCTTTGCCCTGTCTACTGAAATGCTTGAGCATCTTCTCCTAGGCTTACGGGTCCCTGAATTTCCTCTTCTGTGAACTGCCTTTGTTAAGAACAAGTAAGCCACATTCGGAGGTAACAGACACAGCTTTCCAAGGCAAAACAGATCAGTCCTCTTCTCTTGCTCATCATTACTGACTCTTCTTTTCATGGCTGCCAGAGGGAATATTTACTTTTCCCTGGCATGGCGCTTAGCCCAATAAGAGATCTGCCACTTTCCAGGGCATTTCCAAGGACGTCAGGTTGACCCCACTCCTGACATTGCCTTCAGGGCTGCAGCACCAATAACCACCCAGTGCCCAACTCTATAATTAGAGAGCATGCTGTCGCTCTTTCTGGCTTCCTGAGGCCAAGGCTTTGGGGAGGATGAGAGGTTCTCACCTGTTCTTTCTGCATAGTTCTTCAACATCCATTCACAAAGGGCACTCCCTGCCTCCCTTCACTCTCATCTCCTCGAGACAATTTAAACACCGGTCGCAGAGAATCTCCAAACCCCTGCCCTCCCTCAACTGGTGAGGTTATAGTTTAGTGGAATGGGCACAGGCTTCTGTTCATCAGCTGGGTGACTACCGGTAAGTGACCTATGATCTCTGAGCATCAGACACCCTCCTAGTAAAAATGTTGGTTGTTGTAAGAATTGGGGAGAAAATACGCAAGAACTGGTTGGAAAATATCAGGCACTCAATTCATGGTACCCAAGGGCAAGCCATGAGGCCCTTATAAAAAATATCGTTATCACGCAAGGCGCGGCTCTGTTGGAGGTATGGAGAAGTTAAGATGTGGACCAGATCCTGGATGGGGACACAAAATGAAGACATGCACAGACTAAAGCTGGGATCATCTAGAACTCACTGGTGAATTCTGCAGGCTGGAAATGAAGTCTTTGTGGAGAAGGTGAAATGCTAACTGGGCGTGGCGCCTCAGGGACACTTGGCAATGTCTTAGAGACATTTTTGGTTGTCACAACCTGAGGATGGGGTTGCTGCTGGCACCTAGTAGTGGAGGTTGGGGATGCTGCTAGACATCCTACAGTGCACAGGACAACCATCCATGATGAAAAATTAGCCACCCCAAGTGTCAGGAGTCTGGAGGTTGGGGAACCCTGTGTTAGGGCATGTGACAGAGAAGGGCCTTCTAGGGCAGGGAGAAGATATGAGTGTCGCATTTTCCTGAGGTTCTAAGGACATTTATTCGGCTAAAGCCAAGGCCACAAGCTGGGGGATAATGGGCGGGAGAGGACAGGACAGGCAGGGTGTGCAAAAGGTAAACATGGCCATGGTTTCTAGTAAAAGTAATGACCTGAGGTTAGTAACTGTCTGGACTCATCGACTCAGAGAAGGCTCAGTGGAAAGCACCACCCAGACCATGGGTTCCCAACCTCCCACCATCATTGACTCGTCTTTATTGCCCAGCCCCCACCCCATCCGCAAGGACCACATGTCCTAACAGCTGCCATCTTCTGAGCCACTGTTCAAGGTAAGACATAAGGGGGCAATCTTGCTGTAACACCTATCAGCACAATGCATCAAGTCCTAATTCATCTGATTCCCATTTTTGATTAACCATGAGCAAATGTAACTGCCCATCCAAACCTCTGATCAGACAACAGGCGTTGCTAGGAGGCTGACAAGAGCCCAGCCAAGAGCAAAAAAAAAAAAAAAAAAAAAAAATCAGGCGTTTCTAATTCAGACTAAAAATGCCAGGTGGACTACCCCCATTGGTATGTCTATGGAACCCTGGGAATCTGAGGGCCCCATTTTGGGAACCCATGATATGGTCTGATCATTTCACTGTATAGAAGATGTACCGGAGGTCAAGAAAAACCATCATTGAAAACTAACGTTGATCTAGTCCTGCCTCATGTGTCAGGCTCTGCGCTAGGCACTTGACACATTATCTCACCAATCCTTCCAGGCTCCCAAAGAAGTAGGTACTATGATCATCCTCATTCACTTGCTTTTCAGAAAGATTAAGAAAGCTAAGAGCCAGGGGCGCCTGGGTGGCTCAGTCGTTAAGCATCTGCCTTCGGCTCAGGTCATGATCCCAGGGTCCTGGGATCGAGCCCCGCATCGGGCTCTCTGCTCGGCCAGGAGCCTGCTTCTCCCTCTCCCACTCCCCCTGCTTGTGTTCCCTCTCTAGCTGTCTCTCTCTCTATCTGTCAAATAAATAAAATAAAATCTTTAAAAAAAAAGAAAGAAAGAAAGAAAGAAAGCTAAGAGGCAGGATCTGAACCCAGATCTCTGTGGCTCCAGAGCCCAGCCTCTTGTCCCCAAGGCAACGGTCCTGTTGCAATGGGCAGCCAGCTGGGGTCACTGCCAGGCTTGGAGTCAATGCTATCACCTTCAGTCAAGTACTCAGGCCGATGCTGCTCAAACACAACAGACTAAAGGGTGAGGGGGCAGCCCCCCAAGTTACTTGCGCCCAGTAAATTCCACCCTCCAGAGACAGGCTGGCTTCTTTTTTGCTTTAGGGTGAACATTCTAATGTTATTTAACCTTAAAAAATAATGAGCCCAGCTGAGCTAGAGAAGTCTGTGAATATAGACAAAACAGTTTACTCATCACTGGAGCAAATAAATATGTAAATGGTTATTCCGCTCCCCTTGCCTTAGTATAGCAGGGAAGAACAGCATTAACAGCATTTTTCAAGAAGTGGTCGAGGATTATGGGGTGGAATTATTATTTATCCATTCAAAATATAAGTCTAGCTAATTAGGTCATAATGGTACTTATTTATCACGTGAATTTGAAGCATATATTGTATTGATCTACAATGTTGTCTGTGGGCACAAGGCACTTATTAATACCAGCTTAGCTCTGCCGAACTGTTCTCATAAACCTTAAGCCCTCTCGGAAACCAATTTAAGTGATCCAGGCTGACTGCAGATGACGAACTTGCTGTGATTACAGTTCTCCACTGGGGCTGCTAGAGTTGGGTGCTTGGCTTTCAGAATCTTCTCCCCCTTCCCCCAAATTGTAGAGAATCTGCTCATTCCGGTAAGAGAAATTGTGGGTAAAATGAACTCACATGGTTATGTCATTAGAAGGTGGGTGGATAAATGCTGAACTTGTAGGTATGTGAACCGAGTCCTGCATTTTAAAACACATTCAGGTGGCCAAAGGATGTAAGTGCCCAGCCGTGGCAGCATGAAGATGTCTCCATTCATCCGCACAAACAGCCCAAGAATGGCCCTATCCCAGAGCCCTGCTCCCTGGTCACACCCCAGTGACAATGGAGGCTCAGTTCGGCTTCATTATGTTCCATGGACTCTTCCTAATGTTTCTGCTGAAGGCTGGCTCTGCCGTTTACTAGCTCTAGGGCTTTGGGTAACTTAGCTTACCCCTCGGTCCACCAGTGGGGACATCTGTGAAACGGGATAATGAGGCCTGTCTACGTGGTGGGGCTGTTGTGAGGTCTACACAAGACTGCAAGCGAATTACCCGGTGCAGAGTAGGCACTCGGGGTGTCATGCCTCAGTTTGTCCTAAAAGCGGTCAGCTGGCTTGCAGCAGCTCACACCATGCGGGCAAACTGCCATGAGCACAGGACTCATTGGGCATGGGCTCGTGGGCACAGGTGAGGAGTATCTTATCCTGAAGGGACGATGCGAGAAAGTCTTTGGGAGTCGGACTTTTGGCAGTGTCGATGCACGAGATGTAACAAAAAGAAAGAATTCTGTGATTGAATACTTTTGGGAAATGCCAGAATCAACCCCCACACCCCCACCCCACTTAGGGATTCCTAATGCACCCAAGTGCATCCAAAGCTTGAAATAGTCCCAGGACAGAAAATGATTGGATTTTTTTTTTTTTAACCATACTTCTTAAATCACAGAATTTTGCTGGGGGATGGGTGGAAGAGGGCACAAAAGTTAGCATGTTAGACACTCAGGTGAATGAAAAGACTCAGAATGGAAAAGAGGACTGAAAGGTCCCAATTGTCCCCACTCCCCCCCCGCCCCCCCCAAGGCCAGAAGTGGCAACTGTCGCGGACTGTCCCAGACTCCACCTGAGAAAGGGCAAACACTGGCAATGTGTCTCCCACGAGTCAGACGGCTCAGAACTGCAAGGGCACAGGCACAACATGCCCCAGAATTTCCCTGGACTCCTGACTGTGCGCGGAGTGAGCTGGTTCCAGGACAAGCCACAGCTAAACCTTGTGTTCACATGATTTCGACAGCCAGGTGGAGACGTTGCATCGCGGAGCGGAGTCAAAAGAAGGTGGAAGCCTCGGGCCACCCAAGCGTCCTCCGAGCATCACTCTTCCCCTGCTGCATCTCCAACACGGAGGAAGAGAGAGAGGGACCAGGTGAGGAGAGAGGGGAGGGGACCCAAGTAATTCGTGTCTCCCTCCACTTAACGTCTGCACGCTGTCGGGCGGCAGCTGCCTTCCTGGGAACCCAGAACAGCCTGGGTCCCCACCCCCACCTTGCCCACTCCGAGCTCTCCTTCCTGCCAGGGCCAGATGACAGATCTTCTGGGCAGATGGGAGCATCCAAGTGTAACTGCATGAGCCTCCCAGCGAATGCAGGGGTGATCCCATTTCTCCACGACGGGCAGCATCAACTGAAAGCCGGGCATGCACTTGAACATCTAGACTGCAGCCTCCTCCCCAATCTGAGAAGGGGCCCCACATGGGCTCTCGGGACAAACACATCTCATCTCCCACACTGCCACTAAGATAGTATGTCAGATTCCCTCTCACGGCTCCATACCTTTGGATTTAGAAATCGCTTCCTTGAGACGTGCCCATACAACAGACCCATTGGGTGAGGATGTGGGATGGGGCAGCCTACCACCGACGGGAAAACGGGAGTAGGAGAACCCAGCTTTTACAGGAACCTAAGAAACTGCTTCTTAATATTGTTAGTTCACCTGCAACACATGCTGCCTATTAAGGAGACCAGCAAAGACACTTCACACAACTTAAACGGCAGGAATGAGAGCTGTACAATGTGTTTCGATTTATTAGCCCCTGCGCGCAGGAAATTTCTCAGGATCCCCCTCCTCACAGTTTCCATAAGACGCTGATGATATAATTTTGCATTGTAGGAGGCAACGTGCAGACCAACACAATCTGTTCCCCAGTGTCTGGTCATCCACCCAAATGTCTGATGTCCTTTTGCACCATTCCTGTTATACCTGGTCCACAAGGATCCAGGCTGATATGCACGCATGCATGTGTGTACATACATATATGTAGACATATATGCATATATGTGTATGGAAATCGGAAAGAGGAGAGGAGTTGATAAAGCCAACTTTATCAGTTTTCAGTTCTCCGAACTAGAACAGACATTAAGAACCCATGTCCACCCGGAGCTGGATCATTCTGTCCTCCAACGTAGAAAATGGACTCAGCCCTCTCAGGGGATAGGGGACACATGTGTCCCAGCAGGAGAGAACAGAAGTACATGGGTGGAGAGCTAACATAACTTTCACCTTCCAGATCAAAAGTAAACAAAGGCAAATTTTTTTTTTTTAATTTTATCAGTGAAGTAGAGTTGACATACAATGTTATATTAGCTTCAGGTGTACAATATAATGATTCAGCAAGTCTATATATTATTCATTGCTCATCAAGGTTAGTGTATCTATCACCATACAGTATTACAATATTATTGACTATATTTCCTATGCTGTACTTTTCATCTCCGTGATTTATTTTACAACTGGAAGTTTATGTCTTAATCCCCTTTATTACAGCTGTCTCTCAATTCTTAATCTGATTTCCCTCAGGTTTCCTTCTTAATACCCCTCACTCACCAACCCCCGCCCTCTGGCAACTACCAGTTTGTTCTATGTATTTATGAGTCTGTTTCTATTTTTTGTTTGTTCATCTGTTTTGGTTTTTTTGTTCCACACAGAAGTGAAAACATAGGATGGATATTTGTCTTTCTCTGACTGACTTAATCCATGTTGTTTCGATCAGCAAGATCTTATTCTTTTTTTTATGGCTGAGTAATATTCCATTGTATTTATACCAGATCTTTACCCATTCATCTATTGATGGACACTTGGGCTGCTTCCATATCTTGGCTATTGTAAATAATGCTATGAACGTAGGGGTGCGTGTATCTTTTCAAATTAATGTTTTCATTTTCTTTGGGTAAACACCCAGTAGTGGAAATACTGAATCACATTGTATGTCTATCTTTAACTTTTTGAGGAAACCCCACACTATTTTCCAGTGGTGGCACCAATTTACATTCCCACCAATGGTGCACGAGGGGCCCCCTTTCTCCACATTGTTGCCAATTTGCTATTTCTTGTCTTTTTGATACTAGCCATTCTGACTGGGGTGAGGCGATATCTCATGGTGGTTTTGATTTGCATTTCCCTGACAATTAGTGACGTGAAGCATCTTTTCATGTGTCTGTTGGCCATCTGCATGTCCTCTTCGGGAAAATTTCTATTCAGGTCCTCTGCCTGTTTTTTAATTGGAGTGGTTTTCTTTCTTTCTTTCTTTTTTTGGTGTAAACAATGGTAAGATTTAATGAGTGCACGTGTATCAGAGACTGGACAAGGTGCTCTCATAATCATGTCATTTATCCTTTCAAAAACAACAACAACACACTATAAAACTCATTTTATTATGCCCCCAAATGGAGGAACTGAGCCATGGGAGGGGAAATCACTTGCTCACAGTCACGTGGTAGGTAAGGGACAGAGCCAAGGACAGGAGTCAGACCTGCTGACTCCAAACTGGTGCCCTGTCCTCCACATCCAGGCTCCCACCGGCTTCTACTTAGGAACTCCTTCAAACAGGCCCCCAACCCCAAGCAAGCTTAAATGGTTTGTTTGCATAACAAGCGCTGCCCGGGTCCTCTCTGGGCACGGGGCTGTGAGGGGCTCCACACCAGAAAGGACACGTGGATAGGAGAGACCACAGCCACCACCAGAAGCTAGCTCAAGAGCAAAGGACAACAATGGAAAGGCACGATGACCTGGGACCCTGACTAAAACCCAGGTGCTGCCAAGCCCTTAGAGATGTCTCTATCACAACACGCTGACTGTGATTCTGTGACCTTTGCCGAATTACTTAACCATCCTGTGCCTGTTTCCTCATCTATAAAATGGGCACATAATAAAGCACTTAGAAGAATGTTGGGCACATAGAATTATATAGGTATAGCTACACTGCATTCTTCCTCTTATGACTGCTATTAGAATAACCACACATCGTCCGAAGAGTGGATGTGTCTCACACACACACACACACACACACACACACTTTTTCTTTTTTCTCGTCTCTCGCACAAAAACTGGTGACTGGGTCACATTTTCCAGTGAATGGGTAGACTTGGCAAAGGGGCCCCTCAATGCAGCCTTCCTTATTGTCTGTCTTCAGCTCTCCTCTATAAATAGGTTCACGAAACTGATGCTTAATAGCCTAATATCAGGTTCATATTAATCTCACCCTGTCTGAGCTTCAAAGGGACAAACTGTTCTATTAACGAAACGGATTTCAGCAGCAAGTTTCCAAGGGATCAGAGCCGGAAAAAAATTACTGGCAGATCTAAAAAGACAAACATCTCCTCGGTGCTCTTTTAAAGGCTTTTGGGTTTAGAGAGCCACCACCGGATGCCGGGGAAATCCAACAGCCTTCGCCCTGGCTGGCATAAGGCCCCACAGACACTAGATGGTGCTAGAACATGTTCGAAAGAAAGCTGCCCCACACCTTGGCCTCCCTGGGCCCTCACCCTTCCCACCCCACTCCCCAGATAGGGTCAGGGAGGCAAGATGTGGGACAGACTGTGCAAACTGGAATACACGACCCAAACGTGGGTAACCAGTCCAATGTCAGTAGTAGTCGAGGATGGTCAAGGAAGTAATATATACTTGTTTTTACCTCCCTGCACAAAATAATTTTTGGCTTTCTTTTCTGGATTTCAAAAGGCAAATCATCACAACAATGTGAATATATTTAGCACTACTGAACTGTACAGTTAAAAAACACTTAAGATCACAAATTTTATGTTCTGTATACTTTACCACAATTAAAAAGAACTGGGGGGAAAAAAGGGCAAATCTCCCCAATAATAGGGACAGCATTTTTATTCACTAAATAAGCACAAAAATGCAGTCAGATACCCTCTCCTGCTTTTGTAGAATGCCCTCCAGCCACAGGGCAACTAAACAGTAGGGATTTCACAAACTGGCTGGCTCCGTGGCCCCAGAGGACCCCGCCAGGCAGCTCCCATCTCCGTATGTTATGAAACCCTCACCTGATGTAAATACCGACTCTCCCGGGTTTGAGAAGGTTCTGATGCAGGTTGTCCTCATCCAGAGCAAGGTTCAGAGCCCCAAGCGAGTCTCCAACGCGGCTGCCGCTGCGCCCAGTCTCACTATTTGCAATTCACTTGTGTCAAAAGGCAAGAGACCCACAGTGAAGCCCGGATTGACCTGGATGGCAGGGCAAGCACAGCAGGAAGACCGGAGTGTCTCAGAGAGCCTCCTAAGTGCCTCACGCTCAAGTGGGAAGAGCAGTCCCTCTGGCTCCCGGCCTTCCATGAGCTGAGACCTGCAAGGCTCAGTGTGGATCCCAGAGGCAGGCTGGAAAGTGCCTCCTGAGAGGGGCCACCAGCAGGGCAGGGGGAGAGTGGGAGAGTCAGGTCACAAAGGGGAAGGGGGGCATGGGCACCAGACCTGGACTCACCTCTGGCGCCTTCTAGAAGAGTGAACCTGGGTGAGTCTCTACATGTTGGCTGCCACCATCACAAAGTGAGGATAATGACAACAGTCCTCACTGGGGGATCACGGGGGTTACTCTGTGCAAAGGACCCAGCAGAGTGGCTGGCATGAAGCAGGCACTCAGACTGGGGCTAAGACCTTGAGAACGACAGGACAGCAGGAGGGGCCCGAAGAGGAAAGCTTGGATGCCTCACGGTCTGGGCTCAAGGGTGTCCCTGGCCTAGACGATCAAACTGGCACCTGCGTGCCACAGCCCTGCAAGGCATTTCGGCTTCACCTGGGCAAGGAGGCACTTACAAGGTGTGTGATCTTGGGCAGGTTACTTAACCTCTCTGAGCCCCTGCATCCTGATCTATAATGTGAAGATAATAACAGAATCAACGGTACAGAGTAGATGTGAGGAGCAAATGAGATCCTCTATATCAAGAAAGGAGCATGGTGGCTCAGACGAGGTGAGAACTCTACGCATGTTCCCTAATTCACTATCGTTAACTATTTCTGCTACTTCTAAGATGGACAAAAATGCACAAAATATAGTCAAAGGCTAAATATCACACTAAGACTAAACCAGCAGCAGCAACCATTTTACTGAGTAATTGCCATACGCCAGCCCTGTTCTCAGAGTTTCGCAAACATGAATTAATTTCATTCTCAGAGTAACCTTACGGGCCAGTACTATTTTATACCATTTTAGAGATGGGAAAACTGAGGCTGAGAGGATTTAAGGAGCCAGCCCAGGGTTAAACAGGACCTACTGTAGCATTTAAAAATGGAACTGCAAAAACCCCTTCTTCTCGGGTATGATTTTATTTCCTGATTTTACCTTTCACAATAAACTATTCGTAAGTGATATTCTTTCAAACCCCTGTTCAACCATTCCTCACCTCCCGTGCAAACCTGCAGTTTTATTACATTACTATTTCCTTAGCATAAATAATAAAACAAAGATAGGCTTTAAAACCTGTATATTTAGCTTCCAAGAGTCATTTTTCTAGTCTTCTATATATTCAGCTCACAAGATCAAGTGTTCAGGGGCATGGGTATTATTTATTTTTGAATGTACATCTTTCTTTCAAAACATGAAAGTAATGCGCTCCGTGTGAAAAAAAATGGAAACTGTCTAAAACCAGACATAAAAGTCCCCAATGATCCACCACCAGAGATGACCACCTGCACATTTCGTGACTTTTCCTCCAGGCTGCTCCTGCACGATTTTGTTTACAGAACCCAGCTCACAAGATCCATCAGCTCTGCAGTGGGTTTCACGCCGGGTGGTGACGCAAATTACTTAGCCATTCAAGACACCCACTGGTCTTACAACATAGGTCCTTTGTAAATTCCACAGAGTTCTTTCCTCCTTTCAACAGAAATTAAAAAGGAAATTAAAGTCACAGACAAACCACAGAACAGCAGGGGCACTGGAGTTCCCTGGGAATGGAAACCTAAGGGCAACTCAGACCACCCAGCACCCTGTTATTGGATCTGTTAATGAGCTTCCACTGGAAAGCCCAAACAAGGCTGACAGCCCCAGGGGATGACCTGGGCACCAGACCGCCCTGCCCCGAAGCCACAGTCCACAGCTAGCTGGCTTCCTCTGGGGACCAGCCTCCTCTTCCTGACACTGTGAGAACCAGGCTCCCCCCATTTCCCTGAAGCTGGGAGTAGGGGAAATGAGGCTGGTAGGGTCTCTGGGAAAACTTACTCTCGGAGAAAGAAAACCCTGCTCTCAGCAGGCGTGAGCACCAAAGAGTGAGGCCGTGCCCCTGGGAAGCTAGTGGAGGTGGGTGGAAGGAGCCAGAAGCAGAGGCCCCAGAAGGGAGGAGAAGAAAGGAATGGAGTGCAGGGGAGGGTTCTTTTTTTTTTAAAGATTTATTTTAGAGACAGAGAGTGAGTGTGTGAGTGAGCAGGACGAGGGGCAGAGGGAGAGGGAGAATCCTGAAGCAGATTCCTCACTGAGTGAGCAGCCCAACGGGGGGCTCGATCCCAGGACCCTGAGATCCTGACCTGAGCCGAAACCAAGAGCAGGCCGCTGAACTGACTGACTGAGCCACCCAGATGCCCCCAGGGGAGCGTTCTGAAGCTTCCAGCTGGAGCCTGCTAAAGCCTCGGAGGCTGAAGGCAAGGACGAGAATGGAAAATGGGACCGAAATGTACAAAACAGGCTCTGTAAGAGAAAGGAGAGCAGAGGCATGGCACGCATGGGTCAGTAGGCACATTCTAGCCTGTGCCACGGCAACTCCAAATTGGCTTCCTCTGTCCCTGGTTGGGCCCCAGCGTAAGCCTGCAGTTTCTTCCATCAGATGCCTCCCAAGGGGACTGAACTGGCATCACAGACTGGATGGGTGGGGTTGTCGGAGGGGACGGAACAGGACCGCAGAGCCCACCAGCCTCACCTTCCTCGTGGCCTGGAATCCTCTTACCCATGGGGCGAGTAGGAAAGTATCCTTTTCCACCAACAAAATCACCTGCCCAATTCTACCAAAAGGATTTATAGAATTTACATGACTATTTACTATGTGCTGCTAATAATTATATGAACAACGGTATTTACTGCAGATTGGGCACTGTACTATAAGCATTTTTACGGCTTAGTTAACTCACTCTCCATAATAACTCGATTATTATCCCCATTTACAGGTGGAAAAACAGAGGACAGAAAGATATAGTCATGGACCTAAGGTCACACAGTGTGCAGCAGGCGGCGGGGCCGGGATTTGAACCCAGGGAGTTGCTTCCAGAGCCCATGCTCTGAAGCAGCCTCCTGCCTGTGTTGCAGAGTCCGGGCACACAGAGCTGAATAAACAAGTATGAGCCCTGCTTGCAGAGAGAGTGCAGACCAGACGGAAGACTTACAATCACTGACACACAAATCTAAGAACTGCCTTGAAGAAACACACAGGACGCTGTGATCAAGAGTATGAAGGCCAAGGGGAGGACAGCCTGCTGAGACACAGTGGCCGGGGAGGCCATGCTCCTTGTAGGGGCAGGGGTCTAGGCAGAGGTGGTAGCACCTGCAAAGGCCATAGACAGGAGAGAGCTCGGCATGCCTAAGACACAGAAAAGCGACCCGTGTGGCTCAGGCCAGCAGACAGGAGATGTGACTGGAGACCGCCTGGGAGCGGGAACATCCAAGGTAAAGAGTTCGGATTTCACCCCAAGTACGGCGAAAGAACTCCCAAAACACCACCCTGCAGAGCCCAATCAGGAGGGCCCTGGTTACGTAACTCGCCACACACTCCAACGCCATGGGACTGTTCCAGTTCACTAGACCCCTCTGGGCATCGCTATCCTCATCTGTGAAACAGAAATAACAGGAAGACCCATCTTACAGGCTTGTTGTGAGTATCAGAAGAGTCAGTTACACGTGCAAAAAACATCTAAGCTAGTGCCGGGCACATAAGAGCTTGTCCGTGTTTCCCTTGGTGGACTCTGCCTCTCAAAGTCCGAGTCTCTGCCATGATCCGATACGTTTCCTTCGTTATCGGGGGAGGCGGTGGTCAGGGTAGAGCCAAGAAAGAGAAGAAACGAAGCAAAATTAATTTGCGACCAATACTGCTTGCGGCCATTACGGTGACAGGCACCAAATAAACACATACATAGAACTGAAGGCCAGTGTCCTCTGCCATCGCCATCGGCCGCTTTGGACGGTTATGCAGGCAGACGTCTACCCTTTATAGAATTAAGCATTCCCTGACATTTTTATTTGCGGCTCTTCTTTTTATTCCTCCCCCGCCCCCCCGCCTTTATTTAGTCTGCTTTCCACTGTGAGGGTCCAGCTGCCGGCTTCACTCGGATGCGCTTACAGTAATTTTCAGTTAAGCTTTAGTTTACGGTCTGTGTAAATAACGAGCTGGAGGTAGACTCAGTAAATGGCAGCGCGGGCTGGAGTCAGAGCTCGGCTCTCCGACGGCCGCTTTAGGAATCTGGGTGGCAGGCTCGGAGGGTCAAGGTGGGGAGGGAAGTGCTCTGCCACAGCTGGGCAGGCATCCTGGGAATCGAGACATCTGCAGGGTCAAGGGCAGGCATTTGTGGCCAGAACCTACCTTCCCCCCACCCGCCGCCTCCAAACTTCGGTGTAAAATACGTTGCTGTTCCCCATTCTTCCCCCCTTTCCCGCACCCACGCCCTTGGCCATGTAACCCTGCAGTTTGGCTCTCTGAGGCTGAGCGGATTTCCCACCCCACGGAGCCTGGGCTTGGCTGTGTAATTTATTCTGGCCGATGGGGCCACGGTGTGTGCCATGGGCAGAGCCTTAAAATGTGCTCGTACAGTTGGGGATGGGCTTTTGCACTTCTAACACTGCCAGGAGAAAAACATGCCCTGGGTGGCCCATGTCTCCCGGAAGAAAGAGAAACAGGTGGAGCAAACCTGAACCCAGCTTGTAGGGAGGAGGTGAGCCTGGCCCCCATCAGCTGAACCCGACCCTCCCAAACTGCGGACCGGGTAGAACTCTCGAGTTGTGTATATCACACCACATTTTGAAATATTCACTGACGTTTACTCATCTGACAATGTTGGCTTGAGTACTAACAATCTGGGAGTGGGGAGTGCATAGGCAGAGGTGGGAGCAGTGCGGGAATGATCTATTCCCTTGCATATCTCCTTCACTGGCCTCTAAATTCCTCGAGGCCTGGGGCTGGGTCTTACTCCTCTCCGCATCTAAGCCTCTATGGTATCAGCACCAGTAGTCACGAAGCGACCGTGACCCCCGGCAGCCTCTTGATCCTGAGTGCTTCCTCCGTGCCAAGCCCTACGCTAAGCCCTTCACAACATTATTTATTGGAGAGTCACAATAAATGAGGAGATGGGTCTGGTCCTCATTTTCCAGAGGAGAAAACGGAGTCTTGGAGAGGCGACTTCATCAGCGCTTAACTCTCAACTGTGCAGAGCAAGCCCATTCCATTCTCTGCCACACACCGAGCCTCCATTTTCTCGGCCACAGCTCCATCTTGAACAGCATCCCCAAGCGGTTCACCCAGAACCCCTCACTTGCTCCCTTGTTGTTTTCAGTTTGTTCACCTGGTCACCCAAACTAAACGGCAAGATCCTAGGGGGGCAGAGATTGTGTCTTTAGACCATAGTAGTGAAGAGCTTCAGCTCTGAGGTCACAAGAGTGTGGGTTTCAGGGGCGCCTAGGTGGCTCAGTTGGTTAAGCGACTGCCTTCGGCTCAGGTCATGATCTTGGAGTCCCGGGACTGAGTCCCGCATCGGGCTCCCTGCTCAGCAGGGGGTCTGCTTCTCCTTCTGACCCTCCCCCCACTCATGCTCTATCTCATTCTCTCTCTCAAATAAATAAATAAAAAATCTTAAAAAAAAAAAAAAGAGCGTGGGTTTCAAACCCAGGCTCTGCCATTTACTGGATGACTGGACAGTCAGGGTTCTCTAGAGGAACACCAACAGGAGACTAGATAGATAGACAGACAGGTGGATGGACAGACAGACAGACATAGATATTTACACTACGAAGCCCTGGCGCAGGGGATTCTGGAGGCTGAGATGTCCCATGATCTGCCCTCTGCAGGCTGCAGGCCCAAGGAAGCTGGTGGTACAGTTCCGGTCTAAACCCAGATGTCTGAGAACCAGGGAGCCAAGGGTAGAAATCCCTGTCTGAGTCTAAAAGCCCAAGGACTGGGAGCACCAATGTCACGAAGTCTCAGGTCTCACGCAGGAGAAGATGGATGTCTCGGCTCAAGCGGAGAGTGAATCTGCCCTTCCTCCGCCTTTCTGCCTTCAATAAATTGGGTGAGACCCACCTGCACCAGGGAGGGCCCTCTGCTTTACTCACTCTACGGATCCAAACATTAACCTCTTCCAGAAACGTTTCAGCAATTCTCTGGTCATCCTTAGCCCAGCTGAAGGGATACATAAACTCAACCATCACAATCACCTTATGCAAAAATCCCACCAGCTCCCTAACCTCATTTTCCTTCCCTGTAAAACGGGGGAGAGGAGGAACTTCTTCAATAGATTCCGGTAAGGGATAAAATGCTCATGCCTGGAGCCCGGCATGCAGTGAGTGTTTCCTAAGACTAGTGATCGCTGCTCTCTCTCCACGGGTTCGCAGGGGCAGGCACTGCCTCCTCCAGGAAGCCAGTCGGTCTCCTGGCTTTGCTGCGCTCTCAGCCCTGCAGGCCGCAGGAAATTGTTCGGCTCACATCCTGGGAGAGAAGTACAGGAGCTCCGCATTCCTAGCCTGACTCACCTGACAGCCCACCACGCGTCGCTCGTTCACAAGAGCCCGCCCTCCCTGCTGGAACACTGCCGGCAGGTACCACTTCTCCTGGATTCCATACCAGGCAATTTTCCCCCAGAACGATAATCATGGGATCCCCGTGCCGCATCCTCTCCTCGGACCCACGGTGAGGCCTCGCTGGTCGGCCGTGCAGCCCCGGAGTGGAGCCTCCCAGGCCAGCACCCTGTCCCCGATGCCGTGGGATGCCCGGGAGTATGCGCCTACTCGATGGCGTGCCCATACTGTTCCTACGCACATTGTGCCATGGGCTGCAACGTCTGCACCCCAGCCTCGCCCCTGCGCTGCACCACCCATCACTCCTCCTCCCCTCCTCCCACAGTGAGGCGGTGATCCCTCTCCCTCGGAGCACCTCTGCTTCAGCAGCATGCTCAACTTAGGCCAGCTCCACAGATCTCACTCCTCTAATTTGCTCCCATAAATCACTCCTCCCTTCCCTTGGCCCCTGCTCTTCTGTCTGGATTGTTCCTCTAGCCATCTATTCATTTCATCCCATTGTGTATCCGGCATATGGTTATCGAATGCCAACTATGTGCTGGGCAGTGGGCACAGGACAGCGAATGGGAGAGGCACTTTGGCCTCGTTGCTGAAGGAGTCAAAGCGTGCGCTGGTGTCTGGAGCTGGGTTGGTGGATTCAAATCTGACCCTTCACCTATCGGCTGACTGACCCAGAGCAAATGAACTAACCTCTCTGGGCTTCATTTTCCCTGTTGATAAAATGTAGATAATAGTTACTGCCTCCTGGGGTTCTCACGGTTTAAATGGATGACACATACAGAGCGTTCAGAGAAGTGCCTGGCACAGAGTAAACACGCACGGGACAGACCCCACTTACTACGACTATGGCAACAACCACCACCACCTATGGGGTAAAAATATCACTATTCTGGCAAAGGCGACTACACGGCCTTTATGAAAGAGAAGAATGTGGTATTATGAAGTCATCCAGAGGGAGGATCTGACCATTTTAAAAAAAAATGTTTGCTGTATCATCACACAGCTTCATCTTCTTTCTGAACATAAATCCCTAGAAGACAAGGACTGTCACATGCTACTTGTGAATTTGTCTCCAGACTAGAAATATAGCTGAGGGAGTCTAGGTAGCGTATTTATTAAAAGCAAAGCAGACAAACGTACAAAGACAATTTCAATGGAGGAAGAACAGTCTTTGCAACAAAAGGGGCTGGGACAACTGGATATCCACAGGCAAAGGGATGAAGTTGGACCCCTCCCTCACACCACACATAAAAACAGACTCAAAACACATCAGAGACCTAAATGTATGAGCCATGACTATAAAATTCTTAGGAAAAAAGAGTAGGAATAAATCTTTGGCACCTGGATTAGGCAGTGACTTAGGAGATCTGATACCAAAAAGACAAACAACAAAAGAAAAAAACACATGCATCGGACTTTACCAAAATTAAAAACTTTTGTGCTACAAAAGATACCATTAAGGAAGTGGAAAAGACAACCCACAGAATGGGAGAAAATATTTGCAAATCATAAAACTGATAAAGCACTTGTTTGGAGAAAATATATTTAAAAACCCCTATGGCCGGGGGTATCCTATGCTGGGAAATGAGTGGAGGGCTGAGAACAAACCTTAGGGTCCCTGATACTGCAAAGTGTAAACAAAGCATTTCTAATGAAAAATAATAAGGAACAAGGATGGAAGCAAAAAAAAAGACAAGAGCAGAACCAAGCTTAGTTGAGGATCCAGCAAATTAGTATAGTTCCTTCTAGTTTTTGTTTCACGTTTCAGTTCATATTCCAGCTTTAAATATAGCCTGTATTAAATATGACGTGAAGCCGTACTTTAACACCCTCTGTGCGAATTTTGCAATTCTAATGGAAAACACGCCATAAATTAGTCTGAGGTGACTTGTCTTTTCCAAATGTCTCAGAGTGTGATCATCTAGAATGGATGATCAGTGACTCCAGAGACTTTTTTTTCTCCCTTTTCTTCCAGATTCTACTTCACCACTTTTGCTCTAAAAGATCACTCTTGCAACCAGAAGGCAAATCTTTGTTCTTGCTCCTGAATAATCAAAGTAAATGTCCTCCACACAAATCAAGATTTACACACGGCTTTTCAACCAGTGCCAGTCCATAGAAATGGAGAGAACCTCATAATGTAGGGGCCTTTCTTACTCAGTGGTGCATTTCAGGTACCTAAGATTCAGTAATATTTGCTGAGTGAACAAAGGCTGATGTCAGATTCACTTCTGTTATTTACCAGTAAGACAGTTTCTCCAAGGACGTAGCCGGACAAACGTTATCATGGAGACACTTCGGAGGCCCCTCGCTGAGCATCTCTGCCTCGCCAGTAGAAGGTCTGCTCCACCCCCTCCTGTACTGAACATTCACCCTCTGGAATGTTCCATGGCTACTTCCACTTTTGTCAGGCCAGGAAGCAAGATGCCAGATGGCACGAAGCCTGTGGCCCGGCTCCTTGTGGGAGGCAGGAAGGAGAAAAACCCTGTGAGCTGGCAGAGGCCGAGCACCCTGGAGAGGTGATTCTTCTACATTTAGTGCTCCTCCAGAGAGGGAAAGGCTTGGGCCTGCAGCTGCATGGTGGTTGGTTGTCCAGGGGCAGCTGCTGACCCACAGGGAACGCAATCCACACTTAGGAGTACCTGCTCTGAGCTAAGTGCTCGGCAGCCTTCTCTCACTTTTCCGTCCCGCAATCCTGGAGGCAGGGCTTGTCACCTTGGTGTTGAAGAGGCTCCGAGTGGTTAAGTCCCTTGCCCAAAGCCACAAAGCTACTAGCCGGTAGAGCTGCTGCCTGACCGCATGCCAAGTCTGAGCTCTTCAGTGTTGTACCGTGAACACGTCTGATAGAGTCGCTAAGGTGAGGGTAGGAGAGGTCTTGCTCCTAAAATTCACACCCAAAGCCTGATGGACTCTTTTCTTTTCTTTTGACTTTCTCCCATCTAATGTTCTCCTCCGTGCCTGGCACAGGGCTGGCCAGGGAAAATAAAGGTCCCCCAGGTCTCTGTGGGTCAGGGATTAGGATTCAGCTTCTGTGAGAAGCACGTGACACACCCTCCATGGATCACACTTGAAGTGTGATCACGCTTGGGGGATGTGACTGTGGGGTGACCAGGAGTAGCTTCGTGTGACTGAGACGTGACACAGCAGAGTCTGGGGGTCAGCAGCCTTTCTGGCCTACGTGTTCGACACCATGTGCGAGAGCACACTCAGGAACACAAGGACCACATGAAAGCTCTCTTGGGAACTGAGGGGCCCAGTGAAGGGTTCGGGCCAATCAGCGGCTCAATCAATGGCTCAGAGAGATGCCTTCCGATGGAATGGGGTTCCAATGAGCTACTGCTGCATAACAAATCATCCTCAAATTTAATGACTTTGATTATCTCTCACAGTTTCTGTGGTTCAGGAATTCAGGAAAGGAGCAATAGTTCTGGCTTGGGGTCTCACGTGTGGGGGCTGCGCAGACACTGCTCTCTCTCCACGGGCCTCCCCATGGTCTCTCTGTGTAGACTGGTTTGGGCTTCCTTACAATATGGCAGCCTGAGGGCAGGTGGACTCTTTACATGGCAGCTGAAGCTTTCTGGAGGGACTCTTCCAGAGAGCAAGGAGGAAGCTGCACTCCCTTTGCCTTCCTAGCCGTGGAAGTCACAGAGTGTGTCACTTCTACGACACTCTATTAGGCAAAACAGTCACAAACGCTGGCCCAGTGTCCAGGGGAAGGGACAGGGGCTCCAGTTCTTGATGAGAAGAATGGCAAGGAATTTGTGGACATACTTTAAAATGGCCACACTGCGGTTGGGAGAAAGAGAGAGAGAAGTAATTCGCTGTGGATAGCACGGAGATGTGTGAGGTGGGGAGGGAGCAACACATGCGGTCACTTCCCCGTATACACAGCCTACTTCCAGAAGGGAAGCAGGCAGGCACTGGTAGACCAAAACGGTCGGAAAAATGAATAAATAAAACATTCTGAGCCACACGGGAAAGGCGGCCTAACAAATCAGCTAGTGAGGACAAAACATCTGTCCTTGGAGATTTCCTTCAGATGCAGTGAGCCAGATCTGAGGCCCACTGGCTTCTGCGAAAAAAGCAAATGACAAGTCAGGCTCCTGTCATTTGAAGAATAACTATCACCTTGATCAAACTCCAAGATCAAGGTAAAAGCTTGGCTCTCAAAGAATCACACAACAGATTTACAATAAATGAGTCCATGAAAGAAGAAACAAACATGTCAAGTGCCTCTCCAATTAGGCACCTGGGATGGCGAGGGGCTGCCCCAGAATACTCAGGCTTGTTTGGTTGAGAGGCCCAGGAAGCAAAGCGCACGCTGAGCGTCCTCTTTTGGGCTGCGTGACTAATGCCACTCACACGAGTCTGGGGTCTCGTGGTGGCCAGGGCAAAAAACCACTGCCCAGGGCAGGCTACTGGCATAAAGCAGCCTCGATCTCCTGGCTCAGTTTACAAAAGTCTGTGGCAGACACAGGCTCATTATTCCCCCAACATGCACCCATTATCTCCTCTTCTGCCTCTCGGAACATTTACTCCTGAGTTTTAGCTGGGCAGATGAGTACCCACAATGATAAAGAATACATGCCCCAGCCTCTCATGCAGCTAGCTGTGGGCAGGTGACTATGCTGAGGTCACTGGATTATGAATAAAGATGAAGTGGCCCATCCTGGTTTTCTCCTTCTTTCCAATGTCTGGGATTCATGGCCATTGGAGCAGCTTTGGGAGCGCTGAGGAGGTCCGAGCGCCCTGTTGGCCCAGACCGCTCATCTCTGGGGTGTAATATGTGAGAGATTTCATCTTATTTAAGGCACTTATTGAAAATATCACCTCTACCTTATTTTAGCCACTGTACTTAGCCAATCTCCTAACTAATATGGAGTTCCCGGACCACCACCAGTCTTCCAAACTAAGAACCTCATGTTGGAAAAAATCAGGGAAGAAACACTTGACGTGGATCCTAAAGGTCCCCAAGGAATTTGCATGTTTCCCTCTTTTCTCTGCCTCTCCCATCTTCCCGTTCCCTGCTGCTTGTCTGAATACGAAACATATGCCTTCCATGACTCAAGGAATGGCTGATGCTGATTATCACCTGTAGTCCACTTGAGTCAGCTCATGTGGAAGGGAAGGTTTACTCTGGGAGACAGAGGCCTTGGGCCTCATGGGAACCAGGGCAGAGAATTGGGGGGCCATACAGAATAAAGCCAACACTATCTCTTTCTCTATCTGGGGGGCTGCCACCTGTGGCCTCTTAGGCAGGTCCTCCAGGCAGACGTGCACCCCTACTCTGAATTCTGCCCTTCCCAACTGTGGCTTCCATGTGGCCGTGCCCTGTCCTTCCATGCTTGCTCAGCCTCTTAAGGCTGACTCAGCCCTGAGCATCTGAGTTTAAGGGAGACATTCTGATTTGCTGCTGGCCAGCCCATGAACAGACTGGCCTTGAGTCATGTGTCCATGCTTCATTGGGTCCACAGTGGCTTAGGTGGTTAGGAACAGTCTTGGAGCATGGAGGGCTGGTCCTTCCAAAGGTCGTGAGTGGAGTACACAATCGGGAAGGAGCTCAGGTTAGGGCAGCTAATACAACATATCTAATATGTGTTGGTATCCAGAATACAGAGCACATTAATTCATACTCTCAAATGCAAGGGTTAATGCAACATTCTTCAAGTTGGTAGTGTTGGTCAAAGGGGTGGTTGTGCATTCCTGGGTTTTCTCTCAACTGAAAGTTAAGCTACTGGAGAACAGAGCAGCTCCTAGGAATTCTCTTGACTTCTCACAGCACCTAGCAGAGTGCTCCCTGCTGAAGACCTTCAATAAAAGCTGACTACCAGTACAAATTTGAGCAGCTCACATGATTACAGAAGGGACAAGATCTCAAGGAAGAAAACTCACAGAAGGAGAACATGGCTCTGTGTCATTTTGTGGCATTCCAGAACCATAGATTAACCAGCCTGATAACCTGCCGAGTTTCCATACAGCAACAAGGAGAAAATGAGAAAGAGGTCCTCCAGGAGCATCTGGGAGAATGTGACAAGATACTTGCAACATCAGGGCACATTTCCACTTTTCACAGGCCAGAGTTCTCAGATAACCACATTAGGGCCAAAAAAGAAAGATAATCACAGGACTGCATAACCCAAGAAGGACGCTCAAGCTATTAGTCAAGGGTAGGGGATGGGGAATATCCAGCCTATGGTCATCAACCCTCCCAAACAATTCTCATCCTGGGGAATTCACAGCATCTATTATTTATAGTTTCCCCAAGTCTCAATTAGACTTCTGCTTGGTGGGATAGCAGAGCCCAATAAGAGCCACAGAGAATCAGAATTCTCATTGTATGCAATGATAATCAGCCCCTCCTATGAAATCCCTTACCAGGGTTGAGCATCTCATTTCCCCTGATTGTCTTCCTCTGACTCTACCTTCCAAGGGAAGCATGCAGGGAGCGGGTCTCCACGGGTCAGCTCCAAACCACCCTGACAGCTTCCCGCCCCACCACGCACCCCCACCCCACACACATACATATGCACACTTTGTTCCTGCCCTACCCCCTCTGGCTGGATGCCCAACCTCCTGCTTGTTTCTGGGTCCATTTTTATTTATCCTTAAAGACTGGGCAAAGACTTCTCTTCTCTGAAGTCCTGCCATTCTAGCCTACGGAAACTGTCATTCCTCACTGTCCCAGTCATGCCCTCATGTCTCCCACGGCGAGCTACTCAGTCCTCTGCTATAGCATTTATCACACTCTTGGGTAATTATCTGCAGGGCATTGTTTCTCCCCTGCAGACTGGGAGCAATTTTAATCTGATCTAGCTGTGTGTTTCTTCCAGAACTCGGGTGGGGGCCAGGCAACAGGAGGCACTCTGCTAATAGTTTGTGCGAATGAGTATCAAGAAGAGTTAGGAAAGTAATAGGGTGCTGGGGAAGGGGGCGATACGGGGAACTGAGGGCCACAAGCTGTCCACAGATGGGACAGACAGATGTCCCCTGCATAATCAAGCAGCAGCTCCAAAAACTTGCAAAGCAGACTTGCAGAGAGGCAGTAAGCCCCACATGGGGTCTGCTGTCTCAGGTGTCCAGACTGGACGTCCCCACATGCCAAGGAGAGGGGGGGACAGATGGACAGACGGAGGCGGAAGCCAGAAGAGCCAAGAGAAGGGGGACATGTGCGAGCAATGAATGGGGGAGCTTAAAGAAATAGCTCTGAAGATTACCATGGGGGCTGCGAGATCAGGAAGCAATTACGGTCTCGAGAGGAGAATCATTCCGACTTGCTTCTCAATGAGGGACAGTTCAGTTCAAGGAAAGGAAGCTTTCGTGATGCAAACACTCAATTATGAAGAAGAAAACCACACAGGTACAGAGAGATGGCAATAGACGTCTCCCATCCTCCTTCTGTTTCTTCCAACGAACTCAGCATCTCTGCCTTTCCCAGCCCAGCTGGGCTCTCAAACTCTCAAATTAAAAGGGGAAAAAAGGCTCCCGCAATCCTGCCATTAATAGTACCTCCAGCAGCTTTATTCTAAGCAAAGCCAAATGAGTTCTTTTGCGGTGACGGTTCTTTCCTAGGGCCCGTCTAGCATAGCTCTTGGCATCCCTTGGTGGCCAAAGCTTTGTAGTCAATACTGACTACCCATCAACTTGGAGGTTGCGACATTTTGGGTTGGATCCCCTAAATGCAGACTACTATTTTTTTAAATATAGAAAGGTCTTTTCCATTCATACTTGAAAAGTTACAATAACAACTAGTATTCTCCCATCTCATGCCCTCCACGATTTCTCTAGAAATGATCTTTGGCTGTTGAGTCACTTGGTTTTATCTTGCTGCATTCCCTCGGCTCTCCTGCATTCTTTGCGGTGTTTGAGAGGGTAGGGCAAGCGGCAATCACCGTCCCTAATTCTTCCTTCCTGGGGCTAGATATTTATTCATTGGAAGCCTGGGCTCCAGCTCTCACCCACAGGCAGTGGCTGGTGAATTTAGGTTGGCTGGGACATCGGGACCGGCCGGGGAAAGATACAAGTGCAACTGTCCTCAGGTCCTAGAAACAGAGGTGCTGATGGTCTCGGTCAGACGCTTGCAGGGGTGCTGACTCGGACTCCAGTTCCAGCAGTGCTGTGGAGACCGGGATAATGAGGCCTGCCTTCCACCAAGTCCAGAAAATAAGCTTCTTGAATTATAAGCTGGGAGACGTCCTCTGAACCAAGCGCAGCTCTGCAACCCCAAAGAGCAGGCAGAGTGGCAACCGCCCCCCCACCACTGCCGAGGACTCATTCTCGACTACCATCCCCTTCACACGCCACAGGCTTTCACTTCTCTCTCGGCCCTGGTGCTCTGGTCACTCTCCAGCACTTCACGCCCCCTCGTTCCTATTTCTACTGCGACACTCGGTGCACAGCTGTGCCCTGCCTGAGTGTGGCTTCCTGGGGGCTGCAGGAGTTTGCTAGAGCTGCTGTGAACAGAGCACCACACCCCAGATGGCTTAGACAACAGAAATTTACGGTCTCGCCGTTCTGGAGGCTGGATGGTGGCGGGGTTGGCTCCTCCGAGGGCTGGAGGATCTGCTCTATGCCTCTCCCCTAACTGCGGCTGGCTTGCTGGCAATCTTTGGAGCCCTTTGGCTCATAGACGTATCACCCCCAATTTCTGCCTTCGTGTTCACGTGGCGTCTGTGTCCAAGTGTGTCCTTTTTTATAAGGGCACCACTCAGACTGGATTAGAGGCCCACCTGACTCCAGCAGGACCTCATCTTAACTAATTACATCTGCCATGACCCTATTTCCAAATAAGGTCACATCCTGAGACATGGGGGGGGCGGTTAGAACTTCAACGTATGAATTTGGGGGGAGGACAAAATTCAAGAAAGGCCAAGGCCATTACTGTATCCTGTGTATGCAGCCCAAGCCCTGGCACATGGAGGCACCCCATGACCTGCCCACTGACAAAACACCAGTATGGACTGCCTGTTGGCTCTCTCTCGCTCTCTCTCTGTCCCTCCCTCCTTCAATCTCTCTCTCTCTTTCACACACACACACACACACACTTCTACAGAAGAAACAGGACAAAGCTGTCACTGTTAGCTTCTGGAGAGGTGCCAAACCTCACGACCAGCTTTCCAAATTCTCCTTGAGCATTATCACCAGGATACAGCAGGCAAGATAAAAAAACCGCAACCCAATTGCCAAAATACTCAATTAACTATCTTGGCATTGGTGGCTTTTTTAGAAATGCTTAACTCTCCAGCATCTCTCATGGAGTGGGAAGGTGGACAGGCATCATTAGTCTTTCCTACTGAAAGGAAAACCTGAGTACAAAAAGAGGGGAAATGCACTAGCCTTCGTATGCAGCCTTCCCCTTGAGCTCACAGGACCAAGGGCCGGGCGTGCACAGACCACCTGGAGCTCCTGGTCCCGGGCGAGTGGTAACCAGATGGCAGTGTCACAAGGTGGCATGAAGAATGTTCGTTTGTTGCCATCCTGGCTTCACCATTTGCTCGCTACGTGGACAAAACAGAACCACGAACAACCCATGTGTTCCTCAAGCTCTTCATCTAGAAATGGGAGTCATTTTCTGGGAGAGGACCTTCTCTCATGGGAATTTTGTGGGACTGAATAGGAACATACAGGTACGATGCTCAAACTGGTGTCTGCCATTTACTTAGTGCACGGAGTGATGGCTACTCATGTATGTATGCATCGCCTATGTGCCTCAGGTCCTTTCCCAGGCCCGACCCTCTCACCGTCACCTGAGTCTTCAGAAGCTCTCTCTGTGATGACAGCAATCAGAACTGGGACCCACTTAAGAGGTATTCATTTTATTAGTTATTCGTTATTATATAACAAATTACTCCAAAATGTATAGGCTTAAAAAACCAAACGTGTATTTTCTGCCAGTTTCCATGGGTCCAAATCCCAGGAGTGGCTTAGCTCTGCCTCAAGACCTCTTACAAGTTTACAGTCAAGGTGCGTGTCTGGGCCACAGACAGCTCAAGCCTGGGCTAGTTGGAGGAGCCACTTCCAAGCTCCATCAGGCGGCCTCTGACAGGACTCAGGTCCTCGCTGGCTTTGGATCAGAGCCCTACCCAGTTCCTTGCCACGGGAGCCCCTCCACGAGGCAGCTTGCAAGATGGCAGCCGGCTTCCGTCCGCATAAGCAGGAGAGAGCAAGCAAAACAGACGCCAAAGTCTTTTCTAATCCAATCTTGGAAGTGGCAATCAACTGTGCTGTACTTTCTTTACTCAAATTGAGTCGCCATCTCTACACCCATGTTCACAGCAGCCAAAAGGTGGAAGCAACTCAAATGTCCATCAGCGGGTGAATGAATAAACAAAATGTGGTACAGACATACGATGGAGTATTATTCAGCCTTAATTAAAAAGGAAGGAAATCCTGACACACACTACAGCATGCATGAACCTTAAGGACATTCCTCTAAGTGAACTAAGCAGTCACAGAATGACAAATACTGTACGATTCCACTTCCATGCGTTGTCATAGAGTCAAATTCACAGAAACAGAAAGTTGAACGGTGGTTGTCAGGGGTTGGAGTGGAGGACAGGGAGCTGTTTAATGGGGACAGAGTTTCAGTTCTGCAAGATGAAAAAGTTCTGGAGATAGGTCGCACAACAATGTGAATATACTTAACACCATGGAACTACACGCTTAATGGTTAAGGTGGTAAATTTACATTATGTGTATTTTTCCATAATTAAAAAAAAAAAACAAACCATGCCAGTCATAAGGTCTTGATCACATTCAAAGGATGGGATTATACCAGGGTGTGAACTTCACCCAGGGGGTAAGGATCATTGCAGGATGCCTACCCCATTCGGTCATTTATCCAAAGTTGAAAAGAATCAATGTGTTTAATTAGGATTGAATCCACCATATTTGAGGCTACCTGAGTGCTGGCCACACCCTACATCTTCCCAGCAGTTCCTGCTGACTCCCAGATGTGCTCCTAAGAAACAGACAAGCCACATGCAAGCCTGCTTTTGGAATTGCCTGGTAAATGGGCTGTGTTTCCAATCAATGAATCCCCAATTAAAAATCCATTGCACCACAGTGTTCTTTGGTCTCTATTACATCTCGAATGGAACACAAAAGTATGGTAATGAATGGTTGCACTTTCACGGTCCACTCCCACTTCCAAGTCCTGACAGTCTGTTGTTAGTTTTAAAGGCCAAGGATAAAGAAGGGGACTGAATCGGGATGAGCAAGGAGGGGAGGAGAGGCGCACACAGCTGTGTCTTTAAAGTGGAGACACTGCTTTTTCATACCCTCATTAAGTCAGAAGAAAAGTATTTCAAGCACCCTATTTCCTGTCTTTGGGCCAGTTCTCTCCACTCCATCCAAATAAACATTATAAAATATAATTTTCTTTTCCCACATCAATCGAAAGCAAAGACGCATTTTTCAAGGGCTGGGAGTCCAGCAGAAGCAGATAGGATAGTTTCTGACTAAATGAGCTCACGTGCAGAAGGTGCTCAGCACAGTGTCTGGTGCATACTAGGCTAGATCAATGTTCGCTGTGAATAGGATGACCAATGGGCCAAACCCTGTGCTGTGTAAGACCATATTTTGTCTAGTCAAGATGCCTCTGAAATTCTTCAGGAAGACACTGCATGAAGCTCAGTCTCTCAAAAGCCCAGTACGAGTCAGGTTTGCGCCCAGCACTGGTACAATGGTATTCCTTTGTTCAAGCACCAAAATTAGGAGCCAGTTCACATTTAGAAGCTACATGATAGAGAAAAGCATAGCCTTTGGTACTAGAATCACACAGAGAGCAGGAGGATGCTCACATCCTAGGAGGAATGCAGCACTGCAGACCGGCCAAGGGGCCAGCAGGTCCAGATTCTCATCTCATGCTCACTGTGGGGCATATTCCCATTTAGGGAATGACAGAATCATCTACTCTATTTAAACAACAGTAAAATACTTATTAATAGATTGTGTATACTTGAACTTGCAAAGCTTAAACACATATACACTGTAATACGACATAAGGTACAAATTAAACACAGCTTCCTGGGGCTCCTGGCTGGCTCAGGGGGTTAAGCGCCCGACTCTTGATTTCAGCTCAGGTCATGATCTCAGAGTCGTGAGATCCAGCCCCACGTCGGGCTCTGCGCTGAGCGTGGAGTCAGCTTGAGATTCTCTCTCCCTCTCCCTCTGCCCCTCCCCCCTGCTCAAGCTCGCACGCTCGCTTGCTCCCCCTCTTTCTCAAAAAATAAATAAATAAACACAGCTTCATAACATAACACCCTACAAAGACATCTTTTCTAGTATACAGCACTTACTGAATCCACTCTGTGCTGGGCCCCGTGCTACTAGGTAGGATCTGTGGGATTCGAGGGGGGGAAGAGGCACGCTTCCTGTTCTTTGGTAACTAGCATCAGTGCCTCTCCACAACGGGCACCCTTGCTCGGAGGCTGTCTTACTAAAAGGCACCAGACAGCTGTCCCCCACGTCCCAACGGGACTTGTTTTCTGAGAGCTCACTTTCCACAGGACTGTCATTTGGGTACAGAAGGCACAAAGCTGAGATTCTAAGGGAAGCTTCACATCATGTATTTGCCAAGAGCTGGGCTTCGTGTGCATGTGTCCACCTCTGACTTACTCTACACCTCGTGTTTATAATACAAGAATACAATGCAGAGAGAGAGAGAAAGGAGCTGGACTTAGAAATACAAACTTCAACCAGCCATCAGAGAGATGGTTCTTAAGGGCGAGCAAAAAATCTGCTTCAGCAAAATGCAGGGACAAGCATGTGGAGGGTAGGGGGATGCTGCCAAAACCAAGTTTTAGACTTAGGGGTAGTTTTGCTGAACATCTCATGGCACCATTGGTGAGTCTAAGATACATGAACACATAGTAAACTATATAAGAAATAGTATTTACAGAAAATGTTCCTCCAGCCCTCCTATCTATGCTCATACTTCCTTGACTTAGTGATTGTTCTTCCCTACTTGATATCCATCACAGCTGATGGCAGATGCCATAGGAGACAGACTGGCATATGTTTTGGTTTATAAAAATTTGACTTTGTGTGAAGGCTAGAAGCACCTTACTGTTCGATCAGCAGTTTAGAAATTCCCAGGCAAGGGGAGCCCGGGTGGCTCAGTTGGTTGAGGGTCTGACTCTTGGTTTCAGCTCAGGCCATGACATCAGGGTGGTGAGATCGAGCCCTGCATCAGACTTTGTGCTGAGCATGGAGCCTGCTTGGGACTCCCTCTCTCCCTCTCCCTCTGCCCCTCCCCACTTGTGAATTCTGACCTCTCTCTTAAAAAAAAGAAAGCGGCTCCTGGGTGGCTCAGTCAGTTAAGCATCTGACTCTTGATTTTGGCTCAGGTCATGGTCACAGGGTCGTGAGATCAGGCCCTGCATCAGGTTCCACACTGAGTGTGGAGCCTGCTTGAGATTCTCTCTCACCCACTCCCTCTACCCCCACACCTGCTCACTTGTGCATGCTCTCTAAAAAAGCAAAAAAAAAAAAAAAGAACAAAAGAAAAGAAATTCCCAGGCAAATTACAGGATTAGAAACCTCTCTAAAGTTAGTATAAAACAGTGGGTTCTCAGAATTACCGTGTATTTGAACCACTTGGAGGACTCGTTAAAACACAGACTGCTGGGTTTACTTCCTGGGTTGATTCTGTTCATCTGGGATGCAGCCTGAGCTCTGTGTTTCCAAAGAGTTCCTACATGATGCTGGTGATACTGGTCTCGGGATGATACTTTGAGAATCACTAGTAAAGGGAAAACTCAAGGAGAGGATTTTCCAGACGAGGACAATCAGAAGTTAATTCTACCCAAGATTCACCTCCCAGAGCTGTTCTCTGCACAAGTTTCGGCAAAATCTATGTTGATAAACATTTTATCTTTTCTTGTCTATGGACCTCAGGCATATAGACTTGGACTGGTCATAATCTCTGATGTGTGACCTACCCTCACCAGTGGCCTACATAAGACCCATTCATTCATTCATTTATTTATTTTTAATAACATAATAAACATCAGCCAAAACAAAGGCTAGGACTTTGAAAAGGACCTACTTGTAATTTCACGGAGCTTATTCCATCCATCCTGCCTCCCAACATATGAGCTAAACAATTAGCCCCCTTCCTCTTGCTTTTCTGGTTTATAATTTTATTCAATCTATAAACTGTGGTACACACAGCAGAATACCGAATAACAGTCCAAACAAATGAACTCTACCAACAAACAATAATGTGGGTGAATCACAGCAATAGGATATTAAGTGAAAAGAGTAGTGACTGCATACAGATCGTATCAGTTTACAACATTAAAAATATATACTTTTTACGATGCCTTAATATGGATATACATTTTTAAATCTTTATATATTTTTTTAATCACTGAAAAAATACGTGTTTACCAGAAAAAAAGTCAATGAGTAAAGAAAAGTGCCTGGTCAGTTTTAACAGAGGAGGGTACGACCCCGCTGTATCCTTCTGGACTCCCTAAAAAGCTCACCTTCCCATCCCCCCAACTGCATCCCTTCAGATTCCATAAAATTGCTCTGAGATCAAGAGTCCTGATAGGAGCAGACAATTCACACAAGAGGGAACAAAGTAGTAAACAAACACACGGGGGAAAATGTTGAGCTCATAATCAGAGAAATGCAAATTAAAGCATTTGGGAAGCTATCATTCTATGACTACTAAATTAGCAAAAATGGAAAAAATAGGACAGCAGTGATGCCTGGGATATGAAGGTGAAACTGACAGGCACAGACCAGGCTAGCACCCGTGTAAAGAAAAGAAAAAACTGTTTCCAACAGCTGCATGTGGAGGTGTAAGCCATGAACTGCGCGGATGTCCCACTGTGCAGAATTTATCCTGAAGAAGTAATTCAAGGGAAGGAAACAATCCAGGTGGGCCCCAACAATGCAACAATTTAGAAAACCACGGAAGAGCATCCTGACCATACGCAACCCAGCCGGGGCGAATTACGGTTTTGAAGAGAAAACATACATGTGATACTTCATATGGGAGAAATACGAAATCCAAAATGGTAGGTGCGTTAGAGGTAAAAACAAGGGTAGAGGGGCTGCAAGGTAAAGTGCAAACATTAACATGGCTGTTGTATCTGGAGGGGGTATAGGTGTTGCTTTCGGTGTTTCTGTGGTGTGGTGATGCAATTATTTTTTTAAAGCTTTGGAGGCTTCCTACCTTGAGAGCTTTCACAGCTCTCCTCGTCGCTGTTGTCTTGACAGTTATTTTGCCCATCGCAAATGAAGCTCTTGTCAATGCAGAGGCCATTCTTACAGTGGTAGCGGGCGGTGGAACAAAGCAGAGGGTTCGCCGCTGTGAAGGGAAAACAGAGCAGGTCACCAGGGAGGCCAGCAAGTCCCATGCAGAACTCCCAGAACCAGGAGTGTGTCCTGCTCAGGAAGCAGGGAGCTCACGGGAACCCCGAGAACCTTCTCCAGCCACACAGTGTGTCCTGCTCAGGAAGCAGTGAGCTCACTGGAACCCCGAGAACTTTCTCCAGTCAGAAGCATGTCCTGCTCAAGAAGCAGTGAGCTCACAGGAACCCCAAGAACTTTCTCCAGCCAGAAGCGTGTCCTGCTCAGGAAGCAGTGAGCTCAGGGGAACCCCGAGAACCTTCTCCAGCCACAGTGTGTTCTGCTCAGGAAGCAGTGAGCTCATAAGAACCCCGAGAACCTTCTCCAGACAGAAGTGTGTCCTACTCAAGAAGCAGTGAGCTCACAGGAACTCCAAGAACTTTCTCCAGCCAGAAGTGTGTCCTACTCAGGAAGCAGTGAGCTCACAAGAACCCTGAGAACTTTCTCCAGCCATAGTGTGTCCTGCTCAGGAAGCAGTGAGCTAACGGACGCCCCGGGAACCTTCTCCAGCCAGAAGTGTGTCCTGCTCAAGAAGCAGTGAGCTCACGGGAACTCTGAGAACTTTCTCCAGCCACAGTATGTCCTGCTCAGGAAGCAGTGAGCTCACGGGAACCCCAAGAACCTTCTCCTGCCAGGAGTGTGTCCTGCTCAGGAAGCAGTGAGCTCATTTCTAAGATGGCTGACTCAAAGACCATCCTGGGAAACTGGCCAGCCAATGAGTGGGACAGGATAAGACTTACCCTGTCGCATTCTAAAAGCTCCTTCTCCCAAGTCACCAGGCAGTGCTCTGTACCATACCAGTGTGGCCAGAAGGTAATGCCTCACTCCACATGGTTAACCTCCAGGTGCCTCTGAAGGGCCTGAGGCAAAACCTGAATCTCCCGGGAGAGTCACGTGTGAAATGGTTGGTAGCGTAAGACACACAGAGAAGCAAAGCCAGAAGGAGGAGCTGAGTCAGGGAATCTGTGAACCTCTGCTACCCAGGGAGTGATGGGATGATCTGGTGGTCCAAGAGCTATGTTGGATTCCTCTGGTTCTGTAACTATGGACTGGCCTCTTAATCCCTCAGGTACCTTTATGGCTCACCACAGTGAACTCAGTGGTCTCCATTTCTTTGCAATCAAAGAAGCCCATTAACCTACTTGGTCAACCTGAACAGCACCCCTGTGAGGGTCCCCGTTCTAGGCACTTCCAGAACCTCAAAACAAGTAACAGGTATGGTCACTCCCCTCAAGGAAGTGGGTGGCAACTGGCCAGTGGGAGGCCAACGCAAAGCTACTTAACAACACACAAGCAAATCTCCACAGAAGATCAGTATTTCCACAGCACAATTTACCTTGTTCCCCTGTTCCCTGCAGTGCAATTCAAATAAGGCTCATTCCAGAGCTCTATTTTCAATAAATGAAGTAGCAAAGTAGGAATCAGTGCAATCCCAGCTCTGCCAGTTATGAGCTGTGTAATCCTGAGCAAATTACTTCACCTCTTTGAGCCTGGGTGTCTTTGCCTGTAGATGGGACTGGCTATGTAAGTTGTGGGGCCCAGTGCAAACTGAAAATGTAGGGTCAGCTGTTCAAAATTAAAAATTCAAGAAGGGCCCCTTCCAAGCTGAGCTGGGCCCTGTATAACCATGCAGGTGACAGGCCCGTGAAGCCAGCCCTGCTTAGAGCATTAATTTGTCCATCAAATGAGACGACATGTGAGCAAACGTGCAGTGCAAAATCTGACTCACAGCACATGCTCAGGGAGCGTTAGACATGCTCCCCCAGTTATGTCTGTCTCGGTCCCGTGAGCGTGTCCCTCCCAGCAAAGGCAATACTGGCGATGATGAGGAGGGGACATACTGGATGTTGGGGAATGAACTGAGCCCACACCTGTATTACACGTGGTAGGAAGAGCACCAGATCGGGGTGCCAGGCCCAGCACGGAGATTGCGATGGTAACAGGGGCAAGTCAGCTGTGATGTCCCTTGGTGGACCTCAACTGCAAGACAGCATTTGTGATACATCTTCCCCACACGCTTCACTGAGCTATTGCTACGATACACATAGATTAAGGCTGCGAGGGCTGAAGACTTCACAGGGCTTCATAAACCCAAAGGACTGCAGAGGTTTTTGGTTCTTTTCTTTTTTAATATCTTTAACTATTTAACTCAGAAAGTTTGACTTGAAAGGTCAGAGGAGACAGAGGGACAGAGGAAGCCAGTGCTCTCGGTTTTAAAAAAGATAAGTGTAAAGTCACGCAAAAGTAGTCTGGCCTGAAAATTTAAGTTTTAATTATTTCAATTGCTGTGGGCCAGAGGACGGTTCAACTTGATCAGAATGAAACCAAGGTCTGATTTCAGCCAAAACCAAAATGGGGAAGCTCAAACCACAAATCACGTTTGGTTTCTGTCCCAGGCAGCCCTCCAAACCCTTCGGCCTCCCGTGGTGGTGGCCTTCAGCTTCCCTGGGACCTTGTGGGTCACGTGTTTGCAGCCAAAGTGTCAGCAGCAATCAGCTCGCTCCGATGGAAAGGCGCTCTAATTGGTCCAAGCTGGGGCAGCTGCACAAGTACGTGAACACCCTGGTGGGGGATCTGTGCTCAATCGACCTTGCTGACAGGGCTGGCATCCACTTACTTTTCTTCAGCCTCACACCCTTTCAACCCTACAAACTCACGCACGGAAAAGAAGTCATCTGTGTGCACGCATGCACATATGTGTACACATATACATTACATATATGTGTGTGTGCATGGATGTGTATAGACAAACCACACACATCTTCAAGATGAACTAATATTGACGATACCTTAAAACACAGTTCCAATAAAGAATCCAGACTGACTGAAAACCAAGTCACAGACTGGCTTTAATGCATATAACCAAGCGGACTAGTAGCCAGGTTATATAAAGATCTCTCACAACACAAGAGGAAAAAGACGAACAACTCAGTAGGAAAATGGGCAAAGGACACGATCAGGCAACTGCCACAAGAGGAATGGCAAATGGTCCATAACAACCGGAAAAAACGTTGACTGTCATCGGTAATGAAGCACCACTTTGACCACAGCAGACTGGCCAAACTTAAGGTCTTAACATACCAGGCTGTTGGCAAGGATGTGGTGGTCTCGGGGACCACCAGTGGGAGTGCAAATTGGGAGAGCGACCTCAGAGACCGATTTAGGAATATCCAATAAAAAGGTGCCCATGCTCTCCAGCCCAGCGATGTCGCTTCCAGCTACACACTCCAGGGAGAATCCCGAAAAAACAGAAATGTTTACTGAAGCACTGTTTGTAAAATAAAAAAAATGAGAAATGACCCAAATGTTCACCCACAAGAGAACAGATACAAGGTGCTACGTCGGTACCACAGAATTCTACGGCAGGAGGTAGCCAACTTTTTCTGTAAGGGGCCAGTTCCTAAGTATTTAAGGCTCTGCTAACCACTCTGCCTTTGTCTCTGTCAGGACTACTCAGCTTTTGCCATTGCAATGCAAAGCAGCCATAGAAAATCCATAAACAGAGAGCATGGCTGTGTCCCAATAAACTTTACTTATAAAAACAGGTGGTGGGGCGCCTGGGTGGCTCAGTCATTAACCGTCTGCCTTCGGCTCAGGTCATGATCCCAGGGTCCTGGGATCGAGCCCCGCATCCGGCTCCCTGCTCAGCGGGGAGCCTGCTTCTCCCTCTCCCTGTTTCTCTGCCTACTTGTTCTCTCTCTTTCTGTCAGATAAATAAAATCTTTAAAAAAAATAAAAAAAATAAAAACAGGTGGTAGGCCAAATGTGACCCAGAAGCCATAGTTTGCCAACCCCTGATAAACAGTAGTAAAAAGTCAATCAACCAAAAAAAAAAAAAAAAAAAAACCCAAAAATCAACGAACCAGAGTCAAGATGGGTAAGTATCACAAATATGGTAGTGTGGGAGCAAGGTAAGTTCAGGACAGTAGATGCCTCCGGAGAGAGGGGAAAAGGATAGAATCCGGGAAGGGGTATATACTGTGAACTTCTAATGATATCTGGTAACATTTTATTTTAAAAATCTAAAGCAAATAAGGCAAAATGGAAATATGATTTTTTTTTAATTGAGGTAAAACTGGCATATAACATTAAATTAGTTTCAGGTGTATAAAATAATGATTTAATATTTGTATACATTGTGAAATGATCACCACAATAAGTCCAGTTGACATACATCAGCACACAGTTACAAATTTTTTTTTTGTGATGAGAACTTTTAAGATCGACACTCTCAGCAACTTTCAAGTACACAATACAGTATTATTAGGTATAGCCATAATTATATCATTATTATAATATATTGATAATAAAATAATTATTAATTATAATATAGCTATAATAATATAACAATAGGCAATGTGATTTTTTTAAAAAGATTTATTTATTTGTGAGAGAGAGAGAGTGAGTGAGTGGAGGGAGGGGCAGAGAAAGAGAGAGAGAGAGACTCTCCCGCAGTCCTGTAGAGCAGACTCCCTGCTGAGCGCAGAACCTGACGTGGGGCTCGATCTTGCGACCCCGAGATCATGACCTGAGCAGAAATCAAGTCAGCCGCTCAACCAACTGAGCCACCCAGGCACCCCGGTAATGTGATTTTTAAAACAGCATTTGTGGGGAGCACCTAGGTGGCTCAGTCAGTTAGGCATCTATCTACCTTCAGCTCAGGTCATGATCCCAGGGTCCTGGGATCGAGCCCCACGTAGGGCTCCCTGATCTGCAGGGAGTCTGCTTCTCCCTCCCCCTCTACTGTTCCCCCTGCTTGTGCTCTCTCGCTCTCTGTGTCAAATAAATAAATACAATCTTTTAAAAAAACCAGGGTGTTGGGGACACAGGTGTTCACTTAATTCTACTTTGCCTTTTCAGTATGTTTGAAAGATTGCACTAAAAATTTTTAAGTGTCTTGTCTGGCAAAAATGTTTCAGGGATCACTTGCTTTCCTTTTCCATTACTCTTCCCTCACAAAATGCCCTCTGGCCCACAAACATCTGTTTTTAGTATCTTCCACACTTAGATGGCCAGTTGCTGACACAACACAGGCCCATGCTGGCGCTCACCCACATCTGGGGTTCCTCCTTATCGACGGCCCCTCGTAAAACAGCATATCCTCACCACCACGCTCCTTATCGTAAAACAGCATATCCTCACCACCACCCAACTGGAGGGCAGAGAAACAGAGGCAGAGGAGGCTACAGGAACACTCCCCAAACCCAGCAGCGAGCCAGAGAAAAAGGCAGTGCGCATGCCCTTCAAGGGCCGGGAGCTTCCTCCTGGAGGGGCCCTCAGGGCTTCACCTCCCTCAGGATCTATTGATTCTCCACCTATGTAAATTCCAACAAGGCTTGCGTTCGCATTGCCAAGACCACAGCAAATTAGAAGGGAGCGGATTTGCTGCCTGCCTTTCGCAGACAAACCGCCGGCAAGAAATAAAAGCAGACAACTATGGCAGGAGACAGAAAAGCTATAAAAAGCTGCCTTAAGAATTCCAAAAGCAGAGCAGCCTAAGATAGTTTCAAAAGAGACCAGAAAGTTCTAAAAGGAGCCAAAAGCAACCCTGTATTACAGCCCCGTCTAAAAATTAACGTTCCTAAGAAGGGCCCTGCGCTATCGCCAATCAAGGTAAACACTGATTAAACCGGGATGCAACACATCGCAGAGAGATCCCTGTCAACCACGGTCCTCCAAGGCATAAACACTTCCAGTTATTGGGCAGACTCGCTTAACCAGAGGAGCAACTCCCCCCGAAGTTTCACTATATTTCTTCCAGGGTCTCTGCACCTGTCAACCAGGCTCAGCCACACTTCAGGGTGAGCGCGCATGGGACGATGGCGGACCAACCCTGGAGGCTCCGGGCAGACGGGGTAGAGTCTTACGGGCTCCGGTGGTCCCATGGAACCCTACCTGGGACCCTAAAGGAGTAACTGCTCGATGGAGAACTCATAAACCGAGCAGAAGATGCTTCCTACATTAGGATGTTACGTCTCAGTATTGTCTAGCAACACTTAATGCGCTCCAAATGTATGTTTTCTTTGTCCTTGGGAAGGTTTACCAGTCACCGAGAAATGTATTACTTTACTCAGTTAACTAGAAAGAGGAACATTATTTATCTCAACAAGGACGGAGAAAATTGTCTGTAGTCGATTTCAAAAGCTCAACAGCAGACTCCAAAGCTCCTCAGTTATTATTAGCACAACAAACACAGGGATCTGAGGATCTGTTTCCCAGCCCACAATACTCAGGAAAGAGAACTTGTCTCTCCCTGCCAGGGGGGAGAGAGGAAGGAGTTAAGGTTAAGCTCCGTGGTTAATTCAACTGGCAGCGTATACTTCAACCACATCTGAAGAAGAAGGACCCAGGGCCCACTGCGGTTGCCCAAAAGCAACTGACCGGCTTCAAGACAGGAAATGAAGCAATCTGTCTCTAGCAGGATGTAGGAAATGTTGCCTTTAATCCATTTAAAGTCTGTGAAGCCGGCCCCTCTTCCACCTCAAAGGGTTCTTCATCAAACACATCAATGAGAAACTCCTCATCACCAGCTCCCTTGCTTCCCATCTGCTCCCCATCCCCTAGCAGTTACTGCTTACTTCCTCACTGAGCATCCCAACCTCATGGCTTCCAGGGAGAGCTTTGCTTTCCAGCTCCAATTTCCCTGGAAACCACGAAGCTGGGAGAGATGCGCTGCCCGGAGCCTTCCTCTGTGCCAGGATGGAGGGCCCCAAGCCCCTCTGCAAATCATCTGTCCCATTACCAAGCACTACTCCCTTTGTGCGGGAAAATGCTTGTAGCCCCGACCTTCAAAGAGGCAGCCTGGGTGCAGCCAGCTGCGGGTTCTTGCCTTCCTTTCAGGGGCTGCTCCACGAGGCCTCTCCCAGCAAGCCCACTGGGCCAGCGTGGCCTGTCTGTGGCCACGTTCTGGAGCTAGCACCTCTTCTGAGTCTCTGCCGGCGGGGAAAGGCTTACCACTCCGGGCAAGATGCAGGAGGCTGAGTCCTCAGTCCTGCTGAGTCTCTAGCGGCTCAGAGGATTTGAATTTTCAAACCCCTTCTCGAGTCCACTGGGTGCCAGCGGCAGAACTCTGATTCACTGCTGATGACAGTTTGTTTCCTCCTCCCTCTAAAGGCTTCCTGGACATGCCCACCTCCTGTCCAACACCCACGCCTGCCTTTTATCCAAGTCCACTGCTTCAACCACCGCCTTCCCGTGGATGGCTTCCCAGACCTTTCCTCTTGCAATAAACATCACTCCCCTGACGCCCTGTGGACACTGCGGCCTGAATACCCCCTCACCTCACACCCTGCATGTCTGAAATGGACGGCCTCCCCTCTCTCGCTCTTCTTGTGACTCCATTCCTATTAAAGGGACCACCATGTCCCAGCTCTTCAGGCTCCAACCACGTTTGACCTTTTCCCTCTCCTCACCCTGCACCTGGCTCAGGTTCAACTGCTCCTCATTGGGTATAAAATACAATCTCCAGGGGCACTTGGGTGGCTCAGTCAGTTAAGCATCTGCCTTCAGCTCAGGTCATGATCCCGGGGTCCTGGGATCGAGTCCCGCATCGGGCTCCCTGCTCAGCGAGGAGTCTGCTTCTCCCTCTCCCCTTCCTTCCTGCTCATGTGCATTCGCTCTCTCTCAAGTAAATAAATAAAATCTTTTAAAAAGGGGAGGGGAGTAATATTACCAACCTAAAATGAAATTGTACATGCAAAGTATATAGAAATGTGCCATACGTATAGTGAGTGCTCCGCGATCATCAACCAGGTGGCTTCTACACCCTGCAGTTTGCATACCCCCCAGCCTCTACCTGGGCCCTCAGCCTGAAAAATCCCCATGGAACTACAGGGCCAATTTTTAATGGTACCCATCCACCTAGGTCCATCTCCTTCAACAGCTCCCTCTGATGAGCCCAGAAGGAATAATCTCCCCATCACTGGTTCCCACAGCACTCCCAACAGCCAACCCCGTATTATAATTATTTGGACTGAGTATTTTTGTCTCCCTTGCTTGAGTGTAATCTCAACAATGCCAGAGTCCTGTATCTGACCCTTCTCTACATCCTTTGCAGTATCTTGCACAGGCCTGGCATAGAAACTATGGAGAGAAGATGAGAATCTGAAAAAAAGGTAGGAGCTGGGGTTAATGAACAATGTATGGCTTAAATATGCCCTCTGGGTATACATCTGAGCCCGCAGGAGAGGATCAAGACATCCATACGTTAGGAATACATCCTGGCTGCCTGTCTTCCTGCTTTAACCCTTTGTTTGATTAGCTGGTTAGCCCACTCATTCAACAGACATTTACTATTGACTCTTCCCTTTAAATAAAGCACTCTACTAGGCACAAGGGATAAAAGAAAACCCAGTCTGTATTCTTAAAGAGGTTACATTCTAGTGGGGAGACAGGCAGGTCAATATGCAATGAAGATAAAGCACGAGAAGTGCGATTTAGTCCACATATATTTACTGCATTGCTAAGGCTTGAGCCAGACTGCGCACTTGGCCCTCGAAATACAGCTGTGAACCTGACAACAATACCATCTCAGGAGGTCACAGTGTGGCAGGGAAGACAGAATAAACACAAAGCAGTACTAAGGACAGTGAGGCAGGGGAAGGAGACAGGGGAGGAAAGGAGTCATTTCTTTATAGGGAGCTCAGGGCAGGCCACTGTTTTCCGGGGGCATTTGTCTGGAGAAGGCCCAAGATGGTGTGCAAACACACATGAGAATGAGCCAGCCCAGCACTGGCAAACCAGGGGTGTTTCCCTAAGGAAGCAGGTCATTTAAGCAGAAGGAAGGAGTCTTTAAGGAGACGTTGATGAGGGGGCTTTGGAGCACTAGGTGGAAGGGTCCCCCTACTGCAACCCCCCTTCTCCCCCAGCTCATGCGATGCAGGCCCGACTCCTTGAGGGCGCCACCGAGGAAATGCGGCATCTAATCTGGCTGACACGAATAGAGCTTTGGGAATAAGGCAGCACTGAGGGGCTCTGTGAACAAAAACCACAGGTACACTGGCAAAACCAGGCAGCTGTTCAGGGGGACAGGCAAGAATTCGTCAGCGGTGGAAGAAACACAGTCTAGGACATGGTGGTTCTTCTGGGCACAGCTACATTGAAAGCAAGAGCAGGAGCTCCTTAGCCTGAATCAGTGGTCCATGGAGGTCGCCCAGGCCACCCTGCCATCTTGGTTCTGGGCAGGAGTCTCCATCCTCACCGAACAAGGATCCAGGTCAGGGCTGTGCGGCCCTCCGAGCCAGCGTCCCACCTCCAGCCAAGGACATCTGAGCACAGGGGAGAAGAGGGGGCCGAACGCAACCAAGGGAGGCAGGACAAAAAGCAAAGGGGTAAAATCTCAGCATGTGAGCCTCTAAGAGGAAATCCTAGTTCTTGCTTATCTTCACTCCTGAGTTGATGAATGCAAAAGGTGGGAAAATGTGTCCATAGAAACAAAGTTCTTTAAAAACAGGACTCTCCTGGGATGCCTGGGTGGCTCAGTCGGTTAGTGTCTGCCTTCGGCTCACGTCATGATCCCACGGTCTTGGGATGGAGTCCCGCATCGGGCTCCTTGCTCAGCGGGGAACCTGCTTCTCTCTCTGTATCCCCCCCGCCCCCGCTCCTACTCTCTCACTTGCTAGCTCACTCTCTCTCTCTTTCTCAAATAAATAAATGTAATCTAAAAAAAAAAAAAAGACTCTCCTGTTATTTATGAAAAGTCAAGACATAACCCAACAAAACCTCTCTTTTATCTTTATTTCTTTTTACTATTTTATTAGAGAAAATTTCAAATATCCAAAAGAGAGACTGGCATAGTGAACCCCCATGTTCTGATCACCTGGCTTTAAAAATTATCAACTCACTGACGATTTTATTTCAATTCTACCCCCATCCCTTACCCCTGTGATTTCATCTTTATATACTTCTTCATTATTATACTTATTATTATAAATATCTAATATGGTATTAGATATTATATATGTATATGTACATACACATCTTTATATATAAGGACTTTTTAATAAACAGAATATCGGGGCACCAGGTGGCTCTGTTGGTTAATCATCCGACTCTTGGTTTGGCAGCTCAGGTCATGATCTCGGGGTCCTGGGATTGAGCCCTGCATCAGGCTCTGTGCTCACTGTGGAGTCTGCTTGATGATTCTTTCCCTCCACCCATCTCTCTGTGCATGCACACACATTTCCTCCCGCTGTTCTCTCAAAAAAAAAATAATAATTCTCACACGTTAGGAAGCTAACAATGATGCCTTAACATCATCAAATATACAACCACAATTCACATTTTCCCAATTAACTCAATTTTGTGTGTGTGTGTTTTTAAACAGTTGGTTTGCTGGAGTTGGGATTGAAAGAAGATTGGTACATGGCATTTGACTGATTTGTTTCTCAGTCCCCTTCAGTCTGTAGGTTCCCTCTTCCTCTAATTTTTCTTAGAATGTATTAATGGATGAAATGGGAGTCCTGCAAAATCTCCCACATTCTGGATCTGGCAGTCTGTCCCCCAGGGGGCCGCCAACATGTTCCCCGTCCCTGAATTTCCCGTGAATTAATGGATGGTGTTACAGAGTGCATGTTGTGTCCCCCAGAGTTCATATGCTGAAACCCTAACCCCTAATAAATGGGATGATCTTGGGGAGGGGAGGGCTTTGGGAGGAGCCTGGGATAAGATGAGGTCATGAAGGTGGTGCTCTCCTGATGGGATTAGGGCCCTTATGAGATGAGCAGCCAAGGGATTTCCCTGTGTGCGAGCACCAAGGAAGGCCAAGTGAGGACATCAACAGGAAGAGGGCCCACACCAAGAACCCAGCCATGATGGTACCCTGCATGTTGGTCTTCCAGGACTAAGAGAAGTAAGTTTCTGTTTAAGTCACCTAATCCATGGCCTTGTGTTATGGCAGCCAGAACTGACTAGGGCAGATTTAGAGGCTCAATCAGATTCAGGTTGGAAGCAGAGGCAGAAACAACTCACAGTGATGATGTGTGTTCCTGCTAGCTCACATCCAAAGGCAAACAACATTTGTCTGTCTCTTTTCTTGTGAGGCTCAGACTGACTTGTGAGAGGTTCCAATTCCGGGTCAGACGCACTCATGACACCGGCCCTGGCTCTCTCCCTGAATGCAGCTGCAATAAAAACCTAGCCAAATACTTGGACAAATACAGCGGCTCTTTCAGATTCTGCGAAGTAAACCAGAGCAGCCCAACTGAGGAAGAAGACCAAAATTTGAACTATTGCTGAAGTGGTTGTAGGTTTACTATTCCCTCCCTCCCCCATCAGAGTCGCAGGAAACTGGAAAGGATCAGAGAGATCGTGGAGCGGGAGTCCATGAAGTTATTTATGAACTTCTAGGCGGATCCCCAGGTGGCACGTGTGTGGATCTGGTCCTAATCAGCACACCCAAGACTTTGAGAACCAAACTCACAGACCACCGCCCAGGTCTCAGACTGACCAGAGTAGGTGAAGAGGTACCACGGATCCAAACAGCACTGCAAAAACAACCACAGCCCACCGAGGGGCTGTTAGGAATTCAGGGCCTGACCCAACAGGGTCATTTGCTTACTAAAACAAAAACATCAACATTCTCTGTAGGATTGAAACAAGACCCAGAGTGTCATACATCATCATCAAAATATCCAGAATATAATCCAAAATTACTTGCCTTGCAAAAAATCAGGAAAATCTCCATTCTCAAGGGAATAGATAATCAACAAACACCAACGGCAAAATAAGACAGATGTTGGAATTATGTGACGAAGACGTTAACGCAGCTATTCCAGAAAGACTCCAACAAGCCAGCAATCACACAAACTTCTGACACAAATGGAAAATAGGAGGTCTCAGCAAAGAACCCATAAGATATAAAGAACCAAAAGGAAACTTTAGGACTAAAAAATACAGTAACTGAAATTTAAAAAACAAAAAACAAACAAACAAAAAAGACCACCCTGTATGGGCTCAAAAGCAAATTGGAGAGGACAGGAAAAAAAGTAAACTTGACAAAAGGCTAATAGGAATTATCCAACCTGAACAATGAAAGGAAAAAATGGATTAAAAACTGAACAGAGCCTCAGGAACCTGGGGGACAATCACAAAAGATCCAAAGTTGTTATCCAAATCCCATAAGGACACACAGTGCTTGAAAACAATCTGAAGAAAGAATAGCTGAAAAGGTCCTAAGTACAGCAAAAGATGAAAACTTACAGATTCAAACAGAACCCGACACAGAATAAACTCAAAGAAATCCCCACAGCCAGACACACTATACTCTAACTGCTGAGAGCCAGACTGGGAGAAAAAAAAAATCTTCAAAGCAGCCAGAAAAATGATGCATTTTCTATGGGGAAACCATTTGCATGGCTGCAAATTTCTCATAGGAAACCACAGAAGCCAGAGGAAGGGCATGGCATTTTTAAAGCGTTTTAAAAAAGAGCTGTCAACCCAGAATTCTATATGCAGTAAAAATATCCTTCAGGAATGAAGGTGAAATCGTGACACCATTGGATGAAGGGAGACTAAGGGGATGTGTCACCACCAGACCTGCTTCAAAAGAATGGCTAAGGAAAGGCTTCAGCGGGAAGGGAAATGATATCAGAAGGAGACTTGGAACCTCAGGAATGAAGGAAGAGCAACCAAAATGGCAAGTCTCTGGGTAAAGAGAGTAACAGACTGTTCTTCTCCACTGGAGTTCTTTAAAATGCATTTGAGACTTGAAAGCAAAAATGAAAATATTGCCTTTTTGGGTTCTGAATGTATGGAGACGTACTATCTCAGACGACCAGAACGTAAAGAGATCGAGTGATAGGGTTTCTACATTCTACTTGAAGTGGTAGAGTGTTAATCCAAAGCTGTCAGTGAACAGATGGATGGCTGGTCCCAGGCATGTTCAGCCCCATCCATACCTTATAAAGCTCCCCATCAATTTTTCATCTAATGCTTTCAGGAGCCACTGATGATCCATTTCTTCACCAGGGTTACAAAACAGATACTCTAATCCTCTCATTCTTCCATGTTAGTTGGTATTCTTCAATTAAAAAAAGAAAAAAAAAAAAACCCTTTCCTATCCGTTGGCTATTTAATTACTCACCAAGTACAAAGCATCTAGGAAAAGGAGGATAAATGCTGGATTCTCTCCTTTTATTTACCAGTTTCAAAATAGTGAATTAGAACCCATTATTTTTAGATGTTAGATATGCCAGAGGGAAATGCTGGCTTAATCCCCAATGACTGAATTTGGAATGGATATAATTAAGTCATTTAGACAATTAAACACCAATATCCAAACATTTAAATCAGACAGGGTCTTTAATATGGCAGAGAATATGCAGAATGGCACAATCATTTAGAATGTATGTACTAGAATGTATCACACTTGCTTTTTATTGCCACTGAATTATTCTCTAGTATGTACATATGAATATATATATATATATATATATAAAAAATTCCCCCTTAGATTATAAGATCCCCATGGACAGCAGGAAGCTAAGATCAAGCTGATACACACTTACTAAAGGACTTAGTGAAATATAAAACAAGTACATCCTTGGACATCCTAAGCCAAAGGCGAAATGCTAGTAAATAGGTCTTCCTCTTCATCACTCACAGCTTCGTTTTAAGTCACCAGGGGTTTTCAAAATCAATTACCCCTTGCCAGCCACCACACTGAACGCTTTTCAGGTACCACCTCATCTAATTGCCACAACAACCCAGGAAGCAGGCTCTTGGCGTCCCCAATTCATGAAACGAGGACACCACTCTGCAAGGAGATTATAAAGCACAGCCAACCCAGCTTAATCAGGGCAGAACACAAACCTGGGGCCAGGCTTTTCAGCTCGAGTCATTCTGCTCAATCAGGCTGCTACCTAGTGAGTGCCTGCCTCCTCCTGCTAAGGTGGGTTTCTGCTACTCTACTCTCCATTCAGCATTCTAGCCATATTTCTGCCATCTGGGATCCAGAAGATGAAATAAGGCAAAAGGAGAAGGCACACGGGAGAGTTATATACTATACTCCTCGTCCCCACTGCGTGGGCACAGCAACTATTCCCTGCAAAGGCATAAATAACAGGGGACATGGTCCCCCTCCTCTTCAGAGGCTTATACCAGAACCAACAGGGTAAGGGAAAGTCAGTTTCTCAAAGCAATCACTGAAGTCATTACAACATGTTTTGAAAAAAAATTAATAACATAAATAACAATTACATGAATAACGACAACAATCCTAATGAATAACATGTACGTGTATATACACGTACACATACATGCATACATACACAGAGAGAGAGGGAGGGAGGGAGGCAGAGAGACAGAGAAAGGCCCGGCACAAAAAAGCCCACATCCGAACCAGGTGCCATTCTGGGCAGTTTCATTTTCCTCCTTACGCTTTTTTATATTTTGCAAGTTCCAAAGCCATTTGCTGGGAGAGCTGATACGGCACAAAAGGTCCCGGGGAAGAGAAGCCAGAAGGTCACTGACGCTGTTGTGTGTGAAGTGGTTTTGGACACAGAGATGCTGGCCAGGAAGGGACTGCGTGTCTCCGGGCCATGGAGTGGGAGCTCCACACCAAGACTGCTAAGAGGCGAGGGGGCGGGGGTCAGAGAGAACAAGAGGGGGCGTGTGTCTGTCTGCGTGGTGCCTTGGAATATTATACAGCAAGTAAAAGGAACTGGGGCAGTCCCACAAGACAAGGAGAACTTTAGCTTTCTATACTATATGGGCGTTTTTTTCAAAAATATTTTCTTCCGATACATATAAAAATACATCAACATCTTTTTAAAAGTCTTTCGAAGTGGGAAGGAAAACCAGCACATCAACCCAGGCTGTTGAGTGGGACAGTCCATCAGAGGAGGGGCGAAGGAGCAGAGAATCGACTCTGCCCATCGTGACCTGCGGGACCCTGGCTGAGCTCCCCGACGTCCCAACACTTCGGATGCCTTATCTGTTGATGAGAACCACACACCCGCACCTGCAAAGCTATTGTCGGAGCAGAAGACAAAGTATGGCCCAGGCCCAGAGCACTTCGGAGAGTCCCCACGAAATGGGAGCTGAGCGCTTACATGTTTGCACAAGCAGGATGCGGGGAAGGAGAGAAGACACCCGAGCCCACGGGAGTGAGGAGCACAGGGAGGAGAGGGGCGGCGCCCGAGGCACCGGGCCCAGCGGAATGAACAAGGGAGGGCGGCCGGGCGCTCCTGGTACTTACTGCAGTTCTCTTCGTCGCTGCCGTCGGGACAGTCCTCAAACCCATTGCACTGGAAGCGGCCGATGATGCAATGGATGCCACTGGCGCAAGGGAAGAACGTCGGGCCGCATTTGGACTTAGCCTTGGCTGTAGGAGGCAAAACAGGACAAAGAGCAGGTCATGAGCAGCTTACGTTTTCTGACCCCTGGCATACCCATCCCACCAACTGAGCGTGCAAAGGGGTCCCTTCACATTTCCCTTGAAGTCCCCAAAGATCTCTTACCACCCGCCACCCACTGTCAACGCCCAGCCACACTGGGAGCCCGCACGCAGCATCCTCGAGGAAGGCGGTGGCTAATCCTGCTGTGCTGACACGGCCCCTGCACAAAGCAGGGCTCAGCCAGAATGTGCTGCACAAAGGAACGAACGGGTGAGCCGATGGGTGTTGGATGCAACCTACTCTGAAGGTGCTAAGGAACCATTCACAATTCATTCCCTGACTGTCGAATTAATTGTCTGCATTTAGTAAGTGTTTCCCATTCTAGGCAGCGTGACCAGAGCTTTCCGTGGATGCTCTCATTCAATCCACCCAGCAACCACCCACTGGCAAGGTGTGCAGAAAATAATTAACACCACCGGACGGAGACGGCTACCCTGCAAAGAGGCTTGCTTGCCTGCAAGGTTGGCCCTTGCGTGGCTGACTTCCGGGAACTTGGATTTCGGGAAGGTTCGCACCATTCTCTCCTAAGAACGGCTCCCTGTGCCTAAACTGTTTATTCGAACGGTGCAGTTTATGCTGAACACCTGCTTTTCTTCTGGGAGTTTGGGATTGTGGTAGATGCTGGGCAGACAGCGCCTGCGTAACCAGCCCCCACTAAGAACCCCGGGCACTGAGTCTGTAACAAGCTTCCCCAGGAGAAAATATTTGTCACACGCTGTCACAACTTGCTACTGGGGAATTAAGTGCATCCTGTACCACTTCACTGGGAGAGGACTCGAAGTTTGATCCTGGTTTCCTCTGGCCTTCCCTCCATTTGTCTTTTCCCTTTGCTGATTTTGCTTTGTGTCCTTCCACTATCCTAAGTCATATGACTATATGCGGAGTTCATGGAATCCTCCCAGCAAATCACTGAGCCTGGGGGCAGTCTTGGGGACCGCTGACAAGGATGGGTATGGTTCTCATCCCAATGTCAGAGGTGTGCTTTGAGGGGTAAAGGGACTCACCCAAAGCCACACAGTTAGAAAATGGGACACTGGGGTGAGGCCCTTGGCACTAGACTCCAGAAGCCCAGCTCTCTGCCAGTCTGTCACTTCTCACAACAGAAGCCAGACGCCGGTTCAGAGAAATTCTCCTTCCGCTCCTGCTGCACAGACAGTTTCAACAGAAGCTGCTGCAACTGGGCTTGACTGAGTGTCCTGCTGACCAAACAGCCCTGCGGGGTAACGGGCTCCCCTGGGCACGGCGCCGGCTGCTCTAGCTTGTGATTCCAGGGTGTAAGATCAGAGCTATTGCTGCGTCCCAGGTAGCGGGCCCCGACCAGCGTCCCTCTCGTCTCCTGCCTTAGAGGCAGGACCCATGGTCCTCAAGAAGGAAGGGACATTTCTTGGGAACAGACAGGTAGTACGTTACCTTCATGTTCCTGTCGTCAGGAACATGCCAACTTTGGCAAGCGTGATCCACAATCAACAGGGTTTTAAGGCCTGGGACGCGCCTAGGTTTTAAAAACTCCCAACACTTTGTTTCAACCTGGAACTTCTGTAATGGTGCTGGTGTGCTCTTCAAAACCACAAACTTGGGAGACAGAGTCTGGGTTCAAACTGTGGCTCTACTTTTTATGAACTTGGGCAAGTTTCTAAATATTAGTGAGTCTCAGTTTCCTCATCAATAAATCGGAGGTAACATCTACCACCCAGGGCTCTAGGGAGGATTCGATGAGATAATCTATACAAAATGCTTCTTAGCACAGCCCATGGTATACAGCAGGTGCTCAATTAATGGTAATACTAGTGCTATTTACCATCGTCATCGTCAGTTGTAGAATTTTAAAAATTACTTCTTGGGCTGCTAATTTTTTTTCCTGATCGCCAAAGTTAAAAAAGCTCGTTATGGAAGATCTCTATGAAGTGATACGAAACGATCTCCAGGATATACTGTTAAGTGGGGGGGAAAAAAGCAAAGTGCAAAAGAGTATCTATAATATTTTCACCCTCTGTATGAGCAAAAGAGAGGGATATAAGAAAATCTACATGGATTGGTTCATCTGTGCAGAAGGAACACAGGAAGGACAAACCAGAAACTAAAGAGCCTGGTTATATACAGGGGGTGGAAAAGGGGTGGAAAGAATGGAGAAATGAGATTGGAACGAGGCTGCGGGATGAGTCTATATAGCTCTGACTCTTAGAACCCCAATATTTCACACACCCAAACAGTAAAAAATTAAAATCATCCACACGGATGTATGTGTGCAGACACTCAAAATATGATAGAAACAGCAAAAGTGAATGTGACTGGATTATAGATGAGTAAGCCCACCACACTGAAGGCTGTGGGGAAGAACAGAACCAGCCTAAGTAACTCGGGAAACCGTTACTTTGCCTGGATTCCATAAGGCTAAGGAAAAAGAATTGTACACAAATAGGGCACTTATTTGTCACAGGGTTATGGATTAGCAGTTCTGAAACTACTTTCTGTGTACTAGGACTGAACAAATAAGTAAATATATTGCAAATAATAACCGTGAGGTTTCTCACTCTCAGAGGAAGAAGTTAGAAATAAGGAAAGTGGAGAGGCTAAATGATCCCTGAGGCTTTGGACTGGAAGTAAAGGCATCAGTATGAAGTCAAGATTTGTAAAGATAGACAGATAGATAGGCAGAGAGACATACAGATAGATAAGAGAGAGAGAGACAAATATTTATAGAATTTTTTAAAAGATTTAATTTTTTGAGAGAGAGAGAGAGAATAGCTCGTGAGAGAGCACAAGCAGTGAGGAGAGGGAGAGGCAGACTGCATGCTGAGCAGGGAGCCTGATTCAGGTGGGGCTCACTCCCAGGACCCCAGGGATCATGACCTGAGCTGAAGGCAGACACTTAATCGACTGAGTCACCCAGGTGCCCCAGGAGAGAGAAATATTGATCTGGTGTGTGCATGGGTCAGCATACATACATGTATTTTCTAGTTCCATCTGCTAAGAAGGACGAGAAGCAATACACTCCAGTAGCCAATGAGCACACCCAGCACCAGATCGTGGTTTCTAAATACCATTATCCATAAAGGGAACCAGGGCTCCTTGGAGAAGTGGTTAATTCCAGGGGGAAATTCAAGATGAACCTGGAGTGTCTTGTGTTGCCAGAGAGTAAAGAAGTGCTCAAAATATGATGGAGGCATGTGAGGACACAAGAGTCAACCTGAAGGAACTCCCCAATGGCCAAAGCTACGACACTTGAGTGACAAAATAATGACAGTTTTGGACTATACCCCAGAGAATACAATAAATATCTGTGAGTCCATCCGGCATCATAAATCATTGGATAAATAAGTAAATGTGGAAGAAGGGAAGTATTTCCTTATAGAAGAATTCCAATGGTTAAACAGAGAGTGGATGTGGGAAATAGAAAGCCACCATTTAGCAAACACCACAGTAACTATGGTTAGAGGCAAGACCCAGCGACGGATGCTCACACGAGAGGACCAGCAGGCCTTGCTCTGGCCACCCTTTCGGGGCTGCTGATTGGCTGCTTATAGGCTTGGACATCTGAGAGCTGTTTCCTCGTAAACCTCCATTCACAACGTCACCGCAGCTTAACAATGCCTAAAGCCCCTATCACAGCATCATGCAGCTCTGGACACCTCTTTAGGGCACAGCTACCTGGGGTCCCTGCCTGGCTACGCGGGCCTCCTTGCTCCTCCAGGAGCTGTCACTCACAGTCCCACCTCGGGACCTGCATGCACCCTGCCCGTCCCCCTCCCAGGGTCACAGGGCCCATGCCTCCACTTACTCAGACACTGGACTGTGGACCCAGAAACTCGGACTCCCACCCTCTGCCTCTCTAGCCGTCCTTCTGCTTCTCCTTCTTTTCCTTCCTAGGAAAGGACATGACTTTGTGCTGTGCTGTTTGTATGATGACCATACACTCATTTAAATACTTTCGTTCACCACTTTCGACGGAGCTGTACCACACAGTACCAACACCAGGGAATATATACTTGCTGAATACACAGATGAGCCTGGAAAAGAGAGTGGGACTGGGTAACAGTAGCTAGCTGGCTGAATGTCGACTATGGGTTAAGCATTATGCTCTGGGTTTTAGAAATATCACCTCGTTTACTCCTCACAAAAACCCATTTCACAGATAGGAGAGCTGAGGTCCAGAGGTGAGGGCGCTTGACACTGCTAATAAACAGAGTCAAGGCTCAAACCTTGCTCTTGACTCATCTGCTCCTCTGCCTCTTTAGATATTTCTAAGCCCTAGTCCAGCTCCAAAGGACTAGGCTTTAGGAGACGAAGAAAAAAGAATATGAATAATTATAAATGAATTAGCTACCCTTCAATTAACCAGCTCTTTGGCCCTGCCCCCTTTTCAAGAATGACTAATGAGACCTGCTGCCTCATCAGCGGTCTTGGTCAGAGGCAGACGTCCTGTTACGATTTACACCTGCGCCATCGGACTCCTGCTGAGGCAACCTGTGAGGCGGATCACAGGCGGCCGGCCAAGCACCTGGCTGAGGCTGTGAGAGAAGCCAGCCGCTGACAGCAGGCCTCCCCTGGCCGCCGTTTCCCCGAAGGGGGGAGATTTCAACGTGAAACTCAGCAGCCCCTGGCAGAAGGTGGGAGGCCGACTATGTCTAATATCGCCCTGACGAAGGTGGGCAGGGTGCCTCCAGGCCACCGATGACCTGACTTCACTATTTTTCGAGGACCTGCTCCCTGAACTTTCCAAGGAGGCAGCTTTCACCAGTGGGAGGACAAGAACCAGCGCTCTCCTGGGGGTGGGTTTCTTTCCCAATCCGTGTCCTCTCCCTCGTTAGAGCCTGATTGTCACAGTTCTGCTTTTCACGGATCCGTAAATTAAAAAAAATCAAAAAGAAAAAAAAGATGGGGGTGCATCAAGGGCTGAAACAGTTACCAACTTTTTATTTTGCCAGCGAGGACATACACCAACACATCTGCAATCATCTCTGCTCACTCTTGTCCTCCACGGAAAGCCGCTTTAGCCTCCAAAGGCAGGACAAACAACACAAGAGTCCTCGGACCAGTACTTGGGGATTATGTCAGGACTAGAGGGGAACCAGGAGACGTCCCCGTGTGGCCATGCGGTGAGGCCCGCAGAACAAAGACCCGATCCTCGCAGGCACAGCTTCACTCAGTAACTAATTCTCACTTTTCACAAAGGAGAAAACTGAGGCCCAAGGAGGCAGTCTGAGCCTTGCCCAAAGTCACACAGCTATTTAGGATCAGACTGGTCTAGAATCCAGTTCTCAGTCCCCGAGTCTAGCCTCTGTCAATTACAATATGCTTGAGGCAGGGTGCCACCGAGTCACGCGCTGCCAAATCCCACCCGGGGATCAGATTTGGCCGAGATCCCATGAGGCTGAAAGCCCCTCTACCACGTGGCAAGAACTCTCCAAGCCGTGGAGAGAAACGCTCTGGACCAGGCATCAGGCCTGTGGCTCCCAGTCAGCCCCAAAAGGGCTCAGGGCTGCTCACTGGTCCTGGGGATGCGGCGCTGCGGCGTCCGTGGCTACCAGCCCAGACCCTCCCCACGTGGTCCTTCCACGAGAGTCGGACAAGAGCCACCATGCCAGAGCCTCTCTGTTCAGCCAGAACAGCCGGGAGCTCGCTCATCAGACCTGCAGCATCTCTCAGGCTTTGGCAACCGCTCCAGCCATAAACACGGGTATCTGGGGTCTCTCTTCCAGATGTCTGTAGTTGGCCAAATCAGCAACAGCTGCGATCTCCACCCCCCTGCTTGCCTCCAATTCCTGCTCCAGGATCCTGCCAGTGTGTGCCTGTGACAGCCCAAAGAACCAGAAGCAGGAGCCTTAAGCTCTTCTGTAAAATTACCATCCTGGCTTTTATAAACTCATGACACAGCTCACTGTGAAAAATTCAAACTACAGAGAAAACGCACAAAGGTCAACGTAAAAATTACCCCGAATTGCCGCCACCCAGCCAAAGCCACTGTGGACATTTTGGTAAACGTGCTCCTGAAGCATGGTCTCAAGAACCACTGTGTGCAAATGGATCGCCCTAGGACCTCATTAAAATGCAGTAGGTCTGGGGGCGCCTGGGTGGCTCAGTTGGTGAAGCGACTGCCTTCGGCTCAGGTCATGATCCTGGAGTCCCGGGATCGAGTCCCGCATCGGGCTCCCTGCTCGGCAGGGAGTCTGCTTCTCCCTCTGACCCTCCCCCCTCTCATGTGCTCTCTCTCATTCTTTCTCTCTCAAATAAATAAATAAAATCTTAAAAAAAAAAAAAATGCAGTAGGTCTGGAGTGGAGCCTGGGATTCTGTATTCCTGAGACTCCCAGGTGATGTCAATGCTGCTGGTCCAAGCACTTCCCTTCTGAATAGCTAAGGACCATGGTCTTGTTCATTGTTCGATCTCCAATGCCCAGAGTGCCTGGCGCACACGTTACTCAATAATTACTGACTAAATCAATACACAGAAATCTGAGCATATAGCTTTGCTTAAATGCACCCAAGAAACACGATGCTATTCGAAACTTGCTTTTGTCACTTGCCAATCTATTGTGACATCTTTTCATGTTGATAACTACGGGCCCACACTATCACTTTTACTGGCTACAGGTAATTTTACTGCATCTCTGCACCCGTAAGTCCCATGACTGATGCATACTTGGGGTGTTTTCAATAAACAATGCACACATAGATGCATATGTTATTCTCCCCACTTGTACAGTATCTCTTGAAGGTATAACTGCTAGGTCCCAGGATATGCATATTTCACATTTTGGCATCCTTTTGATCATCGACTGCCTCCTCCCAGAGGAACTGGTACCGTCTTCTGGCCACAGTTGGCCACAGAAACAGCCTCCGGCCCCAGATCATCCATCAGAGATAGGCCGATTCTCCCCTGCTGGCAATGATATTCCTAGAAGCACACAGGCTGAGAACATCCCACAGTTCCTCTATGTTTGTTAGGTTGGTCCTTCACTGCACCCGGTGCTCTATTATTCTCCATTTATCTTTGTCTCTCTTCATTTTAACATCTGTGTATTTCATTACTTTGCCAAGTAGGAGACATTCCTATCCAGTCAAGGAAACCATGACTCTTCTTTTTATCTTTTAAAATTTGCACCGGGTGCAGAGCATCAATCTTTGCTGGAATTGGTTTCCCTGGTTTACACTAATCATGGGCTAATGCAAAGTGTCCCTCCTTTCAGGAGATGCTCCTTGAGCTAACTTTCCCAGGCTGCATTATCCCCTCTAAGGGCCCGACAAAGGGCAGGTTCTCACTCCAAGGACGGTCCTGCTTGCTAACATTTCTCTAGAATGTCCTGTCCTGTGAGGCAGTGTTTAACAAAGAAGGTTGTCAATGATCCTCCTGCAGAAGAATCTCCAGGGATACCTCTCCCCTAGGGGAATCTGCATTTGTATTAAGCACAAAGGATTCCAACGAACACTCACATGCGACCACCCCACCTGACAGATTCTACTGATATCTTATGCCCCAAGAACAAATGACCTCATCAGTCCTTTCTTTCTGATGTTGCCATGGCATAGACCAGCAACCACTCCAGGAATTGTGGCTACAGGGCTCCTATAGGGCCTCCTCTGCCTACCAGCCCCCGTCAACTCTAGCACTCATATCCCAGATAGCATAGGAGAAACCATGGGCCTCTTGATCTTTCTCCATCTCAACAGGTTCTCTCTTCCTCCATGTTTACATGCAAGACACAAAATCACTCTGCTTTACATACAAAAGCTGCGCGCTCGTATTCAAATAGTTGCTGTCCTAGCAAAAAGGCCCTTTTAGAACTTCAAAACCCCTCAACCAGTTCTGTCCACATTTTAAGGATTTACACTTTACCTGTGCACAATACAAAATAGGGATAAAGGGCCCAAAAAGTGTCTACTGCCCCCTCTGGACAAATAACAAACTATTCCTGAGCATCCTGCTACCTGTCAGGCACTGAGTCAGTTCTGTGGTGATTCAAACAATACTCCCTGAGAGTGGACAAGTCAATGAGACTCTGCATGCAATGCCAGGAGTGCTCTGATGGGGGAGCTAGAGGACACCCAATCTCAAAGTGAGTCTGAGGGCAGAAAAAGCTGCTGAAAGGAAAGCAGGCCTCAGCAAAGACACTTCACATATAGCTACAGTGGAAACCGATGTAATGTTTAGACACTGAGGCCTTGCTCATTTATTCATTCCACTAATGTTAATTCACAAACTCTGTGTCATACCCGCAAAGAATAAGGATACACTGGAGACAGCTCTGCCACAGAGAAAAGTTTATAGTGTTGGTGGGACTGTTCCAAGAAGGAGGAACAGCATGTGCAAAGGCCCAGAGGCAGAAACAATGTGGTATGGGGAGAACTGAAAGGGGGTCAGTATGAACTTGTTTCTCAGATCAGTAAAAAGTACCTGGTATGTTTTCCTTAATTAAAAAAATGTAAAACCTTATTTCTCATAAGAAATGTGCCATGAGCTAGCTGCAATGCAGCTCACACTAAAGAGAATTATCCACACCAAAGTATAAATCAGAAAAAAAATCAGATTATAAAATTCATGTAATTTGAATCACCATGCACAATGCTCCCCCCCTCCCTTCCCCAAAGTGAACGCCTACATGTAGCATCACTGGCTGAAAACTTTGCAAAAAGTAATGGATCTAAAATTGCTACTATATTCAGTCCCTTGGTTCATTTTGTAAAATGTCAAACCGTGGTTCCCTTGAAAAGTCAAACATGACTTCATGGTTGGAAGCAAGGAAGCAAAAAGAGCCTTATAAAAAGTAACAGGCTGTTTTAAAAAAGCATATGCCTGGATTCTCTAAGAAGCCTATGAGAGGAAAAAAAAGACAGGTATTTCATTGTGGTCCTGATGCAGAGGACAAACACCCCAGAAAGCTAAATCCACACCTGGAATTCAGGCCTTTGCACATTCATCATTACCTGAGCAAAAAAAGCCCTTGGCTTGTTCCAGCAGTTCGACTCTGTGTGACTACTGAAGTGAACTCCAAGTTTTATCGATCAGATATTGCAATGTCTTCCTCAAACACCATATTGGCTGCTTCAGAGATACATATTGGGGAGTGGAGAGAGCAAAAGATCACAAGCTCATTGGAATGTAAATACAGAAAGAAGGCATCTAGCTGCAACAGCTTCAACAGAAGACTGTCGGATAGAAAATTCTTTCCAAACATCTCCTCTTTCATAAGAACAGGAGGTGTACAGCCTCGGGGCTAAGAAGTCAGAAGGGCTTAGGGTTCAGAAGCATCTGAGCTTCTATGCCCCTTCTGCCACATAATAGCTGAGACCCTGGACAAGTCACTGAACCCCCCTTGACCTCAGTGTCCCTGTCTGTAAAAGGGGCATAAAGATAGCACAGATCTCATCGGTTGTTGGAAAATAATATGAGATTTTCCATGTACAGAAAACAGCGCAATGCTTGACATCTAGTAGGGATCTGATCGTATCTTCTCCTCCCAAACATGGTCCATGGGTCTACAAACTGCTCTTCTTCCCATATATGGATGGCCCTGAGAAAAATGAGGTAGAAACCAAAATAATGTTTAGACTAAGGCCTTACTTGTTCAGTTATTCACTGCATTCATGTTAATTCTCAGACCCTCTATGCCACACATCGGACCAAGTGGGGTTGCAAAGAGAATCAAACATTCAAACATAACTTCTGCTAGCAAGCTGCCCCTAGCTAAAGAACACCTGGCCAAGAAGAAGGAAAAAAACAAAAAACAAAAAAAAAGAAGAAAACAAAGGGCAATAACAGATCATTGCAATGAGATGTGGTAAGTCCTTTATAAGCTGGATAAACATTTGCCTTTCAACACTGTACTACTGTCAAGGTTCAAATACTGCCTCCACCACTTATTGGACATATGATTTATGGCAACTGATTTCACCTCTCTGTGCCTCCATTTCCTCATCAGGGAATGGCAATATTAATAGTACCTACCTCACTGGGTTGTTGTGGGGATTAAATGAAACAACACAATGATCGCTTAGTCTTTCTGCAGAACACAGTATTAGCTATGATGGTTAATACTGTATTAGCTATGGTTACATATAGTACATATTAGCTATTATTTAACATGGTACAAAATATAGTATTGCATATAGTGTTTTATAATATTGCACAGCATTATTACACAGCATTAGCTATTATTATTACTGTTATTATTTATTACTACCATTTTCAAACAGTTTCTGCCCCAGTCTGGTGGGCCCAGAATGCACAGCACAAAAGAGCACCATGTCAGCTGGTTAGGAGATTAGTAGGGGTGTGTTGGTGAAGAGAGAGAGGGAAGGAACCTTCCAGGCAAAATGAATGATGAGAATAAAAGCTCAGAATTGCGACAGGGTGGGCCCGTCTGTACAAAGATATGGGAAGGTTTAGGGCGTGGAGACACAGATGTGGCAGGAGATGGGGGTGGGAGAGGCAGGAAGGGGTCTGGACACTTAACCCAGGAGCCAGCCAGTGGACATCTTTATAAAGGAAAGAGGCAGGTCAGATCGGTTTTTTATGAAGAAAATTTTTATGGACTCACAAGGAAATGATGAGGCTCTATAACATGGAAATATCCTCCTCACTCCCAAAAAGCCCTGAGGGAACTGAAGAGTCAAGTCTATAATATTCTTTGGGCTTTCAGGAAAAAGGGTACTATAAACAATAAGGGGATTCAAAGTGCCTGTCCTGGCCCTTTAAAATAATTTTAAGAATGAAAGGGAAAAAAGTCAGCAAGTTTGAGATTAGGACATTATCTTATAACCTAAAGGTTTTTTTTTTTTCAGGTTATTTATTTTAGCTATTTGTGATGCACATACATATGTGCATGAAGGTATGTTTATATGTCTCTATATATTGGAATGAAAATTCCAGAGAACCCATAAGCAGGAAACCAAGACATTCCCAACTGAGTCTTCTATAGACAGAGTTTGAGAGGAAAAGCTCTAAAAAGATAATAAATAAATGTGGGTCAGATAACTTAGCTTCCGGAGGCTTTTCACTGCTTGGAGGAAAAACTTCCTGACAGTGGATCAGAGTCCCTGGGATGAAAAACAGATGTGGGAACAGACATGCTAGAACAGACTAGTTTCCAGTTTAAAAAGAATACTTTGATAAAGGCATCATCCAAGAAAAGGTGATATCCGAAGGGCAACTCCTAAGAAATGGTGGGGGGAGGAATGAAAAAGAAAAAAAAAAAGTGGAGGGAAGGGAAGGATGTGAGAATCAAAGTTCTCAGGTTTGAATAAAAATGAATAAAGGATAACCCATTCTACATCACTTTCCATCTTACTGGGCAATGAGGAACATCACCTTTGCCCAAAGAAGAAGGTTTGACTTTTCAGAGCCTCTACCCCCTCCCACCCTCTGGGCCCTTGGTAAACGCTGAGGTTTCCCTTCCACTTTCATTTCTGTGCATACTCTCTACCTTCAGACTTGTGATTTCTGATCAGCCTCCTGGAAGTGTCTCTGACAGCCCCCCTCACGTGCCCCTCCCCACACATCCACTGAAACAGAAGAAGCCTGGAGCTCAGACTCTCTCCTGGATTGTTACTGAGACACCAGCAAAGAGCACCAGAGAAAGGCCTATGATGGAGGATTAAATGGTTGGGAGACCCAAAGAACAACAGGGCGTGCCTTCAGAGACATGAGCTGAGCAGGAGGACATCCCATCTGTCACGGGGTAACCTGAAAACAACTGCTTCGGGGAAATACTGCTTAACCCACCACAAATCTGGCTCCAGGAAAGGTTTTCACCAAAGCCATCTGGAGGTTTCCATGATGCCTTCAAAACCAGTCACAGGAATCACATAATCCCATGGATATCACCTCTTTGTAGCTATGGGCTGGCTTTAAAAACAACGCACTGACCCTCAGCTTCTAACTTATCCTATAAGAGCAGTGACTCAATCCTGACTGCACATTACAATAACCCAGGAAGCTTAAAAAAAAAAAAAAAACTATCCCAAAAATCAAGGGAGCTAGAGTGACTATACTAATGTCAAACAAAATAGAAGCTAAGACAAAAAAAAAATATTCCTAGAGACAAAGAAATGGTCACTCCATCAGGAAGACATAATTATATGTACCTAAAAACAGAGCCCCAAAATACATGAAGCAAAAACTGACAGAACTGAAGGGAGAAACAATATTTAAACAATAAAAGTTGGAGAACTCAATACCCCACTTTCATAATGGATGGAGTAACCCGGCCGAAGATCAACAAGAAAACAGATGACATGAACAACACAATAAACCAACCACATCTAACAGACATCCACAGAAGTCACGATCCAAAAGCAGCAGGACACACATTCTTCTCAGGTGCATATGGAACATTCTCCAGTGTATTCCAAACCTATGATGTTCAGTCATTAAAAAACCTCAATAGATTTAAAAGGGATAAAATCATACAATGTATGTTCTCCAATCACAGTGGAATAAAATTAGAAATCAGTAACAGAAGGAAATCTGAGAAATCCACAACTATGTGGAAATTATCAATAATTACCAATACCGAAATAACTATGTAAAAATTAGCCGTGATTACCAATACTGAAATAACCAATGAGTGGAAGAAGAAAACACAAATAAAATTAGAAAATACTTTGGGATAAATGAAAACAAAAATACAGCCTACCAAAATTCATGAAATGCAGCTAAAGCAGTATTGAGAGGGAAATGTATAGCTGTAAATGCATATATATTTTTTTAAATCTCAAATCCACAAAAAAACCCTTTTTTTTTCCACAAAAAACTCTTAGAACAAACAAACAACTTCAGCAAGGTTGTAGGACACAAGATGAATATACCAAAACCAACTGAATTTCTATATGCCAGCAATCAAATATCCAAACATGAAATTACTAAAACAATTTCACTTACAATAGCATTAGGAATAAATTTAACGAAAGAAGTACAAGATCTGTACACTGCAAATTATAAAATACTCTCCAAAGAAATTAAAGAAGAATTAAAGGAGACATCCCATATTAAAGAATTAAAGAAAGATATCCCATATTCATGGATTAGAAGACTAAGTAAGACAGCAATACTCTCCAAACTAATCTACAGATTCAAATGCATATGGATCAACAGAATAAAATTGAGAGTCTAGAAATAAACCATCACTTTTACAGTCAATGGATGCTTGACAAGGTGCCAAAAAAAGTCACTAGGGAAAAAGACAGTCTTTTCAACAAACGGCTGGACAACTGGATCATCCACATGCAAAATAATGAAGTTGTACCCCTACAATTCCATACAATGGAATGGTATTTGTTAATTAAAAAGATGAAGTACTGATGCATGATCCCACATGGATGAACTTTGAAAACATCACGCTAGGTGAAAGAGCTAGACACAAAGGCCACATCGTATATGACTCCATTTAATGTTCACAATAGGGAAATCCACAGAGACAAAAAAAATAGAGTGGCTCCCAGAGACTAGGGGAGGGAGGAATGGGGTTTCTTTTGGGGGTAATGAAAATGTTCTAAAATTAGGCAGTGGCAAGAGCTGCATACCTCTCTGAATACAACTAAATAAAGAAACAAAGCTTTCTAAGAACTTCTGGGATCCAAGAGAGTGGTGACATCAGAAATTAAAAAAGTTGCTCTTTTCCAGGAAGATACTAAATTGGCCAAATTCCTGCCCAGTTCTTCTGGTTTGCTCCCCAGGCAACATGTGGCAAGACTGGGGGTGGGATGGGGCACCTGGCTGGCTCAGTAGGCACAGCATGCAACTCTTGATCATGGGATTGTAGGTTCGAGCCCCATGTTGGGTGTGGATATTACTTAAAAATAAAATCTTTAAAAAAAGTACTGTGGGTGGGAAGGGAGCAGTGAGTGCTACTGACCTCCAGTGGGCAGACCAGGGAAACTACTAGATGTCCCATAATGCACAGGCCACTCCCCCCACCAAATAAAGAATTATCTGGCCCCAAAATGTCACCAGTTTCAAGGGTGGAGAACCCTATACTAGGAAAAAGTCAATCCTGAACTTTTGCCTTTTCTCATTTAAAGAAAGAAATAACTCTCTATTAATGGTGAAGAACAAAACACAAAGGGTTAGGAATCAAACGGAACCTGGATCCTAATCCTGATTCCACTCCTTCCCAGAACTGAGACCCTGGGCAAATTAACTAACTGCCCTGGGATTTACTCCCTCATCTGTAAAATGGGATGATGAAACTGACCTTACAAAGTAGTTGTAAGGATTAAATGAAAAGATGCCTGGTATCAGTAAGGGCTAAGCGCTTTTTTTTACTATAATTATTGTTTTTTTGTGAGGCCCCAAAGTGGCTTAGGACCAAGAAATGGGTGACTGGGTCATCGTAAAATAGGATGATTTTCTCCAGGAACAATTAGTATATAAATTAGGACATTTTATGAGCTAATAAGCAATTGAGACATAACCGTTGACATTCTTCACTGGTATATTATGCTCTAGCCAAAGAGAGACTGGCCAAATAGGCCGTTGCCATAGTAATAAAAAGTTTCTTTGAGTCTGACTCATTTTCTTCCCAGTAAGCGCTTTCTATTTGTCAGGCTACACTTCATGTACCTGTTCACTGCACAGTGGCAGGGACTCTTCCACCTACTATACCTAATATCTTCCTGCTGCTCAAAAACCAGTTTACTGTTGTGGAAACAGTACCAAAAACAGGACCAGAGGATGGGCTGTCTTTGCTATGGGTCTTTGTAATGGAGCTCACCAGTTAGCAGTGGATAGGAATGGCTCAACAGGACATATTAAACCACCCGGGCCTTCCAATACTCCACTAGACCAGGCAGTAGCTTGAGAGCCCCTCATCCTTACCATAAATGAGGGAGAAAGATAAAGAAGCTAACACTTACTGAATGTTTGTCATGGGTCCTGAGGCACTCTGGTGGACTTTATCCAATTTATATTCCACCAAAAAACTGAGAACACGGGTTACCCACATTGCCTAGAGAACATTGACAATCAGAGAGATTAATGTGCCCAGGGACACACTTTCCATATATATTTGTTTTTGCGCCATCTCAACTCATAAATTGTTTGAGCTGGCTTAGGGGAAAAAAAATCAGTAAAAAACAAGGAAAGTGGGAGTGCCTGGGTGGCTCAGTCAGATAAGCGTCCGACTCTTGGCTTTGGCTCAGGTCATGTTCTCGGGATCATGAGATCGAGCCCCATGTCAGGCTCCACGCTCATCTTGGAGTCTGCTTGAGATTCTTTCCCCTCCTCGCTCTCCCTCCCCATATTCTCCCCCACTAATCACACTTTCTCACTCCCTCTGAAATAAATAAATAAAACCTTTAAAAAAACAAACAAGGAAAACAGAATGTTATGGGGGAAAGCAGAAGAAAAGAAGGTAGTAGGCAAAATACATTTCATGAAGTCTTACAGGATTATTAGCACCAGGGCTCAAATTTTAGTATGAGTCTCCTAGTGGCCAAAACAACAAAGGAAACATGATAAGGAGTCAGAGTGAAGTGTACAGAACACCAAAACCTAACCATTTAAGAAAAAAGACAGTCTTGGGACTCTCCTCATAACCCAGACATAAGGGAATAAACCACAAAATGTGAAGACAGTCAAAAATTTGAACCCAGAGCAGACAAAATCCCAGTTGTGAAAAGGGTGGCATAACATGTGTGCGCTCAGGAAGGATGGGGGGGAATGCATCGTTTGTATTCCACATTCATCTCCTCAACAGTGTGGTGGGGTGAGGGGACGAAGCAGCTTCGGCAGTCAGACTGCTTCCACTCCAGTTCCAGCTCGGGCCCATCTAGCAACACGATCTCCAGCAAGTTACATAATTTGGGTGCCTCAGTTTCCCCAACTGTAACATGAAGGTGGTGATCATAGTAGCCAACTCATAAAGCGACTGTGGGCAATAAATGAAAGTCATTTAGAGCACTTCTTAGCTCCACCGCATAAATGTAAGCTATTACTATCACCCCTGCTCCCCCCACACTCCACGGTAACTCATGATGTCCGGCACTGTTCTCGGCAGGCATGGACACAGCCCTGCACCAGGCGGGGCGGGAAGGGGGTGGGTCTCGCCCTCGTGGAGCTCTCACAAACACAGAAACAAAATCAGACAGTGCCAAGTGTTCCATGGAGATGTAAGAAGATGTGATAGTGGGTGCATACTTGCTTTGGATAATCAGGAAGGGAATTTCAAAGGCAGAAGCAGTTCCAGTGAGATCTAAATGACACGAAGCAGTCAGCCATGCAGGGATGAGAGGGGAGAGCAGCCTGGGCAGAGAGCCCATCACAAAAACACACCGACGACCATGACCGGCAAGACCCTCGAATAGGAAGGACAGACACCAGGTGGGGCTCGAGCTGAGTGCCCAGGGGGCGAGGAGGGGAAAGCAGAAACCAGGTCTGGGAGGGCTTCCCCAGCCCAGCGAAGAAGTGAAAGCGATGGGGGAAACATTACAGGGGAGTGATTTTATTTACTTTTCTAAAAAGATCACTCAGCTGCCCTTTGGAGTACGTTGAGGCAAATGAAGCAAGAAGCCATTCCAGGAGGTGACAACAGTGCCTGGAGCTGTGTGGGAGTGCGGAAGATGGACAGCAGTGAAGGGACTCAGAAGCTTCTAGACCACTGGGGCTGGAGCAGTCCTTGGGCGGGGGGGGGGGGGGGGGGGGCGGGGGGGGGCGCTGTCCCTTACACAGTAGGATGTTCCGCGACATCCCTGGCTTCCACCACTAGAGGCCAGCAGTGTCCCCAGTTGTGACAACCAACAATGTCTCCAGCCAGACACCGCCAAATAACCCAGGGGAGCCAAAACCACCCTGCTTGAGAACCGTTGCTTTAGAGCTAGAGCTGACCCGGCTTGCAAACAGATGAGATCAGAGAGGGGGCGGTTAGCAAGAGGGAGGCCTCAAGGATGATTCCTACGTGTTCGTCCATAACAAGGTAAGATCATCTCAAACCAGTGCTTGCCTTGTCTGCCACTGGGCCCATTGTTGATTTTCACAGTCACACAGTCATTCATTCAAACAGCCCACTGAGTCAGCCATACCCAATGCCAGGGAGGCCAAAGGACTTAAGGAGCTTACAGTCTAAGGGGGACACAGACATATAAGTGAGTCAAGTCGGTACAGGACACATGCATTAGAAGAACCCATGAGACGGAGGAAAGCACAAAGGAGAACATGGCCCTTTACTCCTGGGGGAGGCAGGGGAGGCACCATGGAGGCTGAAGGCTGTGCTGGAGGACAGAGTCCTAGAGGGAAACAGCATGTGCAAAGGCGGGGGTGGGGGAATGAGCCTGGGTGGCTGGGGACATGTGCGGGGGGGTGGGGGGGAGCTGCAGCCGGGGAGACAGGTAGAGCCAACCCCAAGGCCTCTGTGAGTCACACTCCAGAGTCCCCCTTGACTCCATGGGGGACCCAGGAGCCACTGGAAGGCTGCTGTTATTCATATTCCTCACAGCAAGGATTAAAAAAACCCTCCAAAGCAGGTATCTAGTGAGTGCTCACAGTATACCAACCCCAGTGCAGGGCACTCACTCTACATAGATAAGGCGCCTCATCCCCTCCTCCACAGGAGAAAGTGGCAGCCCAGGGAAGTTCAACGACTCAGTCAAGACTTCTCGGCTGACAAGGGGCGGGGCCAGGTTCCCAGGCTGGCTGGCTCCAGAGTCCTCTACCTCCTGTTTTAAGCAAGGGACTAGCAACATGATCTGATACGTGGTTCAGGAAGATCATTCAGGAAATACATATTTGGGCCTCACTAGTTCATGGAAGTGGAAGAGGTCTCCAAGGTGAAGGGAGAAGGAAATATTGGATGGGAAGGAAGGAATTTACTCCTGGTGAATGATGATGCAGGAAACAGCCCGAGAAGGGCTCCCCACCAGGGAGAGGGCAGCTCGGAGACACTGGATGGAACCCCAGCAAGCAAACGATGGAAGTGAAGGACGTGGTCCATGGTGTCTGACACGGCTGGGGGGCCAGGTAAGGTCAGATCTCAGCGCTGGATCTGACAATCAGGGGTTTCCTGTCATCTTCTCCTGAGCAAATTCATTACTGTAGCGCATGCGAAAGCCAGATGGCAGAGGGCCAAGTACAAAGTAGGCACAGAGCAGGGGCCTGAAGGACTCTGGTCTGAGGGAGAGTTTGGGGCCAAGACAAGGAGGTGAGCTCCCAAACCCAAGGATAGGTCAGACTCTCCTGGGGAAACAGGACGCACGCAGAGTGGCCTAGCCCCAGTCCAGGCCTGTCGTCTTTGCCAAGATGGCCTGAATCCACAGACGACTCTGACAACCACAGAGGCTTAGGAGCCACTGAGTGGGTAAGTGTCTCTCATAGTGCGGTCCCAGACACACCTTCAGCTCCAGGGTCCCATCCTCAAGCTGGTGATTGGGATTCCCCAGGAAGGTCCTGGGAAACCGCTTACTGAGGCCTCTGGATCATTCCGATGCAGCCTGGAAACCATGGCCTCTAGACCCTCTCTGCTCCCAGTGTAGACCAGCCGCATTGACAACCCTTGGTGGCGGGGGGAGGTTGTTAGAAATTCAGACAATCAGCCTTCCACCACACCCACTCCATCAGAATCCGTAGTTGACCAAGACCCCCATGCCTTTTCGATATATAGATATCGTTTGAGAAGTTCTAGACTCGAATGGAAGGAGGGTCCTGGGGGAGAGGGGAGAGGTACCAGGCACCCTCCTGCCAGACCTAGTTAGTGCAGACTGCCCTGAGATCTGCCTGCGGCTGATTTTTACAAAGACAGCAAAGAATCGCTGAAAAGAACCTCCATCCAGGTTCTGATGCTTCAGGCCCCTGCCGCACCCTCCGGGCAGAGGAGCAATCAGGCATAACTGCAGACACTTCACATGCAATCCTTTCCTGCATGGGAATGGGATAAGCAGGGCATTCAATATGCCCTCCTGTTACAAGGGAGGCCGGAAGCTGCATCGAAAGCCTGGAAACCTCTCGGCACACACCCGCCATGGCACACACTTACCTGCAGGGGGCAGCAGAGCAGACAGGTCAATCTGCTCACTCAAGCCTGACAGTCGGCCGTCCTAATGTGACTCCACCACCCAAAGCCTCAGCCAATGACTTAACTTCTCCAAGCCTCAATTCCTCATCTGTAAAATGCGGATACTGGTAGGACTTAACCCCTGGGGCGGTTGTGAGGACTGAATGAGATCAGCCACACAGAGACTGGGTATAGTGCCTGGTCCACAGTTCCGAGTTTTATAGTCTGACCCCAGAGCCCCTACAGTAACATGCTCACTTAGGTTCACCACCATTCTGCATAAGCCTCAACAAACCTAAACCCATTTGTTCAGGTGCCTGAAAACCGTTCTGCATTTTCACAAAGGGAAGGACATTCGATTTTAAATCACAGGCAGCTGTAGTTGTTAACGGGGCTGGAGAAGGTCAAAAGTCACTTGACAGATGAGAAAACTAAGGCCCAGAAAAGCCAGAGTGCATCCCCACGGCAACAGTTCTCTGCCCCAAAGCATGCTAACCCCAGGAAGACCGGGGGCTCGAGTCCCTGACAGGGCTCTGGCTTCTCCTCTGAGCGCAGGCACTGGGGCTGTGGGCTGAAGGTGCTGTGAGCCACCCCCCACCCCGGGGTTGGGCCAAGCACAGTGAGTGTCCCTGTAAGCCCGGAATTAAATGGAGAAGCCGCCGAGGCTGCCGGGTGCCCTGTGTTCCTGAGCACGAAAGCCCCTCATTAGCCCCTGCCTCTCATCTTTAAATCCAAGCAAAATATCAGGATACCATGACTGAGCTGGTAATAATAGGTGTCTACGCAAAGGCTTAGAGAGAGACAGAGAGAAAGACAAGGCTCTCCCAGAGGTCACACCCCTTGAGACCCAAAGGAAAAGGAGAGAGCCTGGAGGAATATTTACCCTCAGAAGAATGATTAATTAACAAGGAGGAATTAGGATGGAGGAAGCTGAAAAGGAGGACAGGAGGTTAGGCTGTTAAAGCAAATCAGGCAGGTGACCCCTTTAGAAGTCCTGAGGGAGAAGTTGTGTGTGTGTGTGTGTGTGTGTGTGTGTGTGCACGCGCGCGCGCATGTGTGTGTGTCTGTGTGTATTATAGGTGGAAGGAATCCTATTCCTGCTTAGCAATCCCATCTGGCTCCCCAGTAAAAGAAAACCAGCTCTGAGAGAGCAGTAGTACAAGAGGGATACAAGAAGGAAAGCACAGATTTGCTCCAATAAGTTCTTGTAAACAGTCATTGTTCTTTCATTGGTTCATCCAACACATGTGTAGTACTGAGCATCTTCCATGTGCCAGCAGTAGACACTGTTTGGTGTGGGGATAACAGCGAACAAGATGTATGCAGGGCCTTTCCTGGTTGTCCTGAAGCTTCTAATATTACCTAGAAGATGGTACCTACCACTCTTGACTGCACCTGCTGGTTTAAAAGTCAAAGGCAGAGAAGGGTTATGGGAGCAGGAACAAGGCAGGGTATGTACCTAGAATGAAGAGGAAGGTCAGGAAGGCTTCTGGGCAGGGATTTGGTTATAGAATGAGAGGTTCTGTCTATCTATCCATCCATCCATCCATCCAGCAATTCATCCACTGATCCATCCATCAACCCATCTATCCATCAGTCTATCCATCAATCCATCCAACTATCCATCTATCCATCCAACCACCCATCCATCCATCCATCCATCCATCCATCCATCCAGTTACCCACCCATTCATCCATCCATCCATCCATCCATCCTTCCTTCCTTCCTTTCCTTCCTTCCATCCATCCATCCATCCATCCTTCCTTCCATCCATCCATCCATCCATCCATCCTTCCATCCATCCATCCATCTTCACCCTTCATAAGCAGCAGCCTCTGTTAATTTTTTTTTTTACAGTTCTGTACTCCCATCAGCAGGGAAGTCAAAGAACTGGGTGATGTCAATCCTATAAAATAACCATAGCTCTGGGAAGATGCCAGAGAAGTAGGTTTCTACATAGAAGAAAAAAGGAGAGCTCAATAAAGTAAAATCACACGCCCTACGTTCCATGCAGAGTCAAGAACAAAAAAAAAGCCTGCACCCCCTGCTCTGCTCAGCTGTGGCATACCAGCCTACCCTAAAATTCACTCAGAGAGGCACTGTTTTGTTTCCTCCATTATTTGTTTTGTTTTGATTGTACTCATGTCCTCTGCAGTCACGCACAGGCTAAATATGATACCACTCCTATGTAATTTTCCCAAAGGCCAGTCTCACATAGAAGACTTTAAGGAGGACTGCTGATCAGTGGGAGCAAAAGCCTGGCAGAATTAGCAAATTAAGTGATGAAACAAATCTGCCTTTGTCCTCCCACTGTCTGGAATGAAAAACAAAGTATTTCTGAAATGCAGAACACGGGGGGAAACTGGCTCCGGAACGAGAATGCTAAGGAGGAACACAGGGGAAGTGTGTTTCACATACGTATTGTATTCACAGTCGTTCACACTTGCCAAGATGTGGTTTGTATCAGAGCATGGTTATACAATCCATGGTTCGTGTTTCTTCTAAAATACACCCTGCAGTACAAAGGGAAGAGTGAGACGTGAGGGATGCTCTAGGAACCATGTCCGTGGCCTTGTCTGTGAGGATGGCTGACTGCTAATATTAGGGAGACTGCTTTAAAAAGGGACCCCACAACTTCTTGGATGAGCTCATACAACGTTTCCAGGCAGCCCCTGTCATAACACGAAGGGGCCTGGCTCCTAACGGTTCATGGCTCATTGGCAGGGTCAACGGCACTGAAGGGACGTTGCCCAGAATGGCATTGTCCAGAAACTGTCTGCAACCAAGAACAGGTCTCTCCTGGGGTAAGAAAGACAATCCCAAGCAGACATTCACCAGTCACTTCTGATTATTAGAGCAGTCAGGTCCCTGACACCCACCATTCACTGTATGAAAGTACCCTCTGCTTATATCCTCATATTCATCACCCAGTCACACAGGCAGCAATTAATGAAGTTAGAACTTGAAATCGCCCAAAGCCTGAGCGGGTCTAAAAACAGGGAACTCGTTAGTAATGAAGGCACCCCGATGCTATCATTAAAGAGTCCCAAAAAGCAGATGTGGGCTCATCGTGCAAAACAAATTTCCGAGGACTCTCATCTACGGTAGTTGGAAGTAAGCTCTGTCCTGGAAAAGGACAATCACGATGCTGTCTTCGGAACTGCAGGTGCCAAGAAGGGAGCCAAGAGGGAACGGGGGCTTGTTAGGGAACCGGTCCAGTGGGATTCAACTGATTTTGTCTGTTTACCGCAGAACCCTCCATGGAAAAAAAATCTTATGCAAACCCACCAGGTATTAAAAGAGAAAACTGTAGCTGTTTTGCTCTCACAGAGACGAGCCTAAGTCAAGTCCAAAGCCCCCTTTGCACTGCTGTCCTCCTTCCTCCCACTGCGGCACTAACCCTTAGCACTCCAAGAAGCAAAGTCCCAAACACTGACAGGCATCTCACCCCTCGCTGTAGAGATGAAAAGTCAGGCCCCAAACCAAACAGCTGGATCCTTGCAAACTCCTACTGGCCTTTATAGCAGATAGTCTAGACCCTTCGCACATTAATTCCTACAATCTAAGCAGCCTGACTCTTTGCATTTCTTTTTCAATCGTCCTACAGCTACCTGATGCATGGACACAAAGATGATGGTGTGATTATTAATAACAGTAACTAATTCTTCTCAAGAGTTAAGTGTTAAGCATTGTCTAAACACACAGATGTCAAATCTGTGAGGTATTTGATTATTCCCTCTATTTGATTATTCCCTGTTTTATACATGAGGAAACTGAGGCACAGAGCGATTAAATAACCTGCCCAGGATGCAGAGGAACCAGGACAAACCCAGGCAGGCTCGTGCCCCCTGAAGCACTCCACACACTGCCTCCCATGCAAAAATAATAAGATGTTAGAAAAGAAGAGTAGTCCATTACCCCACCTCCCCGAGACACCCACTGTTAATGGTGATTTAATCTTGTTGGCGTTCCTTGTTGAGATTTACAAAGGCCGGGCACCTCTTGCTGAGAATCTCATTTCTGGCTGAGATGAGGGCATTGCCTTTCGTGGGCAGTGCAGGGATGGTACCTGAGATCCGTCCGCTCTCCTCAGGAGACAGCACGCAGGAAAGCACCTTAAAGCAAACAGTCACTAACCCTTCGCACACGGCCATCACATCGCGCGGCGCTCTGGGGTCAGAAGGTTTTGCTCTGGAGGCCAACACACTAGCTGGGATGCTTCTCACCTGCCTGGGCTTCTTAGAAGGGATGCTTGGCTGGGTATCCTTCCTTCCCTGATATCTTAAGAGGCTGACAAGACAAGCTTTGTCCTAACCTCCTCCTTCATCGAGATTCATACCCTAGGGCAGTGAGCACAAGACTCCCGTGGGCTGCTGGTGAAGATGCAGATTCCTGGGCCCCCCGCCTGGAGATTCTGTTTGGAATCACCCCCAAATCTACGTGAACAGATGATGAATCAGGTGACCCACCAAGCCCACTTTAGGAAATGCTGGTTGGGACTGTCCCTAGAGCCCAAGAGCCCCGGGGGGTGACAGCCAAGAGCTTCATTCAGTTGCTGTTCACGAGAAAACTCAAGGAAACTTAGTTGTTTAGGTTTGGGTTTTTTTTATTTTTTGGTTTTGTCAAATTTAGGTGGAGGAGCTTCCGCCTGAGCCATCGAGAGAACACTATGACACTCTTACTCATTCAGGAAAGGTATTAGTCATGTCACTGTGGTAAGTCTGGTGACTGTCAGACAACAGCGGGCCAGCATTTACGACTGTGTGACCATGCCTTTTGCACAGGACAATTTCGAGCACAGGACAATGACAAGAACTGCATTTGTTCAATGTTTACCGCGTGACAGGTATTGTTCTAAGAGCTTTCCGGAGAGCCATTTAATCTGCATAACCCAATGAAACGTCACTATTCCTATCCCATTTCACAGACGTGGCACAGGAAGCACAGAGAGGTGCAGCAACTTGCCCGGGGCTGCACAGCTGGGAGGCGGTAGAGCAGGACTTGGGCCAAAGCCAGACCTCCCATGAGCGGCTCTTAGACACTGACCAGGCAAGACAGGTGTGCTAAGACAGGACCATCCCTGAGGGACCCAGGACTCCTCCAACTAGGATATCCCATGGGCCTGGCAGAACCACTCGTGGACCCACACAGCAGTCTGAGGTTCTTCCTCCCCTCCTCTTCCTCCTCCTTCCTTCTCTCCTTGTTCAGGTGCTAAACCATCATGGCTCTCCCTGTCTTCTCCTGCTCCTGCCCCCAGGAAATCTCCAGGGTGCCTAATCCCATCCTGGGGTCTGTGTCTCAGCAGACCTACGTAATACAGCCTGAGTCATAACTGCTACTCCACAGCCTGTCCCCAAGGTCAGGGTGGCCAGACAGGCTCTTCCCCAAGCTACCATTAGAACCATATTCCAGCATGCTGTGAAAAAGCTAACTGAGGAGTGGAGGAAGGGGGGGCGGGGGGCAGGGGCTCACCTCCATTTCCATCTCAGGAGCAGCTCAGAGGTGGTGGCAGCATGGGAAGGGAGTGGGCACGCAAGGGTGTTCGGCCTTGAGTCAAAGCACCAGGCACGGTCACTGCTGTACCCCAGAAACACACCCCCACTGTGGGCAGCACGTGACACAGTCTCCCTTGCCCCTTCCCGGCATCAGACTGGCCAGTACCCTCCATCTCAGGGAGCTGGAAACAGCCTTGGTTTGGCTTTTAACGTGAGACAGCAAGTGGCCAAGGCCCACCACGTTCTGCATCAGGACCATCTGCTCCCTGTCAGGCGACAGAGCCTCCCCCGGCTTCCCGCCGGCTGCCCCGCCTGCTGCCCGGGCTCTGGGAGCATGGTGAGTATCTGGGAGAGCGTCAAGGGGCAGGCTGTGCCAGGAGCTCAACAGAAAATGGCCCAGTGACAGGCAGCACAGTGATGGTGATGGGCTCGAGCAAGCTCCTGCCACGGCTTCCCCACTCATTGGCCGAAATGTTCAAAATGGCCAAGAGAGAAAAATACATCACGCTGGGTGACCACCCCAAATCACTGTGTAAGCGGGCCACCCTCCCTGAGCATTTTCTCTTAGCACAGGAGGCCGGTAAACATCACCAGCTTATTGCCAGATCCCAAAAGAACTCGAGAAGCCAACAACACTTCCACCCAACAAGAGTCAACAAGGAGCCAAGATGGTTTTGGGTCCCTGCATATTTAAATCCCATTGAGAATCGGAGACACCGATTACCTACCTGCCTCCACACCCTCATCCCCACCCCCCCAAAATGAAGGGCACTGATGATAGAAATAAGCAACTCAGGTACATGCAAGCCACTCGTTTCCAAGGGACTCAGAGAAGATATTCTAATTTGGAATGAACCCAATGCTTTTCCAGGCAGTAGAACATGAAATACCCACAAAGAACTGATCTCAGTCCCTTCCCTTCATCCACCGATGCTAGAAAACCTGTTACCCCTAAGTCATTCCCTACATTTTATGGGACTCCTTTTGCAGGAACCGGGGCAGAGGACATGATATTAACAATGTGAAAAGCCAAAAGTTCCTGAAATGCTTTTTTCAGAGGAGTATACAGTCAGCTTTTGACCTCAAATCCACCCCCCACCCCCCACATCTTCTCCCACTTTAAACCATCAAAGACTATTCAAGTGTTACAAGCAAACGAATCTCTCTGGTCACGTGTCTGCATTACATGAATGCACCACATCCTCTTCTTTTAATTATTACTTTCTCATCTGTCTCTGAATTTTTTAAAAAGCCATCAGGCAACTGCAAACTAGCTGTGTCGCAGATGAAAGCACAAGTCTGCATAAAAAAAATAAAATAAAAATAAAGACTGCACGGTCACAGCCTAACTTGGATCAGCAAAATTTGTCTCGATGTGCCAGGAAAGAAAAAAAAAAAATTTTTTTTTTTTTTGACATCCTGTGATTTTGCAGCCATTTAAATTTTATTAGCCATTATGGAGCCTGTTACCACTGACAACATGGTGCGGCTACAGCCAAGTCCTAGCACCAAGAGCGTGTCTGAACGACAGGGACCCAGGCGACCTGGCCACACTCATTCTAGCGTGAGGGAAGAACTCGAATACCCCCAGCTCCGAGCCACTTCCTTAAGGTTCTCCCCTTGCGGGCAGGGAAAAGACAGCACGCGGTGCCGGTAACAACAGAGTTCTCTGCACAAGGTGGGGAGGGCTGGCAAGACGGAGTGAGGCTGGTATTTGTGCAAGAGCTGATTTAAAAGATGACTTCAAGATGACTCCATGCCACCAACTTCTCAAATGGTGACAGTATGGGCATGGGGATCGGCAGTTCCTGAGAAAGTGGTGGCAATTCCCCAACAGCAACTGGCGTCACCGGCGAGGAACAGCGGAAACCAGAAGGGATCTGACAGGGTTTCTGGTAGATGCCACGTGAGTCTCTCTGTCAGCACCAGATCGGACTGGAATGACCCCAGCAGGGAGGTGGGAGGGGAGCCATGACTAACGAGACAAAAGTTTGTAAGAGCTGGGGGTATTGGTGACTTCAGAAATGAAAGAGCAGCTCTCCTCCAGGAAAAGACCAAATTGGACAAATTCCTCTCCGTTTTTCTCTAGGTTCTAGAGTACCTTACACCTCAACCTCTCCCCCAACCAGAGTCTGGGGTCTCCTGTCCCAGTTCCAAGGGAGGGGGCATCAGGACCCTGGTAGAGAGTCTGATCCTTCTCACCCTCTGGGGGGTCGATGGGGGCTCGAGAGCACTGTAGTTGGCATAGGGGATCCCCCATCCTGGGCTGCCCCACAGCACACCCCTCAAAACAAACATCATGGGGTCCCTGGGTTCCGTCTTCTGAAAATGGTTCAGGGAAGGGCAGATGTTCATTTTGACAAATGTGCTGCTGACCTCAACATTCACAGTACTTCTGAAGTAGAACTGTCCACCTTCCTCAGCTTAGACAACCTGCCGGAACGCAGAATCTACAGAGCACCTTCCAGGCCATGTTTGATGACTGCAGGAGTCCCAGAGAAGCCTGGATCAAAAATTCTCTGGCCACCCTGGAGACTCTCCCTTTCAGGGAATCACGTACAGCGGGGGAAGGCAGAAGATGGCAGAGCGGGTCTTATTAATTACCTGCTATGCACCAGACGTCAGCTCCTGCACGTCGGATTTTCCCACACCCCATTTCAGACCTGTTCCCATTTCACAGATGAAGAAACTGAGGCTCCACAAAAGGAAGTGACTAGCCAGGGGCGGAGCTGGGATCTAAACCAGAAATGTGACTCCACACAGCCAATAAGAGTACAGCTAGAATTTACTGAGGGCTTACTATGTCCCAGCAGCTACTTAGAAGGTTTTTAAGATTTTTAAGCTCATTTAATCCGCATAGAAATTCCACGGGATTTAAGGAAACGGAGGCTAAGTACCTCACCCAGGTCCCAAAGCTCACCTGTGACAGAGCCAGGATCCAAGCCAGGCAGCATGATTCCAGAACCAGACCCCTGCCCCCGACTCTGCACCTGCATCCTGTCCTCAAGCACCCTAAGGAAAACGTACACATGGTGCATCTGTTGGTTTGGAAATGTCACGACTTTGGGCTGAGACATCGCATGCTAACAATCAGAGAAAATTCTATTTCACTGAACCCAACACACCATGGATTGCAAGGCATGCCGCTGTTTTACATACAACCAAGAAAGAAAAAACTTGGCCAATTAAAACTAGGACACCGTGTTTTCCTATCCCATCCATTATAAGAGGCGTCTCCACTCCAGAGATGGGAAAACATGAAAAGATGCCTGTCTCAGAACTAAAGAACTACTGGAGGCCTTCACATGAACAAGATGGTGAGACGCAGGACAGATGGAGCTTCTCTGAGCACAGAAAAGTATCCTAACGTGAAATCTGATCTTTCTAGAATACCTGATAATCCGGACTTTTAGGTGCAAGTTCCCAATTTAGAAACACTGGAAGCTCATCTCTGTTTTTAGTGTCCTTGGCCAGGACACAGGAGACCTGACTACAGCCCCGCCTGGCTGGGAGCCCTCCCCGCTTCCTCCAGGTGGGCTGGAAGGCCGAGAGCTCCCAGCAAGGTACAGTAAGAGCCCCTCCCAGCCCCGAGGAGCTTCAAGGCAAAGAACTCCCACAGGCTGCCTACACACCCACTAGCAGTTCTGAGTACTCTTTCATCATGGAAAGGGCCCATAGAGCCTTCGGAGAGAGCATGGCACCTTGACTTTGGACGTCGAGCGACCCATGAGGTGAGAGAATGCCTCTCTGTTGTTGGAGGCCATCCAGTGTGTGCTATTTTGTTATCACAGGCCTAGCAAACGGATATACTCGGAGAGTTTCAGAGCACTCTGTATTTCCCTCCAGGGTGTAAAAAATTGCCAGCATCTTCAAACAGCTACAGGGCCCTTTTAGAAAAGTGAGCAGCAGGTCAAATTCGTGTTAGGTCAAGTAGAGCTCGACAAGCCAGAAAGTCTGTGTGTAGCTGTTGGGTGACCACCTGGGAATTCAGGCTGCGATCCCAACACCTGGACTGAAAGCCTCTCCTCACGTGGGTGCAGGGCACAGGGGGCATGCCCGGGGGAGTGGGCAGGAAGAGGACCAGGAAGACTGTCTCTTGTACAAGTTCTAGGCCGAAAACCTTGCAGGCCGCTGCAGGGCACGGTGCGGGTTTCAGGCCAGTGTAGCGAAGGCGGGGACTGAAGAAGGCTATTCGAGCAATGAAGCAAAATGCCATCATCAAAATCCACTTAGGTGCTTAATTGTGCAGGGCTGCCGCAGAGCTGGGAGCAAGCTGATGTGGCCACTCTACGGGCGGGGGCCAATGGCAGGTCCATTAACCAGAGGTCCCCAACTGCATGCAGGACAGCTCCCTCTAAACGTCCCTCCCTGCAGCCCCGAGAGCCTGCCAGGCTCATCTCGGACCCTCAAATATTTGTTCCTTTCCCTTCTGCACCAGCTGCGGTGTGTGGCTGGCTCCCTGGAGCTCTCAGCTAAAGGGAATTTCAGAAGAGCTCACGACTGTGTGTTCAAGACTCTCTAAAGGGAAAAGAAGATATTGACCCAGTAAAGAAGGTCCTGACCTGGCTTAGGTTCTCCAAGGGAGAGCAGGAAGAGGGGGGGTGGAGGAGAAGGGAACGTGAGGTTCTGGAAGAGGTGGGCCAGGGGCGGGCTGGACCAGTAATGTCCAGCATTGCACGGGCCAGGAATGTCACAACAGCCTTGGATTTCAGCAAGAATGTCATAGTGCTTATTGAGGGAATAATGTCGGTTGGCATTTACTGAATGCTTAACCCGTGCCAGGCACCCAGCTCCAAGCCTCGCATACATTAGCTCGTTTACGACAACAGTGCCCTGTGGTCAGCAGGGCTGATCTTCACCCTAGCTGTACCAGCAAACAGTGCCTATTGTTCAAGGTCAGACCCTTTCTTACTGGCTTATGGCCTGGACACAGCACTATTGTTTTCAATATCACCCCTGGCGTAGGGACCATCACTATCCCCCTTTTACAGATGAGGAAATAGGTACAGTCAGGTAAGATGGTGCCCAGGGCCTCAGAGGTCATAAATGGAGGCTGGCCCAAGGCCCCTGTTCCCAACTACGGGATTTATGGTCTCACATTCGAGATGAAACCCGTTCAGTGAAGTGGGGGGCACGCCCGGAATTACCTAAGATGTTTTAAAACAAGTATGTGAACAAACAAAAAGACGGAGTTCAAAAAGAGGTGTCGTAAACACACACAGGTCGTGGATTCCTCCCACACAGGGAATGCCACGAAGGAGAGCGAGCTTTCGTTCTCGAGTGTTTAATGGATGGACCGTTAAACCGCAACGATATTCTCTAGACTCTTGTAAGTTCCAGTTTTGTTTTGTGAAGCCCAACGTCTTCAGAAGGCTTTTGAAATTCAGCCCTTAACAACGGCTAGCCAGATCCCAGATCTGGAGGAAAACGGACATCTCACACGGCTCCTGGGCCCGGGGAGGCCCAGCGGCATGGCCAGAGGGGGGTAATAAAGGGCCCACTGCAGCCCAGATGGTTTTAACTGCCCCCGGAAAGTGAGTGTATCAGATTCCCGGGGCTGCCACCACAAAGTACCGTACTCTGAGCAGCTTTAAGGAACAGAAATTTCTTCTCTCACATTTCTGGAAAGAAAACTGCAATCGAGGTATCAGGCCTCCCTCCCTCCGAGACTCTGGGTGGACGTTTTCCTGCCTCTCTTCAGCTTCTGGTGGCAGCCGTCAGAGCCTGACGTTCCTTGGCTCGCAGCTGCATCACCCCGATCCTCTGCCTCTGCCGTCAGCTCGCCCTCTTCCCTCAGATCTTCACACTGTCTTCTTGTAAGGACACCAATCACGCTGGATTAAGGGCCTACCCTACTCCAGGATGAACTCATCTTAACTAATTCATCCTCAAGGATCCCAATTCCAAATAAGGCCCCAATCTGAGGTGCTGGAGCTTAGGAGTTCAACATATCTTTCGGGGGGACAGAATCCATCCTATAACAGTACGCTTCTTACTTTCAAATTATTAAAGAAAAGAGCAGAAGCAGGATGCCTGTGAATGTCACCTGTTACATCAGCACGTAACAACTTTTTAAAAGATTTTATTTATTCATTTGAGAAAGGGTGCAGCAGCACGAGCAGGAGGGGTGGGGATGGGGCGGAGGGAGAGGGACAAGCAGACTCCCCACTGAGCAGGGAGCCCGACACTGACGGGGGGGGGGGTGGCGGGAGGGGGGCTGGGCTGGATCCCAGGATCCTGAGATCACAGCCCAAGCCTAAGTCAGATGCTCAACCGACTGAGCCACCCAGGCACCCCACCACGTAACAATCTTTTAAGAACAAAAGGGAGATGGGTAGATGCCCGGATTGGTTCACTAGAGCTGTGGTAACAAAGTGCCCCAACTTGGTGGCCTCCACAACAGAAATGTATTGTCTCACAGCCCCAAAGTCCAGCAGTCCAAAATCGAAGTGTCAGCAGGTGGTTGGTCCCTTCTGAGGGCTGTGAGCAACCACTCTCCTTGGCGTTAAATGGCCATCTTCTCTCTATGTCTTCACGGAGTCTTTCCTCTTCTGTATCTCGGCATCCAAATCTCCCCTTTCTATAAGGATACAAATTTCCACTTCCCGGTTTCTAGGGAATTCTGCATGTGAGCCAAGTACTGGTGCCTTGGTGGAACAGCTGAATCACTGCTGACATTTGATACAGATAATAACTCAGACTCCAGTTTCGTCCCCTCATCTCTGCCTGCCCATTAGCACCAAGCTTACAAGAAAAACATTACATGTGGCGCCACCTAGAGGCAGAAGATGAGAAAGACGATAAAAAGGAAAGAGAGTTTCTGTCCCCCCCCACCCTATTTTCCTCCCCCTTTATATTTCTTGGGTGTCCCTTATTCCAAACTTGTCCTCCGAAGCCTCTCATGGATTTCTGCCATCACACCAGAGCAATGAAAAGTCGTGCTCAAGAAATGGCTGTAAACAGTAAAAGCAAGTAAAATTCAAGTTCCATTTTCGTACTTTTCTGTCTCTGGACTTGGCAATCCATTAAAATCTTATCATTTGACAAGATCCTTGAATTCATCCCCATCTCCTCTCCACCTCCACCTACACGTGCACCCGTGCATGCGCACGCACACTCAGCCTGAGACGTGAAAGTCCGTACATGCTTGATCGAAGACATCGATCAATTTCCTTTTTCAAAGAAGAGCACTTCGTGACACAGAACTCAAAACTCCAAGACCTCTCCCCCATGTGGTCAGGACACAGAGAGATGGCAGCTAAAATCTGACACCAAGCTGGAAGGAGATCTTAAGGCTCGTGACTCCAGGTCACATGTAAGTTCCAGAAATTTGGACTGCTGCTTTATTATTACAGTGTGTAGCAGTAATTACACTACAGTCTCTTCTTGCAAAGACTCACATCACTAATGGCCATTTCAGAAATCATCTGCAGAGAAGTACATCATCAACGTTTCTCGGTTTTTTCCAAAAGCAGGTTAGTAGTGATAACATACAAAGGAATCCAATTTGGCACGATAACAGAGACCCAGGTAGAGAAAGCCTGTGGTCTCCGGTGGAGGAAGCTGATGGGCACTTATTCTCTGGGACAACAGGCCAGTTCTAGTAATCTCTCTGTGGCTCAGGTCCCTCATCTGGAAATAACAACAGTCCTTTCTTCATAAGGCTTGTGACAATCAAATGAGTTAATATAGCGCAAAGTGCCTGGGACAGGGCAACCCAGAGGAAACTCTCAAAGTATCTCTGCTGTCGTGTGTCTTCCACGTTTTTCTAAAATATCTCTATTCCTTTTACTACCAAAAAAAAAAAAAAAGTTATTTGAATAAAATGATCATTGAGGGCATTTTATCAACCAAAAGCAGAAATTCACTCAAACTATCCCAAAATGAGCGTCTTCTCTCAAAACCCTAAGGCAGAGGTTCTCCAGATTCACAAGGTGGAAAATTTAATGACTCAACCCGGGTGGAAATTTTATTCTAGTCCATTAATAGATATTTCACAAAGTCAGAAACATGACTAGTAAACAGGCTATGGGAAAACACTCAATTTCTTTAGATAATTTTTAAAAAAATAAAAATGAAAATATATAACTTTTCTACTAAATTGGCCAGAAAAAATATTTTTTAGAGATATTACCCAATGCTGCCAAGACTAAAATAAAACCAGAATTCTGACACGTTGCCAGCGAAGGAGCACACGCTGATACAAACCTTTAGCAAAACAAGCGGGCACTGGTTTCAAGAACCAAAAAAGGCTCCTGTCCTTTGACCCAGTAATTTCACTTCTGAGAACCTACCCTAAGAAGATCTCTCAAAACAGGAGGAAAGTCATGTCCACCCTCATGTTCACAACACTGAACACTATTTCTAACAGTGGAAAGCTGGAAACAACCTAAATGCCAAATCATGAGTCAATAAACTATATGATACCATGTGAATGGACGGTTTTTGTAACCATTAAAACTGATAGAGAAATATGAAAAAATACATTAAAATGTTAAAAGGTCAAAATGTTACCAGGGAAAAAGATCAAAATATAACACTACATATCCACAGTGATTTCAGCTGGGAAAAGCCCTGAATAAAAACTTCCAAGATGCTAACAGTGGTTCTGTTAGAGGTCAGACTTTAGGTGCAATGTTGTTTTTCTCCTCCCCGTTCCCCCAACTTTTACAGTTTGTGGTTTTTATTATGTTTATGATAAAAGAAAAGTTTCTTCCTGTCTTATGAAAATCCTTCTCACCGCCACATATCCCACCACGACAGAGCTCTCCAGGCTCTTCCCTCACCCTTTGGAAAGGGCAAGAATTCTCCTTTTTTAAGTGTACTATCTTCAAAATGCCAAAGTTATTTCACAGGATACTTGACGCAATCACCTCTCCGTAGCGAGGAAATCAGCCACCTTCACTCTCCTCCCCGTAAGTACCACACTGTTCCAAAGAATCGAAGAAAGGACAAAGAGGTGGCATTTGAATTCCACAGCAGCTGCTCTCAAAGGGCCCTCGGAAAGATGGTGCAGTTGGGACCCTGAAGACCTCAGCGGGGCCCAGCCTGGCTCGGGCTGAAGCCACCGTGTATACTGCCCTCCAGGTGTGGATGAGTTCCTTCAGTGACCCCAAACATTTAAACAGCCACCACAGGGCAATGGGTAGGTACACCACACCAACGTGATGGGACAGGAGGCAACCTCACAAAACAACAATCGTGAAGGCTAAATATGGTCATCTGGCAAAGGGCCTCTAATGTGAAGTAGAAAAAAGCGGGTAACTCCATCACACGTCGCCATGACGACACCTGTCTGAAACAGTATGTATGGACTGACCCATGACTGCTAATGTTTACACACTGCTTACAATACCCAGGCGCTGCGCTGTGTGCTCAACGTGCATTTAACCTTCACAACAATGCTTACCAGAGCCCTGTTCGTCTCACTTTGGATAGGAAGACACTGAGGCACCAGGAGGCTAAGGCATTCTCATTCAATCCTCCCCAGGGCGAAGGTCTAGAACGTCCTGGTAACTTCCCTAAGATCATGTAGCGTGTGATCTGGGCAGAGGGGTGGGAGGGAACACGGGGATATGGACAGTCTATCTCCAGTGTTCATACCCTCAACCCCTGGACTGGGAAGAAATATGTAAGAAATTCAAAACGCAAGTAGAATTTGTTTTAGAAAAGGACCTCTTTTCCTTCCCTCTCTTACCTAAACCTTTTAATGTTCTGTTGTTACGATTTAAAGACACAAAGAAAAAAAGAAAGGCAACAGAGGAGAGGTTCTTTAATGCGTGTGTTTGTGTGCACGGTTTTTAAAATTATGTTTTGATTGAAACACTAAATAAATGCCAGTCAAGTCTTTATTATGCCTGGGGGTTACGGGTAGGAAATTAGGAGGAAAAAAAAAAGACCGAGAACAGCCAAGACAAGCCTGTTCCAAATCAAACCCAACAGCGCCAGGCTGCTGCCTGCCCCATCTTTCTTTTTTTCTTTTTTTTTAATATTCTCTTTCCATCACCTTTTCCAGTTTATGCATGAATTCTGAAATCATGGAACTGGACTGACACAAGACACAGAATGTCACAGAGTATCCTAACATCACAAAGCTGCTATTGACAGAGCTGGGAATAAAACTTAAGTCTCAGGTCCAAACCCCGTATGCTTTCATTAAACTGACCCTGTCCCGAATACTCCCGGCTCAGCTACAGAAAATCAGCATTTACTAGAGTTCACAGACACACTGTATTCCAAAAATGCTCATTGCACATCTTCGTGGAGTGTTTAATAATGCTCAAAACTAGACAAATTACAGAGTTCGTGCACACAATCTCATGTGTAACTCAAAATTACAAACGTTACGTTTCTAGCAATTTTGAAGACCTGGACACAGAGAAAGCTGAAACAGACATTAATACTTTTTTTAAAATTCTGCAAAAATAAAAATGCATTATGTATACTGGTCTGTTTGGAAAAAAGTCACATGCAATAAACAAAATGAATATTCCCCCCACACACAAAAATATTCCTAATCCACCCCCTCCCAAACCTTCTCTGAAGAGTGAGGGGCAGGCAAGCAGGGATACCGGACCCCACGACAGACGAAGGGCCAGTCTCTGAGTGGGCAGCCTGCCCAAGGGAGTGCATCATGAGGATGGGCAGGCTGGCTCCAGAGGTGGGCTCCAACCCAGTTTTCCTTCCTGTGCGTCAACAGACTGGGCCTCAAATCCCAGTAACAGCTACATGAAAGTTCAAATTATCATCTCCTCAGCCATTTCCTCAGCTGGCTTCCAGAAAGAGAGCAGATTCGGAGCCAGAACACACAGTTCTCCTGTCAGTGAGGCCCTGTGGCCTGGTGCCTGAAGCCCACGGACGAGCCAAACAAGAACCAGTGTCCAGCTGTGTGGTCCCAAGGCAGTGACCCACAAGGGAACCCTGGGCCCAGCACTCTTCAGGTGTCACTCCCGCCTGCCAGGGTGCCGGGGCCGAGCTCACTCTGCAGCGCCCAACTTTGGAGCAGAAGAGAACTACACTCTACAGGGCAGGGAGCGTGATCATCCAACACGCCAGACGCCCTCACTCCCATCCAGTGCCTCCTTTCTTGTAGATCACCACAGACTCAAATCTCAGGCATATTTCGAGGGCACAGAATAGAAAAGAGGCTGAAGAAGGAGGTGGGTGGGGAGTATTCTTATCCTGGCGAACCCCCAGCTCCTGGTGGTGCCCATTTGAAGGGGATGCCCAGGCCATATTAGCAGAGCAAAGGGCAGGTGGCAGCAAATTACTATCTACTCGCTACCAGCTCCGTGTGGGCTACTTGGCATGATGCTACGCCTTATTTAATCAGAAAGAACATTTCACAGCGTACAAGACGTGAAAGATGGTTACCAGCCCGGGCCTTGGGGTCAGGCAGCCCTGAATTCAAATCCAGATCTGCTCCTTGCTCGTTGGGAGATGCTAAAGCTACATAACCCCCGGGAGTCTCAGAGTCCTCATACATAAAGCAAAAGCAAAAAAGACAGCGCCCCAGGGTGGGGGTTAGTAGAGCCTGGTGAAGGGGTCCTCTGTTGTCCCTGGCAGAGCTACGGGGTGGAGAGGGCTGGGCTGCCGGCCAGAGCCCCAAACCCACCAGCCTGCGGCATGCGGAGTGAGCAGGGTCTGAGCCAGATCAGGCCCTCATCCCCGCGGCCCCAGGACTTTCCCCCCCCACCCCGACAAAGGGCCTGGCCACTCACGGCACTCCTTCTCATCACTCTTGTCGAAGCAGTCGGGCAGCCCGTCACACTGCCAGGCGCCGGGGATGCACCGCCCGTTGCCACACATGAAGTTGCCCGGAATGTTGCACTCGTTGGTGAAGTTGTTCCCAGGGAGCAGCTGGCTCTCTGCAGGAGAGAGGGGACGGGGAGGTCAGACGGGCAGAGGTGGCAAGGAGCCACGCCCTCACCACTGAACGGGCTCTTGTTCGACGTGGGTCACGTACGTCAGACTTCCGGTGGGCACCCTGACTTCCCTGGGCCTCAGTTTCCTCATCTGCACAATGGACGGACAACCAACCCCACCCCAGGCACTCTAAGAGAACTAAATGGAAAAATATGGGGAATGGCTGTAGCAGGTGCTGGGCACACGGCAGGTGCTCACTGACTTTCTTCTTTCTCTGTCGAAAAACTCGGTAAAACCCAAACATTCTTCCAGGCCATCAGCAGTGGCTAAAAACGAAGGTTCCAAGTCAGGAGTGAGCACTGGGCTCCCACTGCCTCCAACAGCAGGAACTTCGGGCTCCTTCCAGGCCTTGGACTCCGGGACCCTACAACCACTGAATATTTGAACCTGGGCCAGTCAGCAGGAACACTGGAAGACCATTTCCCTTCAGCCCACCAACCCACCAGAGGTCACATGGGGAGGAAAGGCCAAACTGAAGCTTGAACTCAGGCCTTCTAACCCCCACGGGGGACTCCGAGGTCACTGGACTATTTGCCAAGAGTTCCTGGAGGTTTAGAACCAAGCCCCAAGATTTAGATCCCACTCCACTGAGCACAGTCACCAACTGCCAAGGCCCTGACACGAAAGGGCCAAGTCTTAGGCTGGAAAGCAAGCAGGGAAGGCCAAGGTCATGGGGGCAGTGGTGCTGAATTCATCCACCAATGGACCCCAGGGCAGATTTTCAAGGGAGCCAGGATCTGACGGATCTCATCGGTCTGAGCCAGTGTGGTCAATGGCCGGGGGATAAGGAGCCATCTGGAAGTAAAGTTGTCTTAGGGGAAAAGGAGAGAAAAAGACCAGGACCTCCACGGGTCCCTCCTGAATCTTCAATAAGCATTTACTGAACATTCATGACCAGATACCTGTGCAGGTCCTAACCATTTCGAGTTGAACGCTGGGGCTCCCCCCTTCAGGCCAGGAGGGCATGAGGGTATGCTAATGATCTTACTGCCAGGTGCAGAGAAAGAGGGGTGCCCAGATCTGCCTGGGACCAGAAGAGCAGAGCAGGGCCCACGATCCTCTTTCACAAGCTTTACCAAAGAGAAGCATCTCATGCCAGATCCCTGACATGACCTCTGTTTCATGCCACTAGCCTTTGCGTAGCTTATTTTTTTTATTATTATCTTACGTTAATCACCATACATCATTAGTTTTTGATGTAGTGTTCCATGATTCATTGTTTGCATATAACACCCAGCGCTCCATGCAGAACATGCCCTCTTTAATACCCATCACCAGGCTAACCCATCCTCCCACCCCCCTCCCCTCTAGAACCCTCAATTTGTTTTTCAGAGTCCATAGTCTCTCATGCGTAGCTTCTTATTTTTACCTGTGAGTCTCCAAATAAAACCCTATGTACCCTTTTGCATACAACATCTGTTACTCTATGAACTGTTCCCCGACTTCTCCAAGCAGAAATGAGCCCTTACTCTGTTGTGTAGCTTTCATACTACCGAGGCCATGCTAAAAATATTTTACAATGGAACAAGTAGGTAACAACAAATTGGAAAGGACACAGTCACAGGCAAGCAGAACCACGTCAGCCACGGATATTCCTCGTAGACCACCCACCCCACTGCGCTGAATTAATATCCACGTGCATGTCTCTCTACTGAAAATAAGCTTCCGTAGTTCACTGAAGAATTCTAGAACAGAAGCTGTAAGTGAGGAGGGGCCTCACCCTGCCCCAACTACCCACACCAGAGCCCTGAACACCTCCCTGACCCCTCCTCACTCCGCCACACGGAGGGCCAACCCACCCCACCCCCACCAAGCCCCGCATGCCGGTCACAGTGCCACAGGCTCGCCTCCAGCCCAAGTGACCTCCAACCCCTACCAGCATGCCGCCACAGTCTCCCAGCTTGGCCTCCCCACCCCCCTACCCCCCGTCCTCCTCTGTGGCCAGCAGGACCTTTCTAAAGAGCAAATCGATCATGACACTTCCTCACTTTGAAAAGCCATAGAATGCCCTCCCCCCCCATGTTCTTAAGATAAAGTATAAAACCAGGGCGTTAAGGAAAGGTTCCAGGAAAGAGGTGGCATTTACAGTGGCGGTTGACAGATGGAGAGATGAAACACAGGGCCCTTCAGGCCCGAAGAAAAGAGCGCAGGGAGGCTCAGCCCAGGGCACTGAAGGGGACGGAATAAAAACCGCACAGCTCTGATTGTTAGGGACTGCAAACAGATCGTGCCTGTTTCCCTACCCCAGCACCGGGGCAGACGTGACGCGTCACGGCACTCTGTCCCCTGAGCCCACACTCAGCATTGGACTCCCTCTCAAGACCGGACTCCAAAACACCACCGCCAACCCTGAGAAAAACGTGAAACCAATTCACCACCTTCAGGGAAGAGCAATCGCAGGAGAAGGGGAATCATAGGAGAGAAGCCTGGAGGGATGGCCAGGTGCTGGATCCCAGCCAGACACAGAATGCACAACCCAGAACGCCCACCCATTCCACCTGATGACTCACAACTGCTCTGGGCTTCACCAGCAAGCTCCCTGGGAAGTCTTCGGGGCTCTAGAACGTAACTGTCATTCTGTTTGGTTTGGAAATCACTCACGCTTGCCTTTGTAGAGCTGGCTCCTCGAAGGCAAGCCCCCTGGAAAAGTCACTGCAACTGTGAAATCTTGCTCTAATAAACAGATTTCCGGAGCCAGAAAATCGGTTGGATTAGTTTGCAAAGTGCTTGCTCCCGAGAGTCCATGGGCTGGCGGGACACGGACTTGACAAATGAGAGGGCGTAGAACAGACACTAAATATCCGCCCGTGACACATAGGTGGTCCTGCCAGCCACGGGCTTGCGGAGGTTCAGGGGCAGGACCAGAGAACACTCTGTGCTTCTGAGCAACTCCGCGATGCATGCACGGGGCACGGGGCCTTGCGCTCCAGGGAAGTGACCATATCACCGAACTCAAAAGCATGAGGAGCAACCAAGGCAAAGAGAAGTTAAATCCTGTTGGCTCTGAATTTGAAGATCTTCCTTAAACCCATCCGATGTGCTTTATTAAAGTGGCACCATCCCATTCCAAACCACCATGCTTCTTGTCCCCTTTAAACAGGTGGTTCTCAACAGGGGACCATTCTGTCCCACTCCCCCGTGCCCCCCCCCCGACTCCGGGGGACACAGGCAGTGTCTGGAGACATTTTTGGTTGTGAGTTGAGGCCAGGAAAGCTGCACATCGACAATGCAGAAAGCTGCCCCTCACAACAAAGAATCATCCGGCCTGAAATGTCTATAGTGCCGAGGCCGAGAAATTCAGGAAGTCTGAGGAAACCATTTCTCTTCTCATGCCCCCCAGTTCCTTCTTCCTCACAGCACAGTGGGATTTTAAAGTGCTACCGATGGCCTCTCAGAGCCCTGATTAATAAACCTACGACTCATGTTGTGGTTTCCACGGCCTGTCGTGATCTGCCCTGTCCACCTCTGCAACCTCACCTCCTTGATGAGGAGTGTCCTCCCAGCACCGAGGACTCCGCGCACGGCCACCTGCTGACCCCGTTCCTCCGCCCACCCTTCACCTGGTGTTACAGGTTCAACTGTGCGCCCCACCCCCATTCAATATGCTGAAGTCCTATCCCCTAGTACTTCAGAATGTGGCTATATTTGGGGACAGGGTCTTTAAAGAGGTGATTAAGGTAAAATGAGGTCATGCGAACAGGCCCTGATCCAACATGACTGGTGTCCTTATAAGAAGAGGTGAGACACAGACGCGCACAGAGAGACCACGGGAGGACAGAGGGAGAAGACAGCCATCTGCAAGCCAAGGAAAGAGGCCCCAGAAGAAACCAGCCCCACCCCAACCTTGAGCTCAGACCTGTGCGGAAACACATTTCTGTCGTTTGAGCCAGCCACTCTGTGGCACTTTACTATGGCAGCTGAAGCAAACTCATGCATCGGGCTGATCTTCTGGCTCGTCCTTCAGCCCTCGGCTTTCCATCACTTAATAGCCAGGACCTCTTCATCGACACCCAGTCTAATGCGGGTCCCCCTGGTTTTTCACTCTGACAGTGCCCTGTGTTGTCCTTTATCCCATCTGTGCTTTCTGCCGCGTCTACACTCCCTCCCCACCAGGCTGCACCCTCCAGAAGGCAGAGGGGCGCCATTTCATTCAGCGCATCCCTGGCCCCAGGCCCCCGGTAGGTCCTCAGCAGGTGTCTGTGGGTGCTCTAAGAAGAAAACCAAGCGTTCGGTTATGATTCATTCCCACCCCTCACACTCTTCCTTGCAAAGTTCCATCCACTCCCTGCCTCATCCCCAAGAAAGCGAGTGGGATCTGGACATACATAGTTAAAAATAAGGAATATAGGGGTGTCTGGATGTGTGCAGGTAAATTACTACCCCTTCTGCTTTAAAAGAGATAAGAAATCTTTCCAGCCCGACAGCAGGACTTTCTAGTGGCTGAAATACTTATCCCATCTCAGTGTCGTGGGATACACTTAGAATTCAAAAAAGACAAGCATTAGCACGCAGTTGGCTAGCTGGGGTTTCTCCTTCTCCCTTTTCTTTTTTCATTAAGCTGAAAAATGAAAGAGTTGCCCATTTGCACTGCAGCACATCACTTAAACTTAAAATAACTCCACCATCTGCACCAAGAACGAAAAAAAAAATTCCAAGTCCTCCCCCAGCGGGCAAAGGCAAACATCCTGCTGCAGCAGCTTCTTCCAAAACTTCTGGCACCCACAAATTTATATTTGATGAGGGGGCCAAGACTGGAGCAACTGCAAAATCTCAAGACAGCTGCTGCATCCACCCAAACTCCCCTTCTGGAACGTGCACTGTTAGTGATGTCGACTTTTCCAGCTGAGAAATGGGAAATCTATTCTACCTGCCGGGGGCCTCCACATGCTCTGCTCTCTCCCTCCACTAATCCCCACTGCCGGGACGCTCCTGGCCACGATGCAGAGCAGAACTGACATCTGCAAGCTATCGACAGGCCCTGCCTTCCGATTTCTGTCCAACTGCCTTCGTTTTTATCCTCCGTCTCCTGGCAATCCGGTCTGCAGGCTCAAGGAACAACAACGCAAGACACAAACATACGTACGGACAGCTCCGCATGCTGTTTTTCAGCTCTCAAATAGAGCTGCCCTAAAACCTCCCCGCAGAATTAACACACCTCTTCCCACTGCCCGGTGCCAACAGGCATAACGCTAGGGGGCCACTGGAAACCAGCATCTGTTTTCCCGTTGACTCCCTTCTTCGACATGCACAGACGTTCCATGTCCTGGCAAGATGCAAAGCACCAAGGGAGCTGGTCTGCCGTGATTTGTTTGTAAACATGCCTGGAAAATCCCCAAAGGTCCCCCGGACTCCACACTGCTCCACGTGGTGGCATCCGGAACCAGACATCTGTCCCAAGCACAGCCCAGAGCCATTCTGCTCTCATTAGACAAATGGCTTCCTGCTGAGCTGCCTATGGGCTGTCATCAAAAGGGAGCCCAGCGTGAGGGTGAGCCTCTGGCTTCCAGTACCTACGCACAGCCAGGTCTCTCGCTCTAACTCTGCACACAGCTCTGCCCCGGGAGAAGAGGCCAGTAGCCCCAAACTCTGCCTACCCATCTGTTCAAGGAAGATACAGCCCAGGGAAACTGGTGAGAAGGTATAAAATGTCTCATTTACACAGAATCCACATTTACACATAAATGCATCCTATTTACACTGACACTGATGGAAGATCAGGTGTAATTTTGCTGCAGGAACAACTGATGGATGGAGCAAGTCACCTGAGCAGTGAGTGAGCCTAGCTGTCTGCCTAGCATCTGCACTTCACACGTTTCTTATTTGCTCTTCGCAGGAAATGCAAAACAGCAACCCCTACAAGATGATAAATGCTTTGTTTCCTTCCCAAAATGAGTTAGCAAAGAAAGCCAATGGCCAGTATTGATGGGGCAAGCAAAGAGAGAGTGAAGAGGTCTAGGAAAAGGACAGCTCTTCACCAGGAAATAGCTTTATAAATTATTTTTGTCCCATATTTATAGCCTCATTAAGGGCCTGAAGCTGTTACTTACATTTTTTAGTTATGCTTCATTGCACTTCATGAGGAAAATTATGTAGGAATGGCATTAATGTCGTGGGGATTTGCAGAGCCTTCAGGATGCAGCCCCTGCAAGGTCCACGGTCCACAGCTCGGCGGGGCGGCGGGGAGCAGGGGGGGGTGCTAGATGGCAAGGATGGAGGGCGAGGCTCCTCGTGGTGCAGACCCTCAGAGGTGGGCACGGAGCCCCACCACACCCTGCTCCTTGTCCCTCCTTAGGCTCCCCTTAAGAGCCCTTAAGAAATTGGTTATTACTGGTTATTACTGACTTTCCCCTAGGGAAGATCTAACTAACATCTTCTACTGCAGCGCTCAACACACGGCAGGAGTCTGGCATCAGTTCTTCTTATTCCTTTACAACAGCCCTATGAAACAGGCAGTCCGTTTTGCAGACAAGGAAACAGAGACTGAGGAAGTAACCTGCCCAAATTCACAGAGCTAGCAGCCGGCACAGAGGTCTGTAAACTTTTCAGGCCAGGCCGCAAATATTTTAGGCTGTGTGGGACAGGAGGCCAAGTTAGAGATGTACAGGTACTTATATAAAAGGAGGGGAAAATATTCCACAAAATTTTTATTGGTGAAATTCAAAATGTTCTAATAATTGAGAACAATTTTCCATAATATAGAGCTACTAAAGAGAAGAAAAGAATTTGCAGGGGGGGGAGAGGGGCAGGTAACATTGCACTTGACTAAGGTTCAAAGTTAGTGTTCCCTATCATCAAAAGCTACTGCAAATGTTGAATTTTTTTCACCGTTTAAAAATGTTAAAACCATTCTTAGCTGACCTGCTCTCCCTGTGGGGTCAGCAGCTAGTGAGGTGCCAGGCACCCTGCACACGCTCCGTAAACACCTGCTGACTGAAATAGGCATGATGCATCTGGCCCCTTCTAATTCTGACCCTCTCACGTTCTGCGACTTTATCTAAACCCTACTTGAATCCATTTATATTTCCAAAATACAATGGGTAAATGAGATCGGGTCTGCAGACACTTCTGAGCACACAGGAGGAAAGGGACAGAAGTGAAGAACCACCAGATGAACTCTTATGCACACCGGTGCCCTCGCCAAGGGCCGACTGCAAGTCAGGCCCAGGCTGTCGGGCCCCGGTGAGAAAGCCTTCTGTCTTTTTAGCTTTGCAATCAGCAGCAGCAGGAAGTGCAAATCGGGCAGTGAAGCTACTCTGAAGGACGAGACAGGGGACAGCTTTATGACCAATTTTATCAGGCTTGCCGATAAGCCAGGCTTAAGAGAGGGCCAATCAACCCTGCACTTAAGCACCTCTCAGAAACAGCCACAGGGTCAAGAAGGATTCTGCTCTGACCCCAGGTTCAGCTCAGCCCTATCTGCCCGGGGATGGCTGTCATAATCCCTATAGTCCCTGGGGACCATTCTGCAGCCTACCTTGCTCAGCACAGAGACACCTAGGCAGGGTCAATGTGGAAAATGAAAATACCAAACCAAACCAAGGCATCAGGCCAGAAAAGCAAAATGAGCTTCATTTCGGCTGAAAATCATATCTTTATGAACTCAGGGTAAGGAAGGATTTCTGAAATAAGACTCAAATGCAGCATAGACCGTATAAAGACTGATAAATACGACCACATTAAAGTCTAAAACTCCTGGTCAACAAAAGATACCACAAACAAACTTAAAAGGTAAGCCACTAACTGAAAGACTGCATCTGCCACATTTATGACCCACAAAGATCGCTACCTAGGATGTTCCAAGATTACATCAGGAAATACAAGCCACCCAATAGGAAACAGGACAGAGCGTATGAACAGGTACTTTCACTGATGAGAAAACTCAAATGTCACTTAATATATTCTCGAGCTCACTTGTAATCAAAAAGTAATTAACGGAACCAGAAAGTTCTCTTTCACACCCATCAGACTTGCAAAAATTTGAAGTCTGACATTTTCAAGTGGTGAGATGATGGGGAGCAACAGGAACTCACACACATGGCGGAGTAACTCAGTAGAGCAACCCGGTAACTTCTTGTGAGGCGGAAGATGCTGCTACCCTTTGACCCCACCAATCCTCTTCTGGCACATACCCCAGGCCCGAGGAGAAATGCACGAGAGACAGCAGCCAAGAGAACCTTCGCTGTTGGTACCGCTAGGATATAAAATTGCAAGACAAACTGAATGTTCATCAAAAGGAGAATGGATGAAAAAATCAGGACACATTCATACAATGGCATACTACCCAGGGCTTCAATGTAACAAACTGGGGTGGCATGAATCCACAAGCTGAGAAACCTAATGCTCAGTGAAAAAAAAGCAAGTTGCAGGGGCACCTGGGTGGCCCAGTCGGTTAAGCAACTGCCTTCTGCTTGGGTCATGATCCCGGAGTCCCGGGATCAAGTCCCAGGATCGAGTCCTGCATTGGGCTCCCAGCTCAGTGGGGAGTCTGCTTCTCCTTCTGACCCTACACCCTCTTGTGCTTGCTCTCTCTCTCAAATAAATAAATAAAATCTTAAAAAAAAAAAAAAAAGGGTGCCTGGGTGGCTCAGATGGTTAAGCGTCTGCCTTCGGCTCAGGTCATGATCCCAGGGTCCTGGGATCGAGTCCCACATCGGGCTCCCTGCTCCTTGGGAGCCTGCTTCTCTCTCTCTCTCTGTCTCTCATGAATAAATAAATAAAATCTTTAAAAAAAAAAAAAAAAGCCAGTTGCAGAATATCACTAAAATCAAGCTGGAAAACTCCAAGACTTTAATGGATAAATACAGATGCAAAAGTATTTCTTTTAGGGGCGCCTGGGTGGCACCATTGGTTGAGCGTCTGACTCTCGATTTTGGCTCAGATCATGATCTCAGGGTCGTGAGATTGAGCCCTGTGTCGGGATCCACGCTCAGTGGGGAGTCTGCTTGAGATTCTCCCTCTGCCCCTCCCCCACACGTTCAAGGGCGTGCTCTCTTTCTCTCTCTCTTAAAAAAAAAAAAAGTTTTTTTTTTAATGTACAGGAAAGAAAAATAGCAAATTCAGGGGAGTGGTTACCCTCTGGCAAATGGGATCAGAGGGGACATGATGAACTTCAAATGCAAGATTTCTTTCCTTAAAACAATCTGAAGCAAGCATGACGGAGTATTAGAATTCAGTGGAGCCGGTGGAAGGCACAGGCTTTGTGTTATTCTTGGTACTTTTCCCTGTCCTTCAAAAAAATGTTTCATTAATAAAATTTATTACAAAGAACAAAAAATATGCTAATATTTGAGGAAAATCTCTGAAAGACATATGGAACCATTTACCACTGATATCCTAGCTTCAAAAGCCCCATCAACTATAAAAGGATGAGAGATAAAAGGGGGCAAGTGTTCACAGTGGGGAAAAAAGAGCCAATGCAAGGACATCCATCTGGGAAATTCGGTCTATCATGAGCTCTTTTCATTTGCTGAAGGCAGCAACAGTCGCAGAATAGTAGCAGCAAATTGTGGAGGAAAAAAAATACACATGTCTCATAAGATAGATTTACCCACCCAACTCGTTAAGCCATGACATTCCGAAAATAAAAATAGCAAGGCCCAGCCAGAAGGTCAGATATTCTTTAAATACTAACTCCCTGAGACATCGGGGTGGGTGAGGCTGTCTTTCTCAGAATAGCCCGTGCCATCTGCCCCCTCACCCCTCCACGAGGGGCTGCAGGAGGCCAAGCAAAGAGGGGCCTGGCTCTGATCTGGCCCGCCCAACCACAACTGCCAAATGCCTGACTCTCTATAGCTGTGTGACTTCAGATAAGTGAGCTACCCTCTCTGAGTTAAAGTTTCCCGCTTGCAAAACTGGGGTAACCCCACCTCCTGGACAGGGCTGCTGAGGGATAGAGAGAGAGAATATCTATACATATAATAGATAAAGGGATAAAGTAAATATAATAGAGTAGTTGGCGGATACTTGGGGTTCAATAAACCGGACTGGTATTGGTTACTCCTTCCTTGCCTCCATGCATTCTCCCTGACTCTCCTCATAGAGCTGGTACTGACTGACACTGGTACTCAGAGGCCGGGGCCCTTTTCTCTACCTGCCTCCCTGGAAAGGGCATAGCCCGGGCAAGTGGGGCTGGCTGCCTAAGAGCGCATGTCACCTAGGCACAAAAAAAGGAGACTTGGGGGAACAGACCCTGGGTTCTAAGAACATAGCTAAGGAGCTCACAACGTGACCTTCACTGTGTCTCTTCTAACACACACCAGTCTCAGTTTGCTAATTCCTAAGAAACAAGTAGCACTTCTTGGATCATCCCTAGGGATCTTTAAGAGCAGCCAAACTATAAACATGACTCCACCCTTCGGGACAACGTGGTTATGACGCAGGTCAAAAGAGAAAGGTACGTGGGCTTCACCATCAGGATCTGGAGGACTTGCTCCGCATCCCCAGGCCTCAGGTTTCCCATGTGTAAAATCAGGCAGGAACAGATGACGTCCAAGTTCCTTTTTAACTCTCAACTTGCTATTCCTGCTTCTGTGGACACAGACGCAGTCCCCATGGCAGGCAAACACTGGCCATCTGCCTGTCCTAGATACATTCCTCAGCATTTAAAAATAATACCTGGGATTACATAGAGCTCCTCCCCTACAGAACCGAAAACATCCCCGCGAGGCAGGTACTCAAGGCACTTCCTCCTTTTTCAGTACAGAGGGACTTCAGACCTAGAGATCAACCAGCCCGTCAAAAGGCAGGTTCCCACACCCTGGGAACCCAAGAGGCTCTTGCCTGTGCTCGGACACCGCCCGTCCCATCCACCTCTGCAACTGGAGGAAGTCACCTCCAGGGCACCCGGAATCAGACCTGCCTCCCGTTCCCTAGGGACTCAAGGGCCTCTCGGGTTCACTCTGATCATCCACTATCTTCTATCATGCCTCAGCAAATGGACGGTGGCTTGGCTTCTCACTTCCGATCACGGGAGGAACTCTGCCAGGGAAATCACAAACGCCAGCCTGTTACCACCAAGCAAGGGCGGAATACATACTAACTGGTACGTCTTCTTAAATTTTCTTAAGAGGTTTAATCCATTAAACCAGTCCAGCCAGCTTCTACAATCTGCTCACGCGGGCACACTCCCTCCGCTCGGGGCACAAAGACAGGCCCTCCATCACGAGGAATTAGCTGACTTCTTGAGCAAATGATGTTTGTACATCTAGCAAGTGCCAGAGTTAAGCAGTATTTACTGCTGGCATCCCCGCCTCAGTATGCACATCAGAATGAGCACGGCTTTCAGAGCGAGCAATTTACCTTCTAGAGAGACTTGTTGGAATTGGTAAATCAAAGGGCTGACACTGTGAAGACTAACCTGTTTGGGTTTTCCAGATTGCGGAGGGTAGCTTATGACGACGGTCCGGAAGAGAAATCGAATTAAAGATGAAAGAGGGATTATAGAGCTTGTCTCGCTCAGGTCAGCCCAGGAGCCCACAAACTCTGAATTCTGATTCCACCCCTCCCCAGCTCAGGGAATGGCTTTACCCTCTGGGCCTCAGTCTCCTCATCTATAAAATGGAGATGGACCAAATACAACCTTGCCAAGCTCTCTGGGCAACCCAAGGGCTGTTCTGGCCATCTGGTACCAGAGTCACACAGGGGCAGAGCTGAAAACATCAGGGGTCTTGGTGTGTTCCCCTCACACCAGAAAACCTAAAATAACTTAAAAGTCAGTGGAAGCTTCTGGGATTTGTACACATTTTATAAGACAGCATGCAGACAGAGGACATAAGATGAGCCAGAGTTCACTTGTTAGAGTTATTATTATTCACTATTAAATAATTACCATTACATAAAGGCTAGATGTAATGTAGGCACGTAATATGCCATTTGACACAAGACATACCGTTCTAGTGTAGTTACACGATTAATAATTAGAGGAAGGGTGATCTCAAGTATAAAGGGACCCACCTCGAACTGTACACAACAGAATCCCACCAGGCAAGAGGAGACATCAGAAGGAAGCTGCTCGTTGATAAATGATTTTCAATAAATTGAGTGTGCCCCACAGGGAGGCTCCGGCTGAGGCTTCTACAGCGCTCCACGAACAGAGGCAGCTCAGCACCGAGACACTGGGAAGAAGTCCGAGGCCTGATGAACCCAAGACCATGACTAACCTTTCAAAAGGTGCAAATCCTCTAGTCTGCACCATCTTCAATCCCCGGACACCCAGCTGGTTTCCACCCTCCTTTACTTCCTTGAATCTGTCCTCACGAAGTCACCAGTGGCCCCCTAATTGCTCAATCCACAGGCTACTGCTCAAGCTTTACCTTATTCACCACTCCACTGCAGTGGCCCGGCTGGCTCACTCACTCCTCCTGAAACTCGGCCTCCCCCACGCACCTGGCTCTCTGACCATTTCCCCTCAGTCACCTGGAGACTCCTCTCCCTCCACGCATCCCTCAATGGTCTTCAGAGTTCTGCTTCCCGTCTGCTTGAGAGATAGACACGTGTTCCCTGGATAAAGCTGTCTCATCGGCCATTAGGTTCAGCCCCCAGCTCAGCACTCTCCGCTGTGACTCCATCCTCCTCCCACAGCTGCACACTTCCATCCCCTACTGCTCAAGATCCTTCCATCCCTAGCACAAGCTCAGCAGGTCCAAAACGGAACTCTTGATTTTTCTTCTCAACCTGCTCTTCCTGCCATCACTGGCTTTTCTGTTGGGAGAACCACCAGCCACCCTTCTCCCTCACCACCCCCCCCACATCAATCAACCAGTGCTAACTATTTCCCACCCCCATCCTTCCTCACCATCTCTACCACTCCCAACCCCCCAGTTCGAATCCTACTCTCTTGCCTGTTTTGCATTAATGGCTTCCTCGCTGGCTTTTCCTGGCTCCGGTCTCGACTCCTAAAAGGCATCTTTCACCAACAGTAGAGCAAATCTGACCATGTCACTCACTGTTTCCAATCTTCTCTTGGCTCCCATCCCATTAAGGGTAAGGCCCAAAGTCCTAGGGTCAACACTGGAGGCCTGTATGTCCTGGCCAGTCTATCCTACAGTTCAGCCCTAGCCCGCCCGGGTGACTTTACAAGCTCCCATCAGACCTCCCAACATAACCTCCGCAAACCTCTCTCTTCGCTTCGCACAGTGCTCCGTTGTCTGTGTGCCCATCTTCCCCACCATGAGTAACTTCTACACCAGCAGAGGGAGTGTGTCCTAATGTAGCCCAGAACCAAAGACAGAATGTTTGTTGGGATGGATAGATGGAGAAAGGCAGGGAAAAAAGAGAATGAGGACATTTTAAATAGTGTGGGTGGATTGGAAATGCCGACAGTGCTTCTTTGTGCTAAAATATTATGAAAATCATTTTCACCAAACATTTTATGGATTATTCCTACAAGTCAGGATTATTCCTCAACCCTGTGGACAGTCCACATTTGTATGCAGCTTAAGATTTATGGAACAAAAACATATTTCTTCATGCTCAGATAATAATTTGATCTAAAGTCATTTATTTAAAAAATGAGAGTGGGGGGAGGAACCAAAAATATTTTTTATTCCTATTATTATTCTCCTTCCTGAGAGGTCCATGGACCCTGGGATTTTCTACAAAGCAATCTTCATGCCTGGCTTGGCTTCACCTTCAGCCAATCAATCATTCTTCATGGATGAATATAAAATATTCAAAGGTAGCCCAACACTTTCGACCAGAACCTGACCAGAACCTGAGCAGATAAGAGCCTGCCTCCAAAACTCTTGGGCAAGAGAACTTTGTGTATGATATGGGCTGTCAGCAAGATCTGGCCCAGCTGCCCAGGAAACAGATCCAACCTTCCGAGATGACCCATTCTCTCAGAGCCAGCTCACAAGAAATCACAAGTGGACACGTTCGTGGGGCAGGGAAACAGAACCAGGTTCAGGTGCATCTAGCAGCTGAAAACACCTGTAAGAGTCAGCCCTGTTTCCGCTCCATACTGGGCTGGAGGCAGCCTCAGTGAAGCCTTCAGGCCTCCATCCACACGGAGGCTGATTTCCCCTCTCCCCAGGGTAAATCCCAAACCATCAGCACCCTACACTTGGCCTTTGGTTTGTTTCTTTCCGTATCCAGGGAGTAATGACAGCTGTACCAAAGACCATGGCATTCTGGGCTGGGACTCTGCTCCAGACCAGGCAAAGCAGCAAGCCTTCTGCTAGTGGAGGCAGCGAGGGGCGCCTGGTGGAATGAAGGGGCCTACAGGGGTGTGGTCAAGGCTCTGCCTCCGTCGTCAATGGCCATGGGAGCCCAGACACCCAGGAGCCTGGCAACTCCCGTTCCTGGCAGCCCTGACATCCTCGGCACCGAGAGTCCAGTTTGTTTACCAGTATGGAAGGTGGCGACTGTCCCCAGGCTCTGGGTGTGAAGAGAAGAATCCTGGCTCCCACGTGAACCTGCCAAGAGTTGAAGTAGTAGCCCTGATCTAGGAAATTCCAGCAGAATAAAGAAACATAATGAAGCAGAACTGCCAACACGGCTTGAGAGACTCTCCCTGTCCCTTCTTTTGTCGATCATGCGCCTTTATGCTGAAGACATGAGAGACCAGGGTTTTTCAAGAGAAATGAGGCAAGGGATCCAGCTTCTCACTGAATGTTGGCGATAATCAGCTCCGACAGGCGCCAACCCCTGCCTGGCACCACTCACTTTCCTCTGCACACGACGCTTCGCCCCGTGCTACACAAATGATAATGCATTTACAGACAGCAGGGACTTTCCAGCCAGAAGGAAAAATTTCACCTAATTAAATAAAAACAAACAGAAAACCAGTGCCTTTCACCAGTGCCAAGAAGAAGATAGACTACTGATCTTTTGTGGACTTGAGAGGCAGGAATGCCAATCAAGATGATGTTCTTCCTCAATCTTTTAGAGCAATCCTCTGCGTCCCTAGCTGCAAAGAACGCCTTAAAAATCAGGAAGAAAAGTGCAAAGAAGAATGGATAAAGAAAATGACCAAGCAGGTCAGAGAACATAAAGACGGCTAATACACAGAAGGAGAGTGCACAGCCTCACTAGTAGTTAACAAATTCAAGTGGATATGCCATTTTTAAAAACAATCTGAGAGGCCAAAGCTAAAAAGATGGGTAACTCTGAGAGCTGGTGTGGATGTGAGGAAGCTGGGACTCTCATCCTACTGGTGAGAGTATAAATTGGTGCACCCTCTTGAGGCCATTTGGCAGAACCAAGCACTATTTATAGCGCTTACCTTTGGATTCCATTTCCAGGAATCCATGCTTAGGAATATATAAATGCATAGAGAAACACATAGGGTTTTTCTCCCCCTTTATACCTACTTGTCACGCTCAAAACAATAAGAAGTTAAATACGGACCGAGAGAGATAGGTAAACCTGATATGCCGTATCCGTGCTAGACCACAGCCTGCAGGAAGAACATCCACAAGAGGGTCAGAGGGGGGGGAAGGAAGCTGCAAAACAATACATATAACAAAAGCTATTCCTGTTGATCTCTAGAGATACACATGATAATATCAGGCACCTGTCTTTACCTTCGTATCTGCAAAGTCCTAGAACATAAACTCTCAGGGAAGAACCTGAAAAGTCTCTTAAAAATAGGAGTATGTTGTTATTGGCATCTTTCCTTTGAAACGAATTCCTTAAAATATCTCCATGGTAAATATGGCTGAAGAAGTTAGAAGAGTAACCAAGATGATCCGGTTGCAAAGCACGGTAACAAATCACTCACCGGCTCGCGCACGCACACGCGCGCGCACACACACACGCACGGCTGTTAGCATCTTTAACCTTAAGCAGCAAAAGCCAAAAGGAAAAGGTCCTCCTTGTCGCCAACTTACGACATTCAAAAAAGACGAAGCATTCCCTGAAACTTTAGAGAAGTTGGGCGAAAGCCCTTTTACATAATGATGAAACGAAAAGCCCCAAGTGTTGGCCCCCAGCTAAAAAACTAAAAAAATAAATAACCCAATAGGGAATCATTTGGAGAAACCTGGGCGTGGCTGTTTCTTAATGAGTTATTCTGGGAAATAACCCAAAGGCTTTACTCCGTTCTATTCCGTTTCGGAACACAGCTCCACTCCACAAGAGAGCTCCTGAGCCACCTTGCCACGGCCCCGCGCCGCCCTTCCCTCCTGCCAGCCCCACATCGGCGGCCTGCGTGGGAGTCCGAGCTCGGACTCTGATGGAGGGGGAGAAATTCATTTGTCCGCTGTGAGGAATGCAGCGTGTCTCTCCAAGGCGTGCCGTGCTCACTGCGAGCCCACACTTACAGCTTGCTTGGACTCCTGCTTCCTCACCACTGGATCATCCAGGTGGCAGGAGGCCCCACTTTCTGCTGGAAGACGGGGGCGCGTGCAGCAGGAGCACCGAAGCTGGTGGGGCGTCTCTGGTCGCCAAGGTTCCGGAGTCGCCCTCTCAACCTAAGTTGGGTGGAGGGTCATCCCACAACCCACCTCCCGGGAAAGGGGACAGAAATTAGATGTTTTTAACATTGAGTGAAAGGAGCCAGACACTCCTAGTCTTGCCAGTGCAGAACGAGGCAAAAGCAATCTCTGATGTGGGAAGTCAAGAAGAGGGGTGGGAGGACCAGGTGGGGTCACAGAGGGGTTGCTGGGGTCTTGGTAATGCTCTATTTCCTGATCTGAGCACTGGTCCCCAAGGTGTGTTGGCCTCGTGCAGATCCACCGAGCTCCCCACTAAACATCTGTGCCCTTGTTACTATGTATGTTAAATTTCTATAACAAGTTTACTTAAATAATAAAAGGAAATATTTCCAATGGGAAGCTGGCTCCCAGGCACCGACTCTGTCCTTTCTTCTCTACAGCCCCAGCCACTGGCAAATGGACTCGTCAAAGTCACGCCAAGTCCAACGGTCCCTGGTGCCATGGTGTGGTGACGGGCAGGGGACTGGCAGTGTGAGCAGTGGGGAATGGAATGTCCAGCATTTATTTTTAATTGATTTGCTCATTTTCTCCTATCAAAACAGCCTCACTGCTTTTCTCCAATGCCCAAAATGGCATCAGCCCCACCTGGATAAACCCCAAGCACGCAAACTTCTCAGGCCTGGCACAAGGCTCTGCGGTCCCATCTACTGAACCCGTCTGAAGAACGAGCCTGCAGGAAGCATCCGGAAGGCCTGCCAGGCTGCTCCAGCTCGCAATCCAAAACGAGTCTAAACCAGGGGTGTGACTCTCCTCCTCCAAGCCGACACCATATCCAGTCACCTTTGCCCTCACTCCCCAAACTCTCCTGGGGTCCGTCTTGGTTATCAGGGATACTTGGGGTCTCAACAAACTTCTCCATGTGTTTAGTTTGGGGGGTTGCCCTCTTTTGTTAAACAAAAAGGGTTTTTGTTTGTCTTTGACAAAAAGACAAACATAGAGTTTACAGAAAACTATATGGAGAGAAAAGTGATCCAGAATGATTTATAGTCAATGAGCCCACAAAGTAGGCAACTGAAGGCTGATCTCTACCTGAAGCTAAGTGAGAAGCTGAACCTGATTCCTTCCCTCTCTCTCTCTGGCTCCCTCCCTCCCTTGCTACAATCATCCTTTCAAAAAGGCCCTGCCAAGTTACTACCACCACTGCCCAGATGTTCGGGGAGAAGAGCCTCAGCTCAAGGAAAGCACAGCTGGTCGTGGCTCCCCAGCAAGGAGGCTGCTACTTCCGGAGGGCACGGCAGGAAAGCACGGAGCAGCGAGGACCGCCACCCAGCCAAGAGGAGTCTCTGATCTGAAGACATCATCGGGATACCCACCCACTGCATCCTTCCGGCAACTCTGATTTATCTGGCACAACTGGGACCATCGTTTTATATAACGGTGTTACCGCATTTTCATTAAAGGCCAGGTTGATAATACCATGTATTGTGTTTCCTACACAGATATATTACGTTCCTGTCCAGCACCCCTCTGTCTGTCTCTCTCAGGTCAGTTTCTTATGTGCCCACGAAACAAACAGCTTCTGTTCGAACTTCAGACCAGAGCAACTCAATCTCCTGACACCTCCCCCACCCCGGGAAAAATCCCAAACTTGTGTAAACACGGAAAGACCTGCTCCAAGCTCAGACTGAGAGCAAGGCGGGTGGTGAGATGTGCAAGGAACACCTCAGGCCACGCTCACCCGACCCAAGAATCACAGACCCACAGTTCAGCAGCAAGCCACAGATCCAAAAATCACACAGGAAAGCCTGAAAAAGAAAGAATCAACTGAAGACTTAAAAAAAAAAAAAGTTTCTTTATTAAGGGGGGCCGGAAAGGGGGTTCCAGTAAACCCAGACTTGATCAGCTGTCTTCCGGTGCCTTCCAGATCCTAGCAGACAACACATAAACAGGAGGAGCTGAGCCCCGGAAGGTCCAGCCTCAGGGGGCAGCAAAGCTGGTCAGTGAGAGGCCAGAAGACTTCAAGGAACAAACCCCGAACACACTCCCTTGGGGGTTACAAGCATGTGAGGAGGAGAGCAGGGAACTGATTCTATTAAACACCATCCAAAGGAAAAGACGCCCGTCCTTCAAAGTCCCTCATCATAAGCAAGCTGCCAAGAGGCTGAGGGACCCTGGGAGCAAGCACATACTTTCAGGAAAACATCTGCTTTCACCAGACTCCCTCTGAATCAGGCGCTATCCTCAGTACTTATTAAAGAACAAGAGAGAAGAAAGCCCAGAAACATTTACAAGACCGGTTAGGTCTCAGGATGTCCGTACAAATAAGAACAGCATCTCCAGCCCTACATACACCAAATATAATCATCGATGGGCAAGCCAATGTAGACACAGATCTTTTTATAGTCCAAAATTAAGAAGTAACTTCAGAACTGTCACAGAGAAACAGGAATTTAAACATCCCATGGATTTCCATTCTCTGCCCCAAGCACCGTGCTTTCTTCCTACTTTTTCCACCCACAGTGTTTCCCCGGTTCAAAATTCCCAGAGGCTCACATCTTTGATAGAGATAGAGCATTCAGAATTCCTAATCTCTAATTACTTAGACTAGAGATGGGAGGTGATCCAAAGGCACTGATTAAACTCAATAGGAGGAAACTACCTTCAAGGACAGTAGCAACAAAAAAGCATTTCGTGTTAACAACAGCCGTGGCTCCGCCCACCTTCTTGGACCACAGCTATGCAGACGATGAAGTCACACACTTACAAGTGCTGGTGACAGGCCACCCTTCCCTGCCTACATCACGGCACACCCACTGGGTGCTAGTGCTTTGTGCATGTTATTTAATCCACGTGGCATCCCTACTGACCACATCCTATCCTCATTTTACAGATGAAAAAACTGAGGTTCAAGATGCCAAACAAGCTGCAGATCAAGGTCCATCTGGCTCACCAAACACTCTTTCCTCCACCACCATCGTGTTCCCAAGACAGCACAAACGGACCGCCTTATTATGAAGAACGCATGAGCTGCAACGCCACCCTTTCAAAGTCACAATCAGAGTCTTCTTGGGAGAGCGGAACTTCTGACACACAAATCCTAACAATTATATATCTGAGAGCCATCCGGTCTGAAACTGGGCAACTGCTGTGTTCCCACCACCAAACTGCCTGAGCTAACGTTCTCTCTGACAATGACACTGAGCCGCTGCACCGGGTTCACAGAACAAGATGCTTATATTTAATATCGACCCGTTACCTGTTTTGTGGTAAGCATTCATTCAATTAACTGATGCATTCAATCACCCAAAAAGAACTTACTGAGCACCTCATATACTTCAGGTTGTGGCACGTACAAGGTATGAGCACACTCAAAGCCTACAGTTAACCAGAAGAGAGGACGTGCACCTAAGTCACCATAATTCTAAAACCTGGGGTCTACTGATGCCATAAGAAAAGAGTAGAAAGTGGGATGTAGGAATCACTAAAGGGGAAAAATCTATTCCAGGGAGGCACTGTGGAATGCCGCACAGCACAGTTTTCAACCAGGCTGGCTTTGCAGAGTGGGTAAAATGTAGACCTGCATTCCAGACAAAACGTTAAGCTAAGGCAGAGGCAGGAAACCCAGCAGTCACGAAGAGGAAAGAGGGACAAAAGGCTGAGAAAAGCTTTAAAAGCCAGGCTGTGGAGTTCAGGCTTCACTTCGCACACAATGAGAAACCAACAGCAACAGTCCTTTGTTTACTATTACTAAGTAATCTCTACACCCAACGTGGGACTCAAACTCACGACTCCAAGATCAAGAGCTGCGTGCTTTACTGACTGAGCCAGCCAGGCACCCCAACAGCAAGTTTTTGAGCAGAGGAGTGACATGAGGTGAGTAATACTTCAGGTAGGTTAACGTGACAGCCCCACACAGGTAGACAGCGGGGTAGGGGAGATGGTAAGAAAATCTGGGTGGGAAGCTACTGGAAATGTTCAGGCGTCTATTTGTGAACCAAAGAGTTGGGCCTTAATTTACTAACACCAACAGATAGTCCCCCTTCTAACAAGAAATATTACGAAAGGCTGGTCAAACTTAAATAAATAAATACATTGAGTCTCTATTTGCTGAAGGAGGAGACAACGCAAGTCATCAATCTTTGGCTCTAGAAAACAGCAGATGGTATTTTTGGCAGCAGATCCGCTGCCCTAGTTACACGTTTTGCTTAGGCTAAGGGTGCACTTTGTTTGCATTTCCTTAGACTGCACCACTAGAGCGCGGGGCAGGCAATCCCAAAATGTAATTAGCGATAAAGAAAGTTACACTGGGCTTCAAATTTGCTCGTTCACATAACCCAGACACAAATACACCCGTGTAGAGGACATCCTTCCATCTCCTACACTCGGGGCATATTCTGAGGCCTAAGCACTCCGTACACAATCCTGACCAGTTTCCTTCAAATCTTCAAAACCCCAGAGGCAACAAACACAGATTTAAAAAAAGCAGAATCAGATTGGAATTGGTGGGTAGGATCAGATTGGAATTGGTGGGTATGTGTGCAAAGCTGGAAAATTCCTGATCCTGGTTACTGATTTCTGGAAAATAACTGCTTTGTAAGACAAACAAAACAAGCCTTCTGAAAACTATGTTTTCTTAGACCTGCCTCTTGATGTGCTTCTTTCCGTAATAATAATAATAACAAAGAGGCTCATGCAGGAGATGAAGTGACTCATGGCGTTTTCTGCAGGGATTAAATTTCTGCTACATTCTGTAAGCAAATCAATCACAGACGGAATGGCATGTGCATTTGAGCAGCACCAAACCCACTCATGGGGGTCCAAGCATGGGATAGAACAGGGCGGGAAATCCATTCTTTCCAAAGAGCTTCATTGCATCCTCCGATTCTACCTTCACCCCTTTCAAAAGAACCCTTTGGCGAGGGCAAGGGGACATCCACCTCTGTTCTACTGGAAACTGATTTTTTCAGGGAAGAGAGTGAAAAACACCACAGTCCCATCTTCTGTACTATTTTCTTAGGCTTCTTTTCAGCCAAGAGACCATGACGGTCCACAAAATTCTGCAAGGAGAATTCATCGTAGGTCTTGCTGATAAGGACTGTTCCCAAACCAGTGGACCTAAACTGGAGTCTGGAAACACTTGATTTTAATGAAACAAGGTCCATCTCAGGGCAGAAAAGGGATGTGGAGCCTAGGAAGTGATGCCAACATACGGAAATGAGCTCTCCAGGGAAGTTCCAGGAAGAAAAAGGTGGAAAAGCAACCACGGAACAGCATGTGGGAGAAGGACAGGCGTTAGAACAGTAAGATCCGTTTCACCAGGTACCAGGAAGCAGGAGGAAAATGAAGGTGCGTACTTAGGCATTGATCTCAGGCTGCTGGAGAAGGCAGAAAAAAATACAACGGAGGGAGCTATCTGGTACAGCCCCACTCGGAGAAAAAGGCAGGCAAGAGAATGGTCGATTAAAAGAAATAAAATCACTACCATACACTATTTTCATAACCAAAGTGGTAAGAGACCGCTGTAATCTCCACAGTTGTAGTTCTGCTGTAAAAACATGTTTTTAAAAACAGGGCCTCAGTGGAAATAGAAAGTCCAAGCTGGAAAGCCTACAAGGAAAATAAAGCAGTACTTCTGCACACAGCACAGTTTCCTGCAGAAATGCAGTGAGTAAGGAGGGATTCATTTCTTAGGAAGACAAAACAAAGGTCTCAGTTCTCTGGAACATGCTTATTAATACTGAGCCAGTTAAACCCAGGCCTTTCCCAGTTGCAGTCCACCAGCCCATAAATGTTTAGTAGGAGGAGACCCAGGCACACAGGCACACACCCACCGTGCTTGAGCGCCACATACATGCATGCGTACACACAGAACACACCCCACATCTCTCACCCCACAGGACTGGGATACCCGCAGAATGGGCCATGCATTTGCAAACCCAATCTTGCAAGAGGAGCATTTCTTTCTTTTTTTTAAGATTATTTATTTATTTACTTATTTGAGGAGGGGAGGGGCAGAGGGCGAGGGACAAGCAGACTCGTGCTGAGCTGTGATCGTGCTCAGGACCCTGAGATCACGACCTGAGCCAAAACCAAGAGTCGGGACACTCAAGCGACTCCGCCACCCAGGTGTCCTGAAATAGGAGCATTTAAAGCTTTGGTCCCTGGGCTCCAGAGCTTCTGGAAAGAAGCTCTCTCCAGATTCTCTAGTCCTCATTATACTTTTCAAGCCTTGAGGCGGTCCCAAGGCTGAATGGGAATCCCACGTTCTGCAAAGCACCCTGGAATTGGGATGAGGGAGGCTTCTCTTTAGCAACAAGCCCACCTCCCATTGACAGCACCGACTCAATCCGACCCATGTTTTCCGACGTCGGCGTAGACACACAAATGGCTTTTTGAGAGAATCGAGGATTCTACCCAATTTGTTTCCCAATGCTGCCTGGTCTGTGTAGCCAAGTGTACTTTACAACTGATAAATAATATGCCCTCCCCGAATATAAACGGCTCTGATGATAATTACCATTTATTGAGTGTTCTCTATGCGCCAGATGCCTTTACAAACATCTAATATTTATAACAGCTTTAATCAAAGGAATCATTAGCTCCATTTCACAAATGAGGAAAGGCTGCTCTGGGAGGTTAACTATCTGCCCAAGGTCACATGTAGTAATTGAGGATCCGGGCTTCATACCAGGGCTGAGTCTGCCTACAATTCATTTTGTCTTCTGCCAGACTCTTTCATCCGGCCACAAAAACATGACCATGGGAAAACCCAGCCAGCTCACACCCTCCTCCCAGCACCCCACAGAACAAGAAGCCTGCATGTCCGCCTACAAGATTCTCCTGCAGGTTTCCCCCCAAAAAGAAAATTTATGAGGATTTACAAAAATCACTGGTCTGCAGAGGCTGCAAAGTGACTTCCAGTTTTAAGAACTAACAAGAATCTCCCCAGAGCCGATTATGAGGGCTGATGCAGCTCATAAAACAGACCATAAAACCATTTCTGTTATATTAGTTTTGTGTTTCTCTTTTCTAAAGGCTCGTCGGGGGGGGCGGGGGGGGGGCTGCCGTGGAGAGGCCTTCCCACGGCCTGCGGTCTGCCCACACCCAGGGAAGCCTGAAGACTTGTGTCTTGGCCTCTTTCCTTCCTTGCCCTCATCAGAGGATCTCAAGTTGGTACAAAGGAAACATCATTAACCAGCCTCCTCTACCAGAGGGTGATCTCAGATGGGTCCCGGGAGCCAGTTCTCATTTACTTAAATGATTGAGATCTCCAGTTACTCAATCCTGCAACACCGGCCAGCAGCTATAATTGCAGAGCAGGTAGGCTAGACTCACCAATCTGCCAATGTGGTGCCAGCTAACGTTGCAAATTACAGGGTATAAATTTAGCAGGGTGGGTCCTGACACACATTCTTGCAAATTACATGTTCCCTCGCTCTTAGAAAGCGCATTAATTACCCCGGGTGCGTGCACTGTTTTCCACTTACCGGGGGCTTTCAGGAGAGCTTGAGAGCAACTCAGAGTAATCTGCAAAGATTAAAGCATAAATAAGTAATGCCCACTGGGGAGGTGAGACTTTTCCAAAGCTCCAGAATTGGGATTGTTAACGTTCTCCCCACGGATAGAAAGCCCTCTGTGTGGAGTTGAAAACGGACTGACCTGAATCGAGACCCAAATAGGGGACCGGGAGAGCTGAAAACTGAACATGCTGGTGATGTAAGAGCAGCAGCTTCGTTCCTCTTGCAGGGAAAGCGATGCTTTCCCCGCAAGAAGAATGCGCATCAGGTGCAGCAGGGCAGATGCGGCCCGAAGTGAGGGCTGGACCCATGGGCTCGAGCCCATCAGATTTCACCCCGTGTAAGAGAGCACTGCCTACGTGCCAGGCACTGAACCGTGTGCACGAAGCCTGCATTTTCACTGATCTGTCCCTACAGCCGCACGAGGCAGGAAGGAGCTAGTGCCAACTTTATGGAGGAGGGAAACCGAGGCTCAGAAAGTTAAATTCCTTGCCCAAAGTCACACATAATCAGAGAGTAGTGGAACCAGGTCTGTGTGACACTCAAAGTCCTGCTCTGCAACACAGGAACCCCCGCAGATGCTCGTCAGGGCTCTGGGGAAAAGAGAAACACCCCCCCCCCCCCCCCCCCGCTCATTCAGTGCCTCGGATGGGCACACAGCTCGGTGCCTTCACGGGAGCTGTTCCATCTAATTCTTAGAACAGCTCTGGGAGGTGTCCCATCCCCTCGACTGCATCCATGAGAAACCAAGGCCAGGAAAAGTCAAGATCATCCAGCTCCTAAGTAGCAGAGCCCAAAATTTAGCCCCTCTAGAAGAGCTCCTAAATTCTTTTCCCCTCACTGGAGTTAACTGTAAATCCAATAACCAGGCAGTCTATGTGCTTCAGGGTGAAAGGGGGCCAAAGTGCTGGAGCTAGAGGACTATATGAAATGGGACTGCGCACAAGGGCCCCGAGCCCATACTTGCAGCGGGATGGGGAGTGAGCTGGCCGTTTTCAAGGCACAGCTATCGTAGACGCTGGTGGCGGGTTTTTAAGTTACTCGGTTGGCATTTCTCCTTCTGCTTTACCGGAATGAGCTCTCAACGGCTACCATGTAACTGGACTCTAATCAGGGGTCCTTCCCTCTCCAGCCAAAGGAAGGCTATGTGATCGAAGCTGAACTGAAACGAAGTCTCCTTCCCTGAGTGTGACTTCTCAGGCAAGAGGCAAAGGCACCGAAAACAGCCCATTCCTTCCAAGAAGCAGACGAGGCAGGACTCTTTTTACTGTAAGACGAAATCTCTCTGACACGACCCTGCTTGGAAAGCTCACAGGTTTCCTGATGGAAGGGATTCCACTGTAGCCAGAAAGCAAGGCTGAGAAAACGCAGGTAGTATGGGGGGAAAGCAACACGTGAGTTCCCTAAGATCTGCATACAGTCTACACTTCCACAGAAAAGGGATCTGGAAGGGAGCGTGGCTGGCTTCCAGAGACACGCGCTCACTCCGAGAGGAGACACTGCCCCGACTGACCAGATACGTTAAGATCAGGCCTTCCTAAAAGTGACTTGTCACAGCCAGACCAGCATCTTGTCGCATCTAATATCGATAGGACATTTCCTCTCAGTAATCATCATTTGGTGGATTAATTAAGCTTGGAATTCCTGAGCCCTCAAGGTCATGACCTCAATCCTGACTCCAGGAAATTGCACATTCTTTGCCATAATTGGAAATGTGTATGGCTTTACCTAACAAAAATGTGTACGGTAACCTAATAACACGTGCAAGGTTACATTGCACCAGAAGGCTAATGAGTAAAGCTGACAACTTGTACAGGAAATGGCTGTCCTTATATTAATAAATATGTAGGAGGACTGTGAGCTTCTGTTGTATAAATATCACCTTATTACTTAGGTGGTCACTCTCCCATCCTTTTCTACTAAAAAGTGGGAAGCAATGGGGTAGGTACACCATAGGGACCCTTGACCCACTTAACCAGGCCAAGATAAAAATCAGCGGAAAGCCATTTATCTGGAGCAACAGTTGTGAACTCCTGAGGCCCTTTCTGTGAGGTGAGACTTACTGCCCTGCAGCTAGGTAAGATTCTGGGGGACCCTCCCCAGTCTGGGAGAGGCCTGACACCTGGATTGGGAAAATCCAGTATGGCCCAGGGTGGGTGCTAAGACAAAGAGCCAGAGCCTTTTAAAAAAAGCAGGGAGGAGGGCAGTTAACTGAATTTTCAACAACAAATAACAGGAAAAATAGCAATAAAAGTTATTTCTCACAATTTTATTTTAATTTTTTTGGAGGTCCCCCTGAGGTATTTTTCACAATTGTAATGGGGATGGAGGCCATCTGTCATACAAAGTAGGCTGCACTTTGACTCTCAAAAGACCATTTCCGCCTAATAATTCGATTAAAAGATATTTCTTTGATAAAGACAATGCACAGTAATGCATAAATGGAGCTTTTTAAAGACGTCCTCCACAGAACCTTTCTGTGGTAAGTGGCCTCGAGTGTGCGACTTGGAAATACGATAGGTACTTTCCATTGTGAGCACGCGTCAACATGACACTCAAACCTCGAAACATTATGGATTTAATACCTGAACGGTCAGACTCTGGAAGACAACCACCTTCTCCTCAGAGTCATTGTTTTCTCCAAGCTCTCTTTCCAACCATAACCTGCTTTTCCGGGCATGTTCCTGACAGAGAAGGTCCCACTGAACTGCTAGAACACGCAGCCCTGGGGTCTGGGTAAACCAGTTCTACCGTGCCAGCAGCCAAGACTTCCTCCAAGAAGCAAGGGCTCCACTAGAATGTGATTGTCCACATCCTGGCTTTACCAGGTCCTGCTGCTTCACCTCAAGGCTGTCTGAGTCATCCTTCCTTCCCTCCTGTATCTGACTCTTCCCCACTCTGCCTGGACCGTTACGGCAGCTTCCTACCCAAGCGCTGGGCCCCTGAGCTCTTTCCCCACAGAGACTCTTCACACTGAAGACTGATCACATCGCTGTCCGCACACCATGTCTCCCCCCAGGTCCTACATCCAGAACCCCGCGGGCTACAAGACTCTCGGCCTCCATGACTGAGGTTTCACTTACCTTTTTACCCGCCTCACAAGCTACACTCTAGACACCCCACATAATCGCCCATTCTCTAAACGTGCTTTTTAACAGTATGAAATATTTCAAACATATAAAGAAGTAGAGATTTTAACATAATAGACTCATATACCTAGACCCCCACATTCACAAACACTAATATTTTGCCATATTTCATCTTTCTTAAGGAATAAAACACTACTGAGATGGATGGTTGAGAGGCCCCTCCCAACTATCATCCCAGAGGTAACAACAATCCTGGTGTGTATCTTTTTTTTTTTTTAAGATTTTATTTTATTTATTTGACAGAGAGAGAATGCGAGAGAGGGGACACAAGCAGGGGGAGTGGGAGAGGGAGAAGCAGGCTTCCCGCCAAGGGCAGGAACAACTGAGCCCCCCAGGCGCCCCATGTGTATCTTCTTTCTGTTTTCTACTTTTATCACACATGCATAATTCAATCACATGTGCATTTTATATATATACTATATATTTATATATACACCGAAATATAACATACATATGGGTGCATATATATATAATGATGTACATACACACACTATATACATATATACTACATGGACAAACAGATAAACATACAGTTTTTGAGGTTTTAAAATAAACTCAAGTGGCCTACATCACAGATCTTTCCTCTTTCCCACTCTAAAGTTCCTTAGAGATTTGCCCACATCAGTGTGTAAAGATCTAGGCTATTCATTTTAGTTGCTAGATAGCACTCCACTTTATGATGGCGCCATCTATTATTTACTCAGTCTCCTTAAATGGTCAATAAGACTGTTTCCAAGGTTTCACGAATGCAAACAGAGCTGCGGGGAACATCCTCGCACACGTCTCCGCAGGTACATGCAGAGACCTTCTCTTGAGCCACAAGGCTGGACCCACAGGACACATGACTCACCTTTCCTAGATGTTGCTGTGCCCAGGGCCCCTGATGAGTGGGTCACGATACTGTCGCTTGTGCTGGACCCTGACCACTGCTGCCTGCACCCGAAAGGGGCCTCCATCCAGGATGGGATTGCCAGGGGCCAGGGGCATGCATGGCATGCCCAGAAAAGATGAACAGGTGGCCCGTAATTCTTCCCTTAGGGTCTTTAGGAGTAGGGCCCATGCTGGCCAGTGACACACGGGAGCTGAGTTGGAAGAGGAGGAGGGAGAGGGGGCTGGGATGGTGTGAACACAAAGCCTGAAGGCAGGAGTGGGGTAGGATGAGAACACAGCAGGCATGCAAGGAGAAGCTGAGAACACCCAGCAGCAACCGTGCAAGTGTCAAGACAGATGAGCAACGGAGCAGCCTCAGTCTGGGCCCCGGAGGAGTAGCCCTGCTTTAAGCTCCTCTCATCAGGGAGAACTTCCTTCAAGGATCAGTAGATGTCACCTCTGCCATAAAGCCTTCCTCAATCCAGCCAACAGAATCACGTGCTCCCTCCTCCGTGCGCACAGCACTCTCTGCACCTCTCTTGGAATGCTCACTCGGTTCCAGGCTGTACCCGGTTAAATGACTGCACAGTGGCCCTCGGCACAAAAGGGTAAGGGCCCCAGTGGTACACACGTTCCACCATTATTCTGCCCCCTGTACACTGGCAAGCATGGGGCTCTGCACACATTAGGTGCCCACTCACTGCTTCATGACTGAACAAAAGCTGCGAACACCTGAAAAGCAGGGCGCACGCCATCTCCCTTTTCACCAAATATCCAGGGCTTTCCACGGTGCCGGGTACAGAGTAGGTCCTCATTAAATGCATGCCCAACAAGTGACTGAAATGTGGGCTTCCGTGAGCCCACGCATCTGCCTGAACTACTCTCCCCGGGCTCGTACTGATGATCAAATTTCAAAGTGGAGGTGACCAAGCCAAAGGATAATTTATCTCCCTAAAGAGGCTAAGTGTCAGTTAAATTGCTGTATTTAATAGGGCCTGACTTAGATGGGCCATTCTGAACAAAAGCAATAACCAGCCCGGTAATGAGCCTGCTTTAAACTGCTATTACCACTACTACACTGAGTCCGTGGGATTCCTTGAGCCGTCAGACCCAGGCCCCAATCAGAGAGCTGCAGCCTTCACAAACAAACCCCACGCTCCCGGACCCCCACCTTCCACCTCCCTGGACCCACGAGGACAGTCTCCCAGGGAATCCAGGGTAATCCTCTCCAGAGGTTCATTCCAGAATTGTTTTGGTTGTTTTGTTTTTAATCATCTTGTCCACCAGGCTCTAAGTGATCTCAGCACACAAGCTTGACAAAGGGTGAATATGCTCCGGCCCAGAGGAGACAGAGCGGGAAGGCCTCAGAGAATCAATCTACTATTAAATGTGTTTATTCTCTTTCTTGGGTGCATCCAATACTTATTAGCCCCGAGGAATGTTTGCCATCATCAAAGGAGAGGGAGGGAAAGGGCCTTTATCTGCCACGACAGATTATAATCTCCAACAGATGAGACGAACAGAAGGCACACGCATACTGAAACTGGAAGACAAAGGAATGTGTGCAACCAGAAATCAGCTGAGTGCTTCAGTTCAAAAGGGCAGTGGAAAACACCTCCTCCGCCTCAGCAGTGCCTGGAACAGAGGAAGAGGGAAGGGAGGGACATGCTTTGGGACAGCCCTCCTCCTGCAAACATCTTTGAGGTCACCTGGGAGAGTCAATTCCCTCCGGCAAGACAAGGCAGCCAGGTGTCTTCGATAAGCTCAACCCGTAGCCATCAGATGACCGGCACGGAAAACACAGCGGTAAACGAAGAGGTCCAGAGTCAGACAGGCCTGAACTACCTGGTGGAAGCTGCACAACCTGCTTGGGCCTCAGCAGCTGATCTGTCCAGTGGGAACGAGGAAAGGTGCCACCCAACCAGAAAAATAGCCATCATTTCTGAGCACGGAATACGGGCCATTCTGTACAGGACGTGCTGGGCACGCATCGCCCGTCATCCCCCAAGGCGAGCATATCACGGTCCGCGTGTGCTAGAGGAGAAAACTGAGGTTCGGAAGGGGAGACATTGCATTCCCAAGGTTACACGGGAGCGGATGGTGGGGCCGGGCCTGGAGGCGGGTCTGCCAGAGCTGGGAGCATCTCAGCTTCTCTTGCTGAGAAGCTGGCACAGTTTGGGGCCCCTGGGTGGCTCAGTTGGTTGAGCGCCCGACTCTTGGTTTCAGCTAGGGCATGATCTCAGGGCCGTGGGATGGAGCCCTGCGTTGGGCTCCGTGCTCAGCGGGGAGTCTGCTTCTCCCTCTCCCTCTGCCGCTCCCCCAAATCTTGCATGTGCACACACACTCTCCCTCTCTCTCTCTAAAATAAATAAATAAATCTTTTTTTTTTTTTAAAGATTTTATTTATTTATTTGATAGAGACACAGCGAGAGAGGGAACACAATCAGGGGGAGTGGGAGAGAGAGAAGCAGGCTTCCCGCTGAGCGGGGAGCCCGAGGTGGGGCTCGATCCCAGGACCCTGGGACCATGACCTGAGCCGAAGGCAGACGCTTAACGACTGAGCCACCCAGGCGCCCCATAAATAAATCTTTTTTAAAAAAAAAAAAAGAAGGTGGCACAGTTTACAAGAGACTGACCCCAAAAGAGGTTAACCATTACTGTTTTGTTACGTATTATTTATACCTGCTGCTCTCATTATCTTTGTTGTGCTCCTAGCCCCTGGCTTTCTCAATCCAGGCAAAGAAGGACAACGGTTCTTGGTCCAGAAACAGAGCTCCACCCCACACTGCCACCACGCACAGGGGCCTCTGGCTGTTGTCCTGAAACCCAGCCAATGGCGGATTTCCCTTCTAGGCACCAAGGGGGCAACCCTAGGAGCCCTGCTGAAGACCAGCCCCCTGGAAGTCCAGGCCGCTCCTCCACGCACCTCCTCCTGCCAGCCCGGAAGGAGTGCACAGGAGGTTTTCTGTTCCTGAGGTGGGCCCCTTGGACCATCACCGCATTCATAATGGGAAGAAGGAAAGAAAAACCTTTAGATCCACGTGCGTCTTTTTAACACAGGAAATGGCCCTGCTGGGATGAAGCAAATATTTATGCAAATAATTAACCAAGGAGGTACAGCGTTCTGTCCAAATGTTGAGCAAAATGTAGTGAAAAAACAGCCGTGGCCAAGAAATGGCCTCTCATAGACATAGGAGGGGAGAGCAGGTCTAAATCGGCTCCTAGGGCCCCCGAAATGAACCCTGTAGAGAACGCAGTACAAGTCTACACAATGACCGGGCCCCTCTGGGTACCTCCACCCCCACCTCCCTCCCCATCCTCTACTCCAGGAAAATTCTCTTGTCTGCATCTCTGGCCAAGGCCATGTTCATTGACAATTCACTGACACCAACGAACGGGGTCACGAGCTATAGGGAAACACCAGCTTCCCTTCTCTCCTTAATTTCCTATAGGTATTTTCTCAAATTTCTATCAATCCCTACCTTGAATTTTACTTTCAGTGGAAGGGCTAGGGAAGCCAGGTAGTCTAAATGACAGGCAGCTAGAAATTTCTGAACTTTTTACCCTGCGATACTCAGAAAATAGCATCTTTTCTTGAAAAATAAACAAGTGGGGCTGCCTGCCTACACTGTGGCCATGTGGTGTTCCATGTACTGAATACCGTGCTCGATGCAAAACTATGCAACCAGCCATCCTCTGGGGCATGAGCTTTCCTAACCACTCCAGACTCCATGTGAAGGTGTTGACAAGGAGGCTATTCATTGCCAGTACCTTTTCTTAACCCCAAGTTCTGCTCAATCTTTTAAAAAGACCTCTAGGCTAGCGCAGCTGGTGTGGGTGTCAGAAGACAGCTTATGGTCTCAACTTAGTCATTAATACACTGGGTAACCTTGCACCCACTTCTTAAGCTCTGGGACTCAGTGTTTTTCATCAGTAAAATGGAGAGGAATCTATAAAATTTTTCCATAACCTGGAAAAATCAATGTGGTGGGTCACATCTAGCAACTTTTTAAAGAAACAGAATGGAATAGATTGGACTCAACCAGAATGTATCAGACACAAAAGAGTAGGTTTTGATCCAGCTTCATGTAAATGATCTAGCTTGTGCTACAAATGTGATTTTTTTTAATTTTCTTTTTAGATTTTATTTACTTATTTGAGAAAGAGAGACAGAGACAGTGAGAGAGACCACAAGTGGGGAGGAGAGGGAGAAGCAGGCTCCCCGCAGAGCAAGGAGCCCGATGCGGGACTCGATCCCAGGACCCCGGGACCATGACCTGAGCCGAAGGCAGACACTTAACCGACTGAGCCACCCAGGCGCCCTGCAAATGTGATTTTTAACAGCCTGATTGACATATAATTCACATACCATAAAATTTACCCACCTCAAGTATGCAACTCGAGGTGTTTAGTATACTCAGAGTTACATAATCATCACCACATCAGTTTAAGAATATTTCATCACCCCAAAAGGAAACCACATACCCATTAGCATTCACTCCCCAGCTCTTCTCAAACCCTCACCCCAGCCCTGGGTTACCACCAATCTATTTTCCATCTCCATGGATTTACCAATTCTGGACATTTTCATATAAACAGAATCATACAACATGTGGTCTTTTGTGTTTGACTTATTTCACTTAGGATAATGTTCTAAAGGTTCAGTCGTGTTGTAACACACATCAGTACTTCATCCCTTTTGATGGCTGCATAATATTTCACTGCATGTATAGAACACATTTATTTACTCATCCATCTACTGATGACATCAGGGTAGTTACCACTTTGGAGCTATTATGAAAAACACAGCTATGAACCATTCGTGTACAAATGTTTGTGCGGACATATAAATGTGTTTCTTTGGGTCACTGTCAACAAAGTTTGATGCCAGTGGGCTACAGGGGTAATACCAAGGGATAGCTACATCATTCTATGATTTTTCTTTAAAATCAATCTATCGACTTTTTGCTTTGAAAAGAAAATAAAGATTATCAAATCAAAGCTGCATTCCTATTGACACAGCCATCAGGGGAATCTGTGGGCAAAAGTGCTTCACTATCATCTTAAAGAACCTAACATTTCAGACAATTTCAACCCTTGGAATATGCAACTTCGCTATCCAAACAGGGCATTTCCATGGCGACAGAAGCTGCTGAACCATCAGCAGAATTCAGGAATAGGTCAATTTCCTTGTTTGAGCCAGCTCCAAGTTGATCAAATTCCAAGATGTAAATTCCTACATCGCAAGGTTTCAGACTCACAAGAGCACTCACAAGATATATGGAGGCCACTGCAGCTCTTTCCACCACACACACACACACACACACACACACACACACACTATTCAATTTATAAACTGTTCCATATGAAATCTGACTCCTACAATGGTGGCTATAAAAGAGCTGATGTCAGAGGAGAGGCAATACTCAAAACCGCTTCCCTCCACTAGCAAACCTGCATTAATAATTTAGCTATTAACAGCCATGTAACCCAAGGAGCTTGAGAGGGACGACTCTGTGGTCATCTGGGACACCAGGAACATCTCCATCGCTGCCCCCTCTCTACTTCAAAATCCGAGACTCTGTTGTCTTAAAGAACTTGTCATCCTCAGAGAAAGGGTACATGACAAATTTGTGAAATCTAAGGAATAAATACAATTCCTATATGCTTAAATTTATGGCCCTCACAAAGCCTGCAAAATATGATAAACCATTATAGGTTTTTCCTGTCTCCCCTGCCTTGGCCACAATTAATTTCACCATGTCTGAGTGTAATACAGAATGTAATATATGGAGGCGGGAGATTTAGAGCCCTCATTGCCTTGCAGTAATAAGCTTCTGCAGTTTGGGGCCCCAGAGGTAAAAGAAGCAATAACGACAGTCCTCATTTTGGGGAACCATTTGTGTGCATTTTCTGTTTTGCATCGTTAAGCAAGACAAAAGTGCCAGAAGGAAACCGACAGTACCGGGCGAGAAAGTCACTCAAAATCTGAATGCCAAACCCATTCCGTAATTGAGATGCATGGCATCTCATATACATACCCTAGAAGAACATCATATTGCAAATAAAAGCTGTGCATTACAAAAACAACAACAACAACAACAACAACAGAAAATGCTCTGGTTTTATTGATACTATAAACCTCAAAGGTCTGAAAATACAGCAAAATTCAGTTAGAAAATTCCGCGTGGGTTTTCCCAAACACTCTCCTGAGAAGAGTAATGGAAACTATTATTTATTGAAGGCCTACTGTGTGTGCATACTGTGTTAAGCCTTTACCTATACTACCATAGAGGGCAGAATTGTGTCTCCCCACCCCCCAAAGATAAGTTTAAGTTCTGACCTCCATTACCGGTGAATGTGACCTAAACCCGTAAAGAGGGTCTTTGCAGATGTAATCGGGTTAAGAAGAGGCCGTCCTGGTTCAGAGTGGATCCGAACCCAATGTCTAAAAGAAGTGGCACTGTCAATCAGACCCAGATTTTAAATGTCTCATGAATTCAACGCAACCAACATTCGCTGAGTGCTGAGAAAGTGTGAGGAAGAGAGCCTGGTAAGAGATTTACAGAAATACAGCCCCTGACTCTGAGGAGCCCAGGTCTTAAATTTTTTTCTCAAGTACATGGGCCTGAGCACATGCTTGGATTTAATGAACCCATCATCAACAGGTGTGCTCTCCACCATCTGTGACAAAGAGTGGTACTCACCTCCATCTCTGGCATCTATACCACCATCCCCATCTGCACCGCCCCATTGCCCTCACTTCCCAGGTTGACTAGTTTGGGCCAATGGAATGTGGGCAAGGTGATTCCTATCACTTTCAGGGTTAGGAACAGAAGAAGCAGCACATGACAATTCCTGCAAACTCTTCCCTTGCTACGCCGATGTTCCAGGCGGGAGAGCCTTGATCGGCCCTGGACAAAGTCACCATGAGGAGTAGAGCCCCTCCCATTCCTGCCACCCCCCCTGCAGAGTCTTTGTGTAAGTGAAGAGTAGACTTGTATGTGTTAAACCAATGAACTACTGGGGAAATTTATTACTGCAGCAAAGGCCTATCATACTCTGACTAATACATTCTCTAATATCCATCCTTATGTGAGCATACCACCATAAATAAGCAGCAGGTTACCTTCCAAGACACAGAGCCTGAGTGGAGCCCAAGCATGAAAGGGCCCCAGTGAGGACCTTCAGCATCACCATCCCATTCTCCTGAAAGTTCTACCACCTCGGCAGGCCAACTTATGGAATCTGCAGAAACACTCTCTCCCGTGGAGCCTACTTCATGTTCTGACTCATCTCAGATGAAAACCTCGAAATGCTATAGTCTGATAACTGAAGGGACAAATGCAACGGACGATCCACAGAATCAGAGAGAAGGTGAGTGAGGGAGGCATCAAGTAAGGAAAAATGATTCTCGAAATGAGCTCTGCAGAGATGCCTCCCAGTCAGCTTGGGTAGGAGGGCTCCAGGGGAGGGCACAGAGTCTCTCCCCACCCACAACCCACCCCACCCAATTCCCACCTAATGAAACTAGCCCAGATGACCTGTTTTACACATTTTGCTGCCATGTCACCACTTCCTCAGAGAAAAGGCAAGACTGGCTGGAATAGGACTCTCAGTTTTCCCACTGAGGATGTGCCCCCAGACAGGTCATTTCACCCCAGAGAGTCTATCAACCAAGCAATAATACCCTGCAGGCCCAGCAGGAGAAATTAACCGAACTGATTGCACAAAACTGCCTGACGTACTGTAGACAGTCAACAAATACTCTTTCTCTTCCCCACCAACATAAATACTGGCCAAATATGTCTGTTGCACATGGGGCTGGAAATGTTTATTTTGCAATTAGTAGTGTGAGAGCCATTTCTAACATCTTTGAGGGGAGCCCAAAATCTCTAGGTAAACTAGAGTAACGCTATTTTCCCAAAAATGGAGCGATACAATTCAAGTACTTAATGAGCACCAAAAAGACAGCAGATTTCTAATCAAGCAGGGAAAAAAACCCTCATAATCAGCAAACTGTTTCTCCTCTTCCCCATGCAACTAAATAGGGGAGATAACCCAAAAACCTGGAGGATAGCCTCCCGAGCCACCTAGACATGAAATACCTCCAAACTACTAGAATTACTGGCACAACCACCCTCTATCTCGTTGCCAAGGTTAAGGAGAATGGCAGAGCACCTTTCACCATAATAAAGAAAACTTCCTTCACTGTGGAAACTAAGCTAGGCACTTTGTATATATCATCACTTCTAATTTCCAGAATAATTCTACAGGGTGGGACAGGGGTCTGTGACAGTGACAGTTTAATAGGCCAGCCCAGTTTTTGCATTAGCTTCTTCCGGTTCCTTTCGGGGATTCCTCCCCAGCCTCCATCAGAGATAATGGGCAGCCATCTCCTAGTGTATGAGCTTCCTAGGAGAGCTGTAAACCTAGGTGGCCACAAACTGGCTGGCTTACAACAATAGAGGTTTATTCCCTCACAATTCTGGAGGACAAAAGCCTCACACACAGGTTTGGGGTAGACAAATCTTTTGAGGGGTGACCATTCAACTCACTAGACCTCACTACAGTGGTCTAAGCTAGCCAGTCAGAGCACCTCATGCCCACCTCTGCCCCCAACCCTCCACCCAGCCATACAACCCAGGTGGGTCCACACAGGGTACTAACTGGACAGAGAGAGGGGGCTGTAACCAGCATTGTCTACTAGAAACACAGTGACGCCACGTATGTAACTTATGTTTCTAGTAGCCAGAAAGTTAAAAGGAACAAGTACAATTCACTTTAATAATACATTTTATTTCACCCATTATGTCCCAAGTAGGGTAGATACAGCCCTTGTCTTCAAAGAGTTTACAAAAGAGGCCCCGAACATGGGACTAATTACACCAACCCAGAAAAGCTGAGGAAATAAAACTGAGGAAGGAAGGACCAAAGAGCTCCAACTCGCAGGCCGTGAGGCCAAGTAAGAAAGGACCTTTCTTCAGCTTTCGATGGAAGAACAAAGAGTAGAAAATGCAGCTTTTCTGACAGGCGCCCCAAGCGTGCCTCGAATACCCACACACACACCATGTTCCCAGCCTGGGCAGGGCAGGGCTACCGCCGGCTCCTGCTCACAGCTGAAGCTAGGGCAATGCCAACTCGGGGGGAGACGCCAAACACCCTTGGATTTCCGAGGCCATACTGCCAGAGGGCGGTTTGTGATGATGGCGGTTTGGGCAAATTGCAGGCTAAGAAAGGGCCCCATGGACCTGACTTCCCTCCCCCAAGGGAGGGGGGAACATCGCAGTATTAGGACTATCTACATGACCATTAGAGAGATGGACTCTTACAAAGTATGAGGAGATGAGAGCAAATCTTTCAACAGGATGTGTACCTGCCAACAGAATCTTCCGTGTTCACGAGTTACTTTGTTCCTAACAATATGAAGAGCCTACCGGGTGCTAGTCTGTGATACCCCTTTCTTATAAATGCTATCCCATGTAGTCCTCACAATAATCCACTGAGGTAGATACTGCCTCCATTTTGCAGACGAAGAAACTTGAGATCAGAGAGGTTAAGTGACATAGTCAAAGTCATACAGCTGGGGTCCAGGCCCAAATCACTCTGCCTACAGAGTCCTGGCTGTCCCTCCCTGTCGACCTTCCCACTGAGGTCTGTATTTCCCCGAGGTGTGGCCTACTGACGCGGAGCATGGGGAAAAGAGAACTGAAAGAACCAGTCACAGCTCTAGGTAGACCATGGGCCCCCGAGAGAAAGATTTCCTAGATTTTTTTTTTTTATATGACATTTCCCAACCAATATGAAAACCAAAACCTAAATGATAATGCCTTAACTCTCCTGGGGTCAGCAGTGGCCCAGAGGTCTCCATCAGCAACTTCCAAACTGAGGTCCCCAGTGGCTGGGAGTCCTGAAGGTTCCCAGGACTGGTTCAAAAGGGCCAATAAAACGTGTCCACTTGCCTAAATGCCGAGCAATTAGCACATCGAATGTCTTTGTTCAAACACATTAGCGTGGTAACAATAACTACATCCTTCCAGTGGACTCCTCTCTCAGTTATAAATGTCTTCCATTAATGTTTTAACAATACAAATTATTATCTAATAATTGCAGCTTGGCAACAAGCTATTTCAAAACATCTGGTTTGTGGGGGAATATTCTGAAAGAAGTCCTCGGCTGGGTTAGACAGAAAGGAAATAGACTGGGATTTATCAGCACCTGTGTTGTAATTGGGAAAACCAGAAACCGCCTCCATGAGGTGCCCTACAAGAGCCCAAGTTTACCATTAACAATGTAACATTTCTCATACTGTCATTCTCCCAAACTGCTTAACAAAGCTCACATTCCTTCATTAACCTTCATGGTGGGTGAGCAAAGTGAATTAAAATTTCCATTTTATGTATGCAAAGAGAAACAGTAATCCCATTTCTAAAAGGAGTAACTCAAACCAACTAATCACCGCCAGTAGGTTAGTTCCCTAACGAGATTGTGCCCATCCTGATAAAGTCACTGGTGAGAAGGAAAGACAAATGCCAGGGAACCCTGGTGGTAATTCCCTCTGTGGTTTGACTTTCTATGGGTCATATATTCCTCTCTAAGAAGCCTCAATTTCCCCAGCAACAGAATGGGGATACTATCTGCCACCTGGTAATGAATGAAGATCTAGCTATAAATTACTTTGGACTGCCTGAATGATCAGCATTATGCAAATTGGTGGTACCATTACAGAGCAACTAAATACAGTTATAAATCTTATAAAAATACTTCCATGGAAATTAAGGCTCAATTAAGAGGCTCCATTTAAAAAAAAAAAATCTCGGGCGCCTGGGTGGCTCAGTTGGTTGAGCGACGGCCTTCAGCTCGGGTCATGATCCCGGAGTCCCTGGATCGAGTCCCGCGTCTGGCTCCCTGCTCGGCGGGGAGCCTGCTTCTCCCTCTGACCCTCTCTCCTCTCATGCTCTCTCTCACTCTCTCTCTCTCTCTCTCAAATAAAAAAAAAAAAACAAAAACAAAAAAAAATTAAAAAATAAAAATTAAAAAAAATCTCTATCACCTTGTTATTTTAAAGGCAACAATATTTAAAGCCAGCTTGGCCACTCCTAGAGAAGGGATAAGTAGAGGCCGCTTTTAGGCAACCAACTTGAGCAATGGAAATCTGAGTAAGGTAGAAGGGTCCACAGTGACCCCCTGACTGAATCCAGACAGGGCCATCAGGCCACCCACCTCAAAATAGCCACCATTAAGTCCTAGGTGACCAAGGGGCTACTTACACCGGGACACAGGTACCAAAAAAGGAAAATCCCATACGTTCCCATGTCTCCTCACCTTCCCCTTTAACCACAGCCCCCCACCACTGCCTCCTGGCAGAGGGTCTCTCCTCTGCTGTCCTGCCGGCCGCTCCCTTGCAGTGTCTTCCATAAACTTCTATCTCCTTTGTTCTGCCTCCAGTGAACTCTTTCATCTCCCACGCCGCTGGCCTCCACCGAATCAGGTGGCCCCACAGGATACAGGACCTTTCTCTAACAGTCTTGATAAAGCTCCACACTGATAAACAGTTGGCTAATAAGAAGAGACAAGACAAGGACACATACGGCAAAAGAGTTGCAAGGCAGGCTGGGATCAAGGGACCAGGAGATCCCCCTCCAGGAGACAGCCACTGGCTCGGGAACCGTGTCCCAGGTACGACATCCACACCGTATGTCTCTGCACAGAGCTACAAGGTCCGGTACGTCTTATAAATTCTCTCCTGTGCAGGGTACCTAGGGAAAAACTTGAGCTAACTTGACTCAATATAACCTTGCGTACCCAATGCCTTCAGAAGAGGCAAAAGAACAGCAACAACGTAAAACAAATGGACCAGAAGCTCTGAGACTCACGATCCCAACACTCGTCGAACTTGAAAAGGTATCTGCACCCCCATGTTCACTGCAGCATTGTTCACAATAGCCAAGACGCAGATGCAACCCGAGTACCCACCACCGGATGAACGGATACAGAAAATGTGCTTCAGTAGCTATACCCCTCAAAGCGAAAACGGCACTGAAGCTAAAGAACCCCTTCTCGCTCTAACACCCAAGGCATTAGGACTGCTAGGAAAACCACTCTGAGTGTGGGTGTTTAAAATGTAAATGTTTCGATGAGCTGACTCTGGAGGGCTCAGCTGGTGATCAATTTACCTTTAACTATCTTTTCCTGCTCAATAATTTGCTCTGGGTAAAGCAGTGCCTCCCCCTTAGGTGAGACCATGAGGCTAAGAAAACATGGAAACCCTTCCAGGACTGACACCTGGAGGGGCCCTCAAGTCTAGGGCGCTGGGTCCAGCCACAGGCGCCAACCACAGCTGTGCTGGGGACCCGAGGATGTGTGTGAAATAGCCCCCACTGAACCCAGGAGCTTAGGGACCTCAAGGAGAGCTGATGTGTGCAGGAAAACACTGAACACACATCAGTACCAGACACGTGTCACGTGAATGTCACGAACAGAACGGAGGAGGCTGCCCAGCCCCGGACCGCCCTACCACCCCGGGCAGGGGACTGGATGGAGCAGCTCGGCACTGCCGTATGTATGCGAACCTCGAGGGAGCATGAGGCTGGAGAAAGGCAGGATCCAGCTCACAGAGGGCTACAGTTTGCATTTCTGCCTTTGCCAGAATGGGGAGAGATGCTTCAATGCCATTTCCCTTCCTCCCAAAAATGTGAATGAGCTCCTGGTTATTTTCAACTGGCCAGCTTACCCTGCATCACCCCGGAGCATCATAAGCCGTCATGAATCAATAAAAAGAGCTCGCCCTGGGGCATGTTCCATGAAGCCTTGCAGCCCTGCAAACTGGCATCCACAGCACAGAGTGGACGTGGGGTTCTGGCTCAACGCCACTGTCCATTTTCCCTAACCACCCCCCCAACCTTAAGGCACCTTATCGGGCCTCTCCCTACCTGGACTCTCCAGGATAACTCTCATTCTTCTTTCAAAGCTGCCCGGGAGGATCGGGCATGTTTCCCATAATGTACTAACCTAGCAAAGCCAGGTACCGCGGCACCCTTTCTTGTCCTAAAACAAGAGTTCAGAAGTAAGACTCTAGTATTTGCTCTATTTCCCTTCATAATTAACCCCTGCATATACCCCCTATTATGTGTTTTTTCTTCCTGCAGTTACTAGGAGGGCTCCCGATTTGACCTCAGCCCATTGCTTAGTCTCTTTTGCAGCAGAATGTGGCTGTGAGACTACATTTTGGCCAACGGATGTAGACAGAAGTCTTGTATGTGACTTACAGGAAGGATCCTTAAGAAGGAGCTCATTCCGCTAAGGGTCTGTCTCCTTCCTCCAGACTGGAATTCAGATGCCATGGCTGGTACTCAAGCAGTCACTCTAGGCCATGGAGTAGTTAGCAGAGAAGGCGTAAGAAAGAAGCCTAGGTCCCTGATACATGGAGCCATCAAGCCACCCTGAATCACCTACCTCCAGAAAGCTCTGAAAGTCACTCAGTGGGCTAAGCACATGCCTGAGCAATGCAGTTTTCATGCTAATAAATCAAGTTACTGAATTTGGCTTGAGTTTCAATAGACTGAGAGCACCCAAACAAAACACATTTACAAATATATTCTAAGCACACATATTTCCAAGAGTCCAAGAAAAATAAAAAGCCAAAGCGATACAGCTAAACTTGCACACACAAACACATAGGCATGCATATGCACGCACGTACACACACACACACACACACACACACAGACCACCGAAGTCACTCTCCACCCTGCCACACAACAGAATTCAACTCAAACAGATTCTTCCAGGAAAAGAAGTCCCATTTATTCCAACATCATCTCAGATACTTCAAAGTGTCTTTCCCACCCCCACTACACTGAGTTCCTAGAGAGAACAGACTGTGTGTTTTTCAACTCAGTATACCCAAGTGCCTACCACAATGCCTGGAACATGGTAAGTTTGATAATGAATGAAACCAAATTCATCCACTGGCCCAGGAGAGGGTTAAAGAGTGTGCATAAGACATACCAACATCTTCCCTCCTGGTGGCATCTGCCAGTGTTTCCAGTAAACATCCGTCATCCATTCTCCCGAGGCCCCCCATCCCTCTCTCCCATACACAAGCCCCCTGCAGAGGCTCCCCTGGACAGCTCGCATCACCTCCTGCAAGGGACAAACTTTCCAGCCCCACCACCTATAAGTCCTGGGTCACCTCCACCAACCTTCCTTTTCCTACTAGGACACTGACCCTCCACATTTCTGGAAGAGCAGGATCCACAGAATTAATCCCTCTAACAATCCTTTTCTTGATTGTGAAGGCCCATAAGGATCTAAATGTATACACTTCCAAGTTCAACTTCTACCATGATCCAATTCACTGGCAACAACTTTAAAGAATTACCTGACAGGTTTATTGCCAACATCAGCTCATTCAACCCTGATGGTCCCCAACTGTGGGACCAGTTCAGTTCCCCGGCCAGCACCCTAAACTCCTAGGGAAATGAAAGTTCTCCAACTCCTCCTACCCGATAGCGAAATGGGGCCCTCTCTGCATCCACTGATTCTCCAACCCTGCCAAAGGCATATTCTAAACAGCCATTCTCCTGAGCCTGGCCACTCAATTCCTTACTCACTTGTTCTGAGAAGTTTTTACCAGCATCAGCACATCTGAACAACACTAAAATTCTTTTTTGGTCTCACACCCTTCCACTTTTTAAAAAAATCCCTTACTACCCCTTCTTCTTCCAAGTCAGCTCTCTGTCCTGGCCCATGGACAGGTTCCATTCCCCTCCCTCCATCAAGAATGACTGCATCCTCCTATACCCGTCCACCCTGTGCAACTCAGCGCCCGAGCTCATACCACAGGCACACCAGTTCATACACTATTTGTGGTAGCTGCAACCCATCATCTTTTATTTTATATTATTTTTTAGAGAAAGAGTGCATGGGGGGGAGGGGCAGAGAGAGAGGGAGAGAGAGAATCTTAAGCGGGCTCCATGCCCAGCGTGGAACCCAACGCAGGGCTCCATCTCACGACCCTGAGATCCTGACCTGAGTCGAAATCAAGAGTCAGATGCTTAACCGAATGAGCCACCCAGGTGCCCCCATCATCTTTTAATTAAAGTTTAAACCCTCTACTGCCAGCAGACCAATCAGTCCATAACAACCTTTGGGAAACTAACTGGGTATTTGCGGCGGGGGGGGGGGGGGGGGGGGGGGGACAAACCATAGGTAATAAAACTGATACAAGGAAGTGTGAAGAGAACACAGCTGCCAGAATTCCCATCCTTCTTCCAGAGGCCTGTTCTGCATGCTCGTGCTCTCCAGGGAAGAGGACTGGTACCAATCCATCAGCATCTCTAACCCCCACACACGGTTTGTCCGATTACCGCACTCTACTGGGATAACACTTTCAAGTTGCAACATCACACTGGATTTCATCTCGAGGCAGTGGTGCAGCTAAAAGGTAATATTCACCAATATGAACATAATCTCTAATAAAACAGAGAATTCCAGCTCAAATGCATGGAAGTAAAGCTGCAAACTTCCTTTACACCCAAGCAGTTGCTAGGTTAACTCAGTCTGGAGACACGGAGTGTGGGCATGAAGGTAGCAGGCAGCCTTTGTGTCAAGTTCAGCCAGGGAATGAAGCCAGCTGCCAAAGGGCTCAGAGAAACAGAGTCTGCAGCTGGCCAGGGTTGGTTAGGCTCATGGCAGGGAGTCGGGAAAGATGAGCACCTCCTCCCCATCTTCATGCAGCCTTCTCTTCCTCTACCACGCCTCCAAAGCTGGTGGGGCTTCAGAAATGGGTTCAAATATACATAGAAATTTAAAGTATAGTAAGGTAGGCTGGCAGACATACTCTTAAGAAGGCCCCTGCAGAGCCTCCCCCTTCTCCGGGTGTCAAGCCCTTGTGTGATCCTCTCCCCTGGAATGTGGACAGGACCCATGACTTGCTTCTGATCAACAGAATAAGGCAAAGCAAACAGGATGTATGCAATTATGTTACAGAACATTGCAGGGCCCCTCTTTCTCTTGCTGACTTGATGAAACAAAAGGTCATGCTGTGACATGCCAAGGAACAGAGACCAACCCCCAGCCGACATCCAGCAAAAAAATGAGGCCTCCATCCAGCTGCCTGTGAGGAAATGAATGCTAACAACCACGCGAGTTTGGAAATGGATCCTTCCCCAGTTGAGCCTCAGATGAGACCGCAGCTCCAGCTGACCCCCTCGACTAGAACCTTGCAGAGCCTGGCTATGCCATGCCCAGTCTCCTGTCCCACAGAAAACATGAAATAATAAACGTGTGCTGTTTTAAAACACCAAGTTTGTGGTTCTATTGTTACACAGCAATAGAAAGCTAATGCAGGTCAAGTCTGGGGACAGGAAGGGATTATTTAATAAATGAATGGAACACACAGATAGCCACCTGGCAAAAAATAAAGTTGAATCCCTGACTCACACATGACACCAAAATAAATTCCAGATGGGTGAAAGATTGACATATGAAAAATGAATCCAAAGAAGAAAACATGAGTTTTTTTTTAATACGTAAATCTGGGCAAAGAAGGCCTACATGTGACATGAAAACCTAGAAGAATTTCTTCATCTAGAAAGGATGAATGCATCTAACTAAAGTGAGAAAATCTATCTGCCACTTGTATCATGGAGGGGTTAACTTCCTTAAAACTAGTTCCCACAAATCATAAGAAATTAAAACAGATCCTACACATCAACAAGAAAAGATGCTCAGTCAGGGGCACCCAGGTGGCTCAGTCAGTTAAGCATCCAAATCTTGATTTCAGCTCAGGTCATGGTCTCAGGGTTGTGGGATGGAGCCCCACATGAGGCTCTGTGCTGGGCGTGGAGCGTACTTAAGATTCTCTCTCTCCCTCTGCTTCCCCCCACTCTCTCGCACTCTCACCCCCCACCCCCCCAGAAAAAGAAAGAAAGAAAAGATGCTTACTCCTTATAAGAGAAATAAAATAAGGCACCAACTGCGATAAAATGTTGCTAACACAGTGGGTTGGAAAGCAGTGGGGAGATCAGCACCCTCATTTATGGCTGGGGACAGGGAGATTGGAACAGACTCTCTGGAGGACAGTTCGGCATAACCATCAAAACATCAAATGCACTTAACTCTTCAACTCAACAATTCCACTTCTCTAGATATTTAAAAAAACCTACGTATAAGGCTATTTAATAGAACACTGTTTGTCACAGCAAAGATGTAAGTCATCCTAGCTAGCAACAGCAGATAGATTAAATAATTTATGGTACAGCCACATAACAGAATGCCGTGAATACCATAAACCATAAAAATAAATGAGGCGGCTCTTTCTGTTCTGACAGAGAGATCTCTGAGATATATTCAGTAAATAGACAACAAGAATAACCAGAAAACAGGTGCCTTCAGGGAGGAGATGAGGGGGGGCTGGGGATTAGGTAAGAGGGAGACTTCTCACTGTGTGTTCTTTGGTACCTTATGAATATCATACCATCTGGTTGTGTTTCTTTTTCAAAACAACAAAATTCAAATCAAAAAAATATATGCAAATGGTAGAAAAGCACGTAGATTATAAAGACATTAAATTGATGTTACATACACACAGTATTATACACATACCCCATGATATAAAGACCCTACAAATGTTCTATCTGTGTATTAGATGTTATATATTCTATATTAAACAGCTACCTCTCAAAGAACACACAAGGATCTGAGGACTCGTTTCCTCTGGGCTGGAGAACTGGTATAACTGACTGGTAACTAGTAAACTGAGTAACAAGACAGCAAGGGCGAGAGAGGGAACTATGTTCTCACTATGTGTTCTTCAATTTTTGTACCATTATATGTATCGCCAATTTAAAAACAAACCATTAACAGACAAGTTTAAGCCCCTGTGCTTCCTCTGGTCCTCTATCTTTCTTCCCTTAAGACACCCTGATGGATCCTCCCACACTCCCCTGCTCGAGACTCCCTGTCTTTGTCTCCAGTTGAAGAACCCCAGGTGTCCTAAATAGCGAGCATCAGAGAGTCACCCCGTTGAAGGTGTGGACTTGGCAGCACCATCATGCCATCACCCCATCTGTCCGTCTCCACACAGAAGCGGAGTGACCTGGGGCAAGATGCTTAACGCTTCTGAGCCTTGGTTTGTTCATCTACAAAATGGGGTTAATACCCTTCTAGGTAATCCCTACTGTACTGTTTTCTAGGGCTCCATTGTCCTAAACCAGATGGCTTAAAACAGCAGAAATCTACTCTCTCACAGTTCTGGAGGCTAGAAGTTCAAAATCAAGGTGTCGGCAAGACTGTGCTCTCTCTGAATGCTGCAGGGAAGAATGCTTCCTCACCTCTCCCCTAGCGTCTGGTGGTTGCTGGCAATCCTCGGCGTTCCTTGGTTTGTATCTACATCACTCCAATTTCTACCTCTGTCTTTACGTGGCCATCATCCTCAGCGTGTGTCTGTGTGTCCCTTCCTCATAAGGACACCAGTCCTTGCAATCAGGACCCACCCTAATCCAGTATGACCTCCTCTTAACTAACTGCATTTGCAAAGACCCCATTTCCAAATAAGGTCGCGTTCAAAACTGGACTGGAACATACCTTTTTTTTATGGACACAATTCAACCCACCTGGACGATCATGGGAAGACGGCAGCGAGAATGCGGCAAAGCCTCGAGAACACTGCGGGCAGGGGCGCACAGCAAACGTCCGGCAAGCGGGAGCCTCATCACTATTAGACACACAAGGGACTCGTTTTCTCCCACACAGCAGGCTCCTTCTCAGAAGATCAGGCCTGGATTCTCCACTCTTCATAAAAACAAAAACCGCAAGCAAGAAACCAAAAGCTAACAAGCCGGCATCCTAACGGCTGATGTGTTGTTAAGACTTTAAAAACAAACCAGGGCTGGGTACCAAGACCCTGATGTAAATACTTTATCAGTGGGTCTGCCTGAGAAAACCCCACACATGCACGAGGGCCCCACACGCCTCCTCCTGGGAGGAGCAGGTCTGCCAGGAAGGAGCCCCCTTGGCTCCTCTAAATGCAGAAAAAGCTTTCCTCAAGGTGTGCACCTCTGGTTCCATCATCTGGCTGCCTTCCAGCGGAGCAACAACTTCCAGAAACAAAGGCCTGGAAGCCCTCAGGCTGTAGGGGAGATAAAGCCCCAGGCTGAGGCTGAATCCTGGGCAGGCACACTGCGCCTTCCCAGGAGAGCCAGGCAAGACGGTGAGGCCAGCGAAGCGATGCAGAAATCCTGGGGGAAGCCCCTCTCTTCATTCCCCCCCTTGGTGGAAACCAAAACACCCATCAAGACGATCAAAGCTGCTGCCCATGCTGTGAGATTGACTTTGACTGAGCTCATGAAGTCATAAGCTCCCTGCAGGGTGGATTTTCTCCGTGGATATTGCTGGGAAATTAGGAAGTGAGCGGCCTGGGAGACCCTGGCCCCCATTAACCAACTAGCCAGACAGAGCTTCCATTAAAAGAGGAAAATGTCTGAAATTCTGAAACCGTCCTTGTACAGCTGTTCAAAGATTCCCTTACGAGCTTTGTGGTTCATGCCAATGTGAGAGAGAGACCCCCCTCCACAGAAGTGAGGCGAGAAGAGTCTGGGCTGAGAGGGCTGGGGCCAGGGTTCGAATCCTGCCTGCTCAGGGATCTCCCTCCCTCTCCCTGAGCTGCAGTTTCACGAGAGGGACAAACGAGAGCCCTGGAGCCCCAGCTGCCACCTTCATGCAAGGACCCCAACCCGCATACAAAAGAGTGAAGCTGAGCCGGGCGCGGTGCACACACTGGACACCTTTAAGAAAGGACCATTCGTCACCAAGTGGAAATCTGTGTATCTGTGTCATCCCATCTGCCAATTGCCAAACAATGATCCTGCTCTTGAGGAGCGTCGCCAACCGAAACGGTCCCCAAGTCACAAGACGACCAACCACACAAGTCCCCAAGGGAATCAGAAGTGCCTCCACACCTCACTACGGTTACTCCAAATAAATTAAATGAGTCATTGAAAAGGTTCCCAAACGGCATGCCAATGCCATCCGGAGTTAGGGACCCACATGCAGAAATAAAAGGTGTCAGGCTCCGTGCGAACCTCAACTACGTGACCCCGCCATCAGACCCCACCGTCAGACAACTCAGATACACCAGACACCTGTGCCTTTAGGTCCCCACCTGGCAAACGGGTCAGCAGCACCTCTGCCCCCCCCACCCCAAGGCTTCTTACAAGGATTAAGGGAGAGATGTCTCCTAATGCCTTCCTGCCAGGTGCTAAATAAATGCTCGGTCTGCCCCCTCCACTACTCTTCCCTCCCTCCTCTCTGGCTTTCTTCCCCGCTCCCGTGGTCACAAGATCCCTCCCCAGTTCCTGTGGACATGGTCAGGTCTTCCTGCCCTAGAATACCCTTCTCGAAATCCTAAACACCCACAAGCCTGAACGCCGCCGGGCACCTGCATCCTCCCGCTCCCCCGACCCCTCAGCCCTGCAGCTTCCTTCCCCATCCCCTGAAGTCATGCCTGGGGACAAAACAGCTTCTACCAGTAGGTCCCAAATGTTGTGTGTGGGAACACCCAGGTCCACTGCAAGGTGTTCACTGGTCAGCAACAATCTTAGACATTCAGGAGCCATTGCTGGGAACTCCCTACAAGTAAACTGTTCCATTTAAAAAGACCATCTTTTTTTTCTGAGGATGAGAAATTCCTACATTTGCGGAGTAAAATGTGATTTCTTTTATAAAAGAATGGGTGGGTTTTTTGTTTTTTTTTTTACGTTGTTCTCATTTGATCAAATAAAAGTAGGTGACCTGACATCAGGAGCCCACCCTTTCGGGGTTTATTTTTGATCATTTTACTGGTCCAGAAATCCAAGTCTGGGACTCTCCTGACGCCTGGTGGCCTGCACTTCCTCCCTAGCTCAACTGCTTGAGCCTCACTTACAAACCCAGCTTCGGCTCTCACCATTCCAGGGAAATGGCTGGCTCAAAGGTCGCCAAATCCAGGCCCCTCCCCGGCAGCCTGCATCTGACAGCACATGCGGGCCCTCCTAGCACTCGCACACACGGGAGCCTGCGTGCTGCCCAACCCCAGTCTGGCTACACCGCTTCCATCTAGGCCAAGGCCTCCCAGTGGCCACCACACAAGCCCAAGCTCTCCCTGGCATGCGTGCTCTTCACCACCACCACTCCTTCCCCCCTCCAAAGCATGGGGCCGGCAGCTGGGAAAGCCCAGAGCCCGCCGCCTGTCCTTTGCCCAAGTCCTTGCAAGGTGCTGGCTTTTCTGAGCATCAGTCTCTTACCGGGTCAAGTAGTGATGGTGACAGTCCCTATCTCATAGGGATCTTTTTTTTTTTTTTAAGATTTTATTTATTTTGTTTGAGAGACAGAGAGTGTGAGCACGAGCAAGGGGGGTTGGGGGGAGGGCAGAGGGAGAGGGAGAAGCAGACTCCCCGCTGAGCAGAGAGTCTGACACAAGGCTCGATCCCAGGACCCCAAGATCATGACCTGAGCCAAAGGTGGACGCTTAACTGACTGAGCCACCCAGGCGCCCCTCCTAGGGATCTTGAGTAAAGCATTTTCCGTGGTGCCTGGGACACAGGAAATGCCAACAACCGGGACACAGGAAATGCCAACAACTGGGAACACAGTTAGGAGTAGTCGTAGTAGAGTATGCCCTCTTTCCAGCTTTGGCTCCCACTGCTCCTTGAGACTCCAGCAAAGCTGTCATCTTTGGGGTTCCCCAATTATACCGCATACCTTCCTACCTCTGGGACTCTGCGCATGCGAGCCTGGCGTTCCAGCCTATCTCCCACCCCTTCCTCCAAGTCCGCATCAGGACCTCCTTCCCAATCCTTGTTTATCCATCACAGCAGGAGTAGTGTGGACCTCCTCGGTATTCCACGGCATCGGGTCCGTGCCACTCTCAGGGCCGGACGGCTCTCCACACTACTACACCACACCTTACCGAGACCTATCCATGAGCACACTCTCCCTCTCCTGCCGCACTCCTTACTTAAAGTCAGGGGAAAACTTGGATATCCAGCAGGACTTGCCAGAGTGTCTTACAGATAAGGGAACAATAAATAACTGTTCTGAAAAGCCCCAGTGATGTAGTCCCCGATCTATCATTTTAAAACAGATAAGCTGATACAGGATGAAGACCTCCTGTGTCCCATGTGAAATGTCCTCCCAGGACCACGGCTAGCACTGTTTATACGGGTACACATACCCACACACATATATATACAGGGCTGTGTGTACACACACACACACACACACACACACTTCCATCCCCACATCACACACACACACACACACACACACACACACTTACTTCCATCCCCACATCACACACACACACACACACACACACACACTTACTTCCATCCCCACATCTCACACACACACACACACACACACACACACACACACACTTACTTCCATCCCCACATCACACACACACACACACACACACACACACACATACACACACTTACTTCCATCCCCACATCTCAGGAAATGCCTGTGGACGGTAAGTAAAATTCGAATCCAATGGGATTTCAATCCATTGTCCTTGGGGCCTGGCCCTTCCTCCCCCCACAGTTCTGACTACTTTGCTCTCCCATCAGCACTGACAACTTTGTACTTCTGACTTCTGGGTTGTTTTGCTTGTCTTCTTTGGGTTTAATCTTTACCACATTATTTTACTACCTTCATCCGAGTCACCTTCTCCAAGCGGCAGTGTTATTTACTTATTTTACAAAGCCAGCCTGTTACTCTGTTTTGTCCCCTCCCCCCTCCCCCCGTTTCTAAATCCACTAAATGGCCTTTTTACGGTACCCAATGTGTGCAAATACCTCAAGTCCACGGAGATTTCCATTTCTTCCCATTCTGCTCTCATCCTCCATTTCTCAAAGAAATGAAAATTCTTTAAATAGAAAAGGGAACAACCAGGGCTTCCTTTAAACAGTCCCTCTAAATGTATTTAGAGAAAGGGCATTTCTCTTTCAAAATCTTTGAGGCTGTTCAGTTCACCTTAGGAACTCATTTTAAAGGAGGTACTCCAGAGAACCCAGGAAATTTAATGACCCTCCCCGAAGCAAGCTGTTCATTCCCCTGAAGTCAGCACCGAACCAACATATGGAAAATTACCATCAGTCACTTTGCCTGCATGACGGCTCCGCAGGGTATGCATACCCCCTTCGATACAAAACTTACTATGGGACAAAGTATTCTAGTGCAGTACCACAGACCCAGGTGAGCCATCTGAATGTGCAGCGGAACTCTAATATATCCAGAATTCTCAGGACCCTGCTTCCAGAATCCACTTAGCACTGACCCTTCAATATATCCCAGGTCACGTAGGAGACCACCCCCTAGAACTGGTAGACCAGCCCAAGGGCAAACTCCAAATACTTAGGTATTTTCAGAGCCACTGATAGGAAGAAAGCCATTTGAATGTACTTCAGAAAGACCAGGAAGGCAGGGAAGAAACATCTCAGGAAGGGGGGAAATGGGAAGAATATATTTTTTAAAAGTCATGTGAATATGAGTCAGAAAAACCTCAGTTCAAGTTCATGAAATTTTAGGACTGATAAATGTCCAGTGGACCAACAGTCCTCATCTCTTGTTTGAAGACTACAAATGGGATCACAATGGTCTCTAGTTAAAAATACCCTCATGGCTCTCAGAATAAAACTCAAAAGCCTTAAGTAACCTGCTGTATGTACGAAGTGATGCGCATACGTGTAGGCAGAAACTCATACTCATTCAACAAGCATTAACTGAACGCCCACTTCCGTGGAGGCCCTGGGGATCCGGACGTAAATGTCACTCCCAGCCCTCAAACCCAGGCTCAGAGCATGGATTAGTTAAGCACGTGGGGCCAGTGCTGATGAAGCCCGGGGCACTGGGCTAAGAGGTACCTTGCAGGCATGGCCTTGTCCATTCTCCCCAAGAATGCCATGAGGCTGGCAGTATCCTCATCAGGGGTTAAAGAGCCCACTGAGGCACAGAAAAGCTCTGCAACCAGCCTAAGGTCAACAGCCAGTATCTGAACCCAGACCACCTGATTCAAGAGCCTGCCTTCTGGGTCATCACGCCCCCATACCTCTGGCAGCGGTGGGGTCCAGAAAGTGGCTCCCCACGGCTTTGCTGGTTTGCTCAGCAAGGCGCACTCTCAGTTCTGTGGTCTCAGCAGCTGTCACAGAGTCAAGCACGGGCCTGCCTTCTAGATGCCGTGCCAGAGAAGCAGCACCCTGACACCCTGAGTCCATGTCAAGAGGAAACATTCTACCCTTCAGCAGAACTAGACCTTATCAGCCGGCCCTAAAAGCTGGAGGTCCGGACCTGGAAATTCCCGCCACACCAACACGGACCAGCCTCTGCGGAAGGCCCTCAGGCTTCTCCATCTACATGCAAATGGAGGCGGAGTGGGGGACGGGCTGAGGCCTGGCCCGGGCTTGCCACACTCCCCTGGCTCGTCATTAGGGGAAAGGACATTAAAACCACTTTGTGCCCTTGGGAAACTAAGAACCCTAAATGCTAAATACCAGGAGAAATGTGTGAAAACAGGTGCTCTCGTAAACCACTAATGGGGGCAGAGGAGGGTAGGACCATTTCAGAAGGTGAGCTGGCAAGATCTGGTCAGGTTAGAAATGCGCAAACCCTTTGATCCAGCAACTCTACCTCGAGAATATTATAAAGTCCTGCTCTGGTGCACAGGATTTCCACAGCAGTGGGGCCGGTCGTGGTAACAGCTTAAAGGTCTTGTTAAGGGATGAATAAACAAAGCGCAGTATACTCACACAATGGAATAGCTTACAGCAGTTAAAAACATACAGCTATATTGGGGCGCCTGGCTGGCTCAGTCGGTAGAGCGTGTGATTCCTGATCTCGGGGTCATGAGTTCAAGCCCCACGTCGGGTGTAGTCTACTTAAAAAAAAACTCTATCTATACGTGGCAACGTGGGTGGACCCCAACACTGCAAGAATACCTAAAAAGTACACACAGTGGGATAGCATTTACGTACACTTGAAGATGTTATGCACTGGAGACAGACACACACAACTATGGTAAAAGATTAAAACATAAACAGAAAGGATATACCTCAACTGGAGGACAGCAGTGACCTCTGGGCAAAATACAAAGTCCTAAGATGAGGGGAAGTCTTTGATCAGATCTGATTCTGCTTCTCTCTTTTAAAAAAAAACCTGAATTAAAATAACAAATGTTAAAAATCCGATAAAGATTGGCGTGATAGGTACATTGGTATCTGTACATTATTCTTGGAGTTTTTTTATGATGTTTGAAAGATTCCAGAATTTAAAGTAATTAAAACAGCATGTTATTTTAAAGCACCCAGGTTACTCATAGTCATCTAGGTTTAAGAACCACTCAAGTATAGGGGACGAGCACAAATAAATTGGAATACCATGCAACTGAGTCCAACAAAATGCAAAGCAGAGGCAAATGCAAGGCAGGGGAAGCCGTCAGGAAGTGAGATTATGAAATATTACTCAGTCCTGGGGCGCCTGGGTGGCTCAGTCGGTTAAGCGTCTGCCTTCGGCTCAGGTCAAGATCTCAGGGTCCTGGGATGGAGCCTCGCATCGGGCTCCCTGCTCAGTGGGGAGTCTGCTTTTCCCTCTCCCTCTGATCCTCCTCCCTGCTTGTGTGTACTCTCTCTCTCTCTGTCTCAAATAAATAAATAAAATCTTAAAAAAAAAAAAAAAAAAGAAATATTACTCAGTCCTTAACAAAGAAGGAGATCCTGCCACTTGTAAAGCCACAGATGGACCGTGAGGGGATTATGGTAAGTGAAATAAGTCAGATAAAGAAAAATACTGTATGGAGTCTCCCTTATATGGGGAATCTAAAAAAAAGAAAGCCCAACTCATAGAAATAGAGAACAGATTGGTGGTTGACAAAAGTCAGGGGTGGGGGTAGAGAAATGGGGATAGTGGTCAAAAGGTACAAACTTCCAGTTATAATAATAGTGACGACAGCTAACAACCCCATACTGTACGTCTGAAAGGTGCTGAGAAGAGTAGATCTTAAAACTTCTCATCACGAGAGAAAAAAAAAAGGTGTAACTCTGTGAGGTGATGGATGCTAAGTGAACTTACTGTGGTAATTGTTTTTGCAGTATACCCATATATCAAATTTTTTAAAAAGTCAACTTAATTCTGTGGTTGGGGGTCAAACACGGGAGGACCGCTTTCTAGACAAGGAGATTCACTGGCAGGGTCCTGAAGGGTGAAGAGGAAACTTTCTTTGAGAAACTGTGCAAACACAGACACGGTCTAAATCAACAGTCGGACCAGACAGTAAACAAGGGCATACACTCCACACATAATGGCTGCATTTAGCTGTGGGGGGAGGAATGAGCCGCAAGCCACCATCCCTTCTCAGAATCATTTCTAAAAATCCAACAGGAGACGGGCATCGCTTGGGCACCAATACCATCTCCAAGAAAGTCAGAGCAAGGGTTATTTGTTTCAGCTGACCCCGCTGGCAAGGTGAAGGGAGTATTCCCACCGAGGCCTGGGTGCCTGGGCACGAAGTTGCTGGAAGGGCTAGGGGATGGAGGGACTACCTCTGCAGAGCCCTCCGGCGCCATGCCCGCTAGGATCCACAAGCCAGACAAAAGCAGAGCCCAGATTTCCAAGTGAATCAAGAGGAATTTTGTTGTTATTACTATTACTGTTTACTGTGGAATGGTTTCAGCCTTCTCCCCGCCCCCATCAGTAACACTACCAATCTGAATGCGGAAGGGAGCACAGAGGTCTCCTCTCCCCCCAACTCTTGTAAATCACTGTGTGAAATGTATGGGGAGTGAATTCGTGTGAAGCGATGGATTGAAGTGCTGGGTAGACAAGAAGGTCCAATGCCAGGCAACAGGCTTTGGAACAATAAGCAACAACAACACCAAAGCCCAGGTCAGGTCACAGCGTCCTGAGAGAACCTACAGGGGGCGGCGGGTTCAACTTGCACCAAATCTCAAGTTTTTGATGAGTGGGGACTATCAGGGCCAGATTTGCCTAAATTTAGAAAAATCAGGAAATGCCATGGTGTCCCCCCACGCACCAAGGGGCAATTTACAACACACACACACACACACATACACACACACACACACACACACACACACACCCTCTCTCTCCCTCTCTCTCTCTCCCTCCAAATTTGAATCATTCTGTTTCATAAGAATTTTCTTTCCATGTAAGAACTATTCTTCAAGAGCAGCTTCATCCAAAAGACCTTTCTGAGATGATGGAAATGTTCTGCCTCTGCGCTGTGCAAAAAGAGAGCCAACAGCCCCATGAGGCTACTGAGCCCCTGAAATCTTCCTGGTATGAATGAAGAACTGACTTCCTGATTGATTTTATTTAATTTTAACCAATTTAAAGTGAAGTAGCACATGTGGCTAGTGGGTAGCTTATTGAGAGAGCAGGTCTACAGCATCCGTCTTACTGTCTGCATAGTATTTTAGCATTTGAGGGGATAACTCACTTTCTAATGAGTCTTTTGTCTGCTTCCAGCGTCTCACCGTTGAAAACCAGGCTGCCACACACATCACTGTGGCTGAATGTTTGTACGCATCTCAAAACTATTTAATTAGGATAAAGTCCTAGAAGTGGAATTGTGGAGACAACAGAGAATGATGTTTCTTGGCTTTTCCTACATGTTAACACCATCCACTTACAATAACATAGATGTGAACAGTATCTTACCTATTACTAGATATTTTTGAATACACGATTCTCATGGGATCAAAACCACCACATAAAATTAGATGGGGCAGATAATATCCCCTATGTATAGACAAGGAAATGAGCTGAGAGAGCTCGCCACTGACTTGGTTGGGTTAGGTGGTTTTTATAGCCACCCAGCCATTCTGGGTGACAAATGATGTCAGACCATTTGTTGCCCCCCATGACTTTAACAAGGGAGAATGCTTATGCTATATTCACAAGTGAAAAGAGCAAGATATGAAAATACATTCCCAGCATGATCAGAAGTATGTACAATAGAAGAAAACAAACCAATGTGTTAACAGTCTTCAGTCTGTAGCACTGTAACTTGTTTTTCTAAATTCCTCTCCAAATTTTTATAATAAACCTGAATAATTATTAAAATAAACAACTAACATTTAGTGGGCAATTGTAAAAGCTAAATGCTTTATGTGCAGTATCTCATTTAAACTATTTCCACATGGCAAGGACCATTATTATTCCTATTTACAGATGAAGATACAGTGGGTTGATAAAAGTTTAAGAAACTTGGCCAAGGTCAAGGCGGTGAGCAGGATGCGAACCCAGGCTGACTCCCTTGAAAGCCTATAACCCCAGCACCACATCAGCACTTCCCCGAACTTCAATATGTGCATAAATCACCCGAGGATCTCATTTTTCTTTTTTTTTAGGAGGGGGAGAGGGAAAATCTCTTTTTTTTTTTTTTTTTAAGATTTTATTTATTTATTTGACAGAGAGAGACAAAGCAAGAGAGGGAACACAAGCAGGGGTAGTGGGAGAGGGAGAAGCAGGCTTCCCACGGAGCAGGAAGCATCGGCTCGATCCCAGGACCTTGGGATCATGACCTGAGCCGAAGGCAGACGCTTAATGACTGAGCCACCCAGGCGCCCCGGAGAGGAAGAATCTTAAGCAGATTCCACGCCCAATGCAGAGCTCGACACAGGGCTTGATCTCATGACCCTGAGATCATGACCTGGGCTGAAATCAAGAGTCCGACACTTAGCCAACTGAGCCCCCCAGGCGCCCCTCATCTGAGGATCCTGCTAAAGTAGATTCTGGTTCAGGTGATGCTGGTTCAGGTATTGCTGGCCTGCCGACCATACTTTGAGTAGCAAAGTTATACACGATAATCCTTATGCTGTAATCTTAAAGGAGAAAATACACTCTACTCAACCAGGAAAATGTCTGCTCATACTTTAAAAACTATCAATGCTTGCTAATCTGTAAAAGCAAAACTATACTTTCCTTCTCAGTAACGTTCTCAAAGCCTTCCTGGCCATCCCTATGGCAGGCCCTAAATTGCCCTTGGAAACTCTCCTGCACAGACACTGGCCCTGGGCAGCCACGGTGCTGTCAGACCTGCGCAGCCCAACTGGAAGCTTAATCAACTTTCTCATCTCATTAGCAGGGAGGACTTTTTATCCCCACAGCTTCCGTTAGCAAACACTTCCCTGAGCCCAGGAAGCAGGTGTGTGGAAGAATGCCTGCCGGGAGTGTCCAGAGGAACATGTCAGGCCCCCCACCACCACTCCCCACACACTTTCTGTCTGCATTTCCCTCTTCTCATGGACATTTTCTTTGAAACATTAAAATTATGTATCCTTTAAGTATTTTAACCTTCCAAAATTTGGCAAGCACTAGCTAATTTTATACTTGAAGAACCTTCCACAATTATGAATTAAAGCACCCTTTAATTATGTTCCTAATTCTTCATGTCTTTTTATATGGGATCATCAGATATTCATTGTTTAATGAACCTTTAGCTATATGCAGTAACCCTGTTTATCTATCTTAATGCTTAATGCTATGAAATTACTTATCTGATGCCATAAAAGTAGCCCTTGCATAATGGATTTTATTTCCCTAACTTTTCATTCTATTTCTAGCTCTTGATTTTTACTATGTCTCCTACAATGAATAGGTGGGTGATTTCTTTTTTTTCAGTAAGACTTAGTGACAGTTTGTTTTACATTGATTCTTATAACTGATGTATTTATATCACTCTCCACTTTTCTCTAAGACTATATATATTAATGCACTTCCTTCCTGGAATCATTTATGTGGTTTCAGCAGCAAATTTTTATTTCTTTTGAAATTAGACCAGAACTTAACATTAAGTTTCTTACTAGTTAACATTTTTAACAGTGATATTTTACAAAACACAACTGTTTTCACCTTTTCCTCCTGGTAACTTCACCTATTCATTAAGCAAACTATGCAAACTCCCTTCAAATGGAATTAAGATGCAGAGCAGTTTTTACTGACCTGTCCGAAACCCTTTTATATGCCACATGCTAGCCTCACAACGTATGTCTAATTTATCCCCTGATTTTAAAATGGTGATCATCGCTTCCCTGTCCAAGACCTCTTCCTCTTTGTCTTTTTTAAGCCACGGGTATCTCTGGTAAAGATCTCCGTAGGTCTTTGAAAATGAGTGAGACCATTCCAAAATCCAGAGTAGAAATGATGTGCCACCAAAGGGCACAACTAGCTTGACTAGGGAAAGAGAAGGTTCATGCTTCCTTCGCCTGCTTCTCTTCTTCAAAATCACAGTCCATGTTCTTCGTGTCACCTCCATTCCTTCCAGGAAACTTACGGGATATCCTATTGTGTGACTGACATTATGCCAAGCACTGACTCAGAGGCTGGACCAGACCAAGGCAGCCGTCAAGGAACCTGCCTGACCCCATTCTGCCCCGTGGAACTTTAATCACACAAGAAAGGAAGAGTTCTTTCTTCTGTTGAGGATTGTGGCTGAGTCACATTTTATGAGTACCTTCAAAAGATCCCGATACTCTCTCCTTGATGCTGGGCAGTATTCCTTTCCCCGAATCTATATATTCCAATGTCTGAGCATCTCCAACTCCTCTGATATGTTTATAATTCAAACACTGGGCATCGCTATCATATTTTCAACATCTGTTAGTTTTTCCTGTATTGTCCTTACCACCTCCTTGGGCACCATAAATGACTTGGGGCATGCTAAATCTCCACCTGACTGCATCACTGCTGCCCATCCTAGGTCCCACCAGGATGTACACTTTCTCTCTAACACTTCCAAGGCTGGTTCTGTCTTTCACTCATACAGAATATTCCTGACACAAGCCATGTCTTCAACCTCATCTCTTCTATAGTAGTTGGCACCAACTCTCTCCAGGCCTGCTTCCCCAGGCCCCGCCAGCCAGCCAGGCTCACGTGCTACTATCATGCTTTTTAATCAAGTTTATGCTGATGCTTTCACAAAATCTGTTTTTGAAACCCTTTCTTCAGTTCTGTTCTGGTTTCTCTCGGCATCAACATTTTTTTACGGTGTTGGGATTTTTTTCTGATGAGACACCCTTTGTTGTTAGTCACCCTTCCATTGTTCCCCAAACCCCCCATTTTATTTTTATAATAAAAAACAAGTTATATTTAGAACTTTCCAAACCAATTGAGGAGCTTTTTTTTTTTCAACTGACCATGGAGCTACAAGTGTGATGAGAACTCCTTTTTCGGCCACATCCAATTAGTTTAGTGACTCCCGGAGAACACTGCTCTGATTCAAGGCTGGGGCTGAAGGAAAGTTCCAGGGCCGCCATCAAAGATGATGCACTTCTGATATCCCCAAAGCGAACCTCACTGGGCCTTATAATAACAAGCAGGGATTTTTAATGCAATAAAATCAAACACCCTTTATGCTTTCATTTCTCTATGCCAAGAGACACACAAGTGTCCCACGTGGAACACTGGCTCCTTGGGTTTGCAAGTCTCCTCAATCAAGTTATTCATAAATTCCATGTCCCTCCAGCACCCAGTTCCCAAAGGCCTGTTCCAGAGTAAGCTAAATGGCTGCCCTCCCTCTCTGTGGCCTCTCTCCAGGCCTCTCTCCAGGCCAGAGACAACCTCGTCTTCACACTGAGCTATTTGTCTGTCAAAAATCACAGCTGGATCTGAGCACCAGCCAATTCACCCAATTAACCGTCTCCTGATATCACAATGACTCATGAAAAGGAGAGGACATGGGAGAGTTTGGAATCCTGAGGCTCGCTCTGCTCTGCCTAGAGCTATTAACACCTGGCAGGCCTGTGGCATTACTTGTTCACAAGGCACGACCCACTGCCCACAAGAGCCCCTTGGTTTGAGGCAACGAGATGGGGCAAATTATTTTTTACTTTCTTTCCAGTGCAGTACATTAACATTTCACCTTCCACAATAAATAATATCAATGACGAGTTCAGAAAAAGTTCTCCCGTATGTGAACCATACAAGCTTTAAGCTCAGGGTCAGAAAAATTAAAAAAAAAAAAAAAAAAACAAACTTCACTTTTTCTTTTTTATAGGAGGCATTATAATCAGCACTTTATTTTTGTCTGAAAACCTATTTCTGGACTTTATAAACAGTGGGCCTTTATCTTTGGCACCCAGCGGTATTTGAGGGAAGTACTGACCAAAAAGAAATTGCTTCAGGTTGGCATTCCCACAAAATATTTCCATCAACAGGGGAGAAAAAAGTCTCCATCATTAATACATTCAAAGGCGAGTCTCCTGGTGTTGAGATAATTGCTTGTTGTTATTGTCCCTTTTAATAAAACAAGCCTCCACAAAGGCCAATTTAAATACCTAAAATGACAAGTTCTCCATAGGGAGGAGTGGCAGAACATCAGTTTAAATCTGCCAAAGACAAGCCACTTGAATAAATCAACTGAGGACACCCTCTGACTCCGATGGATCTCTAACATCATTCTAATACGACAAGCATGGAATCATTATTGACATCACTACCCAATGATGGAACTGTCTAGCACAAGCTAGGGAGTACTCTTGCTTCCTCTAGCATACCTGAACTTGAGTTGAGTGTCTATTTAATGCCAAAGCAGTAAAGCCAGTGGTGAAGAGCACAGGTCCAAGTGGTAGGGTCTTCTGTGCCAATTCTGAAACCACCTCTTATCGGCTGTGGACGTGGGAAAATCACTTAGCCTTCTAGTTTCTTCATCTACAAAATGGCAGGGCATACCACCTACCTGAATAAACTGCTTGAAAATGAAATAAGATTCATGCACTGAGGAAGCATTAAATGAATTATGGTATATACATATAACAGAAGATGTTTTTAAAGCTGCTTTTAAAAGATGGATAGATATATAAGAACTGAAAGATGGTCAAGAAGATGCATACCTTTGGTATTGTAACACGTTTCAAATCAGGATGTGCCTAATTTATCTTTAGTATTAAAACATTTCTGAAATCAAGATGTGCTCAAACAGCCAACAGCATCTTGTGACAGCACAGGGTGGACGGATGCTGTGATCTATCGGTCCTGGCAGGACCTGGGTAGACGTGGTCACAGCCATTCCTGGTGTCCTCACTTCTGTCCAGTTCTGTGCATTGACACTATGGCAGAGGTTGGATCCACCTGCTATTCAGAATGTCTCTTAAAAGATTACCCTAGGGGCGCCTAGGTGGCTCAGTCGTTAAGCGTCTGCCTTCGGCTCAGGTCATGATCCCGGGGTCCTGGGATCGAGCCCCGCATCAGGCTCCCTGCTCAGCAGGAGGCCTGCTTCTCCCTCTCCCACTCCCCCTGCTTGTGTTCCCTCTCTCGCTGTGTCTCTGTCAAATAAATAAATAAAACCTTAAAAAAAAAGATTACCCTAAAATTCTGCATTGAAATGAAAAATTATCATGTCTACAAAAAGGCAAGGAAACAGTGTAAATTTAGTGACAGGGAAGAAAATATCTGTCATTGGAAAAATGATGCAATTCTGTAATTTTTTGCAAAGCAAGAGCCAAGAATTTTAAAGCACTTAAGAGAGAGGGGCGTCTCAGTGGCTCAGTTGGTTGAGTGTCCAACTCTTGATTTCAGCTCAGGTCATGATCTCAGGGTCATGAGATCGAGCCCCGTATCGGGCTCCATGCTCAGCAGGTAGTCTGCTGCTTGAGATTCTCTTCCCTCTCCCTCTGCCCCTCCCCTGTTTGCGCAGGTGAGCACCTGCTCTCTCTCTTGCTCTCTCTCTAAAATAAATAAACAAATCTTAAAAAAAATAATAAAGCACTTAACAGAGGAAGATACTCACAAAGAGCTGAAGCCTTACTGCAAAGAGGAAATGCCAAATACTTTGGAATAACTGAACTGTCCAAACAGGAGTAGGGGGTGGGAGGAAGATGTAACCAATTCACCAGCTCAAAGCAGAAGTGACAAAATAGTATTTAAGTATTTACATGAAAAAGACATAAAGTGAAAACAAGACAAAAGGCTACAAATACAAACAAGTACGAGCTCATTAAACTGCAAGTGTGTGTGTGTATGTGTGTTTGTGTATAAATCCCTAGTACGGCTGAAATGATAGGTACCAGTTAACAGTAATTTAGGAAAGGAGAGAGGAATGTAACTGAAAGACGAAGGAAGATTTTAATGTTTTATTGTAACGATCCTATTTTGTTTGAATTTTTTAATGAGCAGGTATTTAATGTACTATTTGTGTCATGTTTTCAACTCAAGAAGATTACAAGAAAATAATATATGTACAGCCTCAGCACCCTGCCAGAGAGAGCAAACCTTCAATGAGGGGCAGTCCTTACTATGCACCTAGATACCACAAAAAGACACAAGAAATATGACATATTCACAGATCAATAAAGAAGGTTGTTGCGCACAAGCCACAGAAGAAATGTCTTCTTCAAATCCCAGAAACCAAGACCTACACAAGTCTCAGAACACCAATGTGTGTGTCCCAATATTCTAACTGGAAAGCTAAAGAAGCACCTCTGAAACCTGTTCAGGAAGGACCCACCCATTAAATATCCCCAAAGATGCCATATCCACATGCGCCCAGGCTCTGTGACGTCCCCGCAGCTCTGTTCCCATCACGGTCGGGGATCCATCAGTACCCCTCCCATTCATGAACGCCTTCGAGATACTGCTTGCAGAAGAGTGCCTTCCCAGGTAAGGAAAGAAGGTAAACAACTCCATGTCCCTCATCGGATCATCTGGTGCTTCAAGGGCAAAGAACACGTGTGACACAGCTTCATGCCCCTAGAGCACGGCGCGGTGCGTGGACAGGGCCAATCTGGTACCGCGCTGATGAAGAGCCCAATAAAGCTTTGAAAAGAATTTTCTAGTCGATCCAAAGACGAAAGGGAACCCACACTGGCGTGCTTGGGAAGCTAGAGCTCCTCCTCACTGGAAGGCTCTCGGAAGAGGACTGGATCGGAGACGCAGGTGCCTGACCTGAGGTCACACGCACTTGTCCCCTGCCAGCCCAGCATCCCTCATCGCGGTGCCTCCTTTCTTCCTGCACAAAAGACAGCAGACAATGCATGCTGCTGGTCTGAAGAGAGGAGGAAGGAAAACACTCAAGGGAGGCTGGACGCTGAACAAAGAGAAACGACAGCTGGAAGGCAAAGTGTCTTAAAGGAATCCAAGTGTTCTCAAGCGACACGGAGCCTAACTCTAAAAAGACTTCAGAGAACAAAGTCCAAGATGAAAATCTCCCCCAAACCAACTTGCCGCTGGTGCCAATGATTTTCCCCGCCACCTGCAGAACCGACTCAAGTTGTAAAGCCCTTTGATGGGAAGGGAGAAGGAATGACGGGGAGGGGAAGGGGCGCCGAGAGGAACAATGACTGCTCTGTAGAGCTGAGGAAGGGGGACTTCCAGGGTTAAGATTTCAACACACAGCTCCCAAGGCTGACTTCCAGGCAGGGCGAGCCTCCCCGGTTTAACATTCAGGGAACCAGGTGGCTTGGGTCATCAGCCGTCACCTTCCTCGTGGAGTCTCTCCCCAGAGAACCGAATCTACAATCTAAAATTCCAGAAGTTTTCACTATGATACAAGGGGAAGTGAGAGAAAAAGGGGGCAGTGCTGGGCATGTCTAGTTACGACTGTATTTTCCCACTGAGCTTGTGGGGCGGTGGAAACAGAAAGCAGAAACCAGATGATTAAAAGATCCCTTGGAAGGAGGCCACCCTGACCCAGTGCATCTAGAAGACATTTCTAGGATGAGCAGTCACAATGCTCAAGATGCATGGCGAGGGGGCTTGCTCACACTGGACCAGGGGTTCTCAACCACGGGTGACTCTGCCCCCAGAGGGCATTTGGTAACGTCTGGGGACATGTTTGGTTGACACAAACCAAACCTCCTGCGGGAGGTGAGGAGGAGGAGGAGGAAGCCGCTACTGGCATCTAGAACCAATGATGCTGCTAAATATTCTAGAATGGCAGGGCAGTCCCCATAACAGAGAACTATGCAGCCCAAAATGGAGCACAGAGGCTGGGAAACTCTGCACTAGACCAACCCCATCCCCGCAACCACGTCCAGAAACTCTAACAGCCCGGCCTGAAATAAACATCTGCCATCCCTCTGACTGGGCAGTCGCCCTATCACAGAAGTCCACTTATCCTGGTAAGCAATATTCAACGTCAAGCAAGTGATGCGACAAGCAAATGCTGCATCTTCAAAGTACCTGGCTGCTCTCTCAGCCAACATTTTTAAAGGCTCTCCCCAGTATCCAAAAGAGTAGAATCTTCTACAACAATTACAAAGAAAGAAAGGCCCCTTTACATACACACACGCACACACGCACACACACACATACAGGAGCGACCATCTTAAAAATCTCCTTGGTGGTCAGGTACAGACACTGGCAAAAAAAAAAAAGAAAAAAAGCTACCCAAGCATTTCCAAAATATTCCAAAGAGAGAGAGAAAGAGGAAAAGAGAACAAACAAGAAAACACCACAACCAAAAATAGCTCCTGGGGTATCTAAAAAACTAAATTTGTCCCCAAGGACTATCTCATCGCTAAGACTAGTTCCATCGGTCCATGGCATATAGTAGCTTTTATTTTCTTAACTGTAAAATATAACAAATGTATAAGAAAAGGGGAAGGGGCTCCTGGGTGGCTCCGTCAGTTAGGCATCCGGCTTGATCTCAGCTCAGGTCTTGATCTCAGGGTTGTGAGTCTGAGCACCAAGGTGGGCTCCACACTGGACATGGAGCCTACTTAAAAAAGAAAAAAGAAAAGAAAAGAAAAGAAAGGGGGAATATATACAAAGAGATCTCAATGAATGAAAACAAACCCCCCAAGTGACTACAATTCAGGGCAAGAAATCCAACCGTGGCCCATGGTATCTTCCTGCCAAGCATAATGCCTCCCCATCATGCATACATACATCATGCTATTTTGAAAAGTTCCATCTTTCCTCAAGGACTGAGATTTATTTTATGTATTTCCCATGAACACCAACCGCTTAAGTTCACAGCAGTGACCACAAAGTGAACAGATTCAGGGAGGAGGGGTGTTTATGGAAACAATTTCATTGACTGTTAAATTCACAAAAGCAAGTGGGAGGAAAGGCATGGAGGCTGCGTGCATGATTCCTGCAAACAAGAAGTCAGAGTTAGTATCCAAGCTTCAGTCCTCACTCTGGCATCCTGGGTCTAAAGGATCTCTTAAGCCATAAAATGACTTCCTGCCACACAGTATCATTGGAAAAACTCAACAAGATCATGCGTTTAAAGTGGCAAGCAAAGCATCTCACACATACATGTGCCATAAATATGGGGTCCCCTTTACTCCCTGTGCCCATGCAAACAGGCCAGGCTGTAAAAGTCAACTCTTTAACGTGAGATTATTTGACTACCAACTCTCCTAATGCCAACATTCTCTAAAATGTTCATGAAGGTGAGATACAAGCCCACTTTCAAGTTACCCTGGGGACTCTGGTAAAAAAAAAAAAGAAAGGTGTCTATGTCAGCCTTGGAGGCCTGGAATTGACCACCCTGCCCTTTCCTACTCACACTGCCGCTCCTCACCCACGCCTATCAAGGTCAGAGGCCTAAGTGGGCCATCAGATAAAAACCCCTCACAGGCCAGGAGGGAGCCTTTGTCCCATCTCTTTGAAGATGAAAAGCAACAAGGTGTGTTTATTTGTATGGGTGCACAGTGCCCAGCCTCCTGGCCCGCGAGGCTCCTCAGCTAGTTAAAAATCATAATACAACCCACCTGCTCACGCCATTAAGTAGATCTTTCCAGGAGAAAAAGTCAGCACTCACACTCCTGGGAGTACACATGGGGGAAAGTCAAGCGTGTTCACTGACAGAAAGAGAATGTCAGGGAGTGGAAGCCAAGGTCAGCCCGGGAGGAGGTGAGGCTGACTACCTGCAGGGCATGGCCACCATTAGACACATCTCACCATTTGTGCGCTGAAACACAGCAAATCCACCGCGTGAAGAAAACCTGGACATTGGATGGGCCGGGTCTTTCTCACAGGATACATTAAAAAATAACAGCTAAAAATCGATGCTTCACTTCCCTGACACAAACAACATAAACAAAGGAAGAAAAAGAAAACACAAAGAGGTGTCTGAGAAGGTTCCTGAATAATAAAGGCCTCCAAATTGCTCTTGACATGTCAGTGGCCTTCCAGCCCTGCAAAGACCCAGAACTGAGAGTAGGGCTCAACTCAGACCCCAGTTTTCTCCACAAACTCTCAAAGGGGAGACAGCAGTCCGAAGTATTGGCTTTTATAATCTCTCTTGTTGTTTCAACTTTCCAGAAGAGGATCGAGAAGCTGGATATGGGATAGAAGGGTAGAGCCTCTGTTCCCACTATGAATCCCAAACTGAACCACACAGGCTTCTCTCTGGGCTGGGAGGCCGGGGCACCCAGTGGCATTAAGAAAAATGACCGAACCTATTTCTGGTAACACTGTGGGTCAATGCAGAATTCATGCCAAAAAGATGATGCTTAATGTAACACGAAAAATGCACACTCCCCCAACCTGCCTAGAAGTTTCTAAACCAGCAACTGTGATTCAAAGCCACACAGGTGCAATGACCACAGAGAATGGAAAACCACCACAGGGACAAGTCAGGCAGTTCCATGACCCCCAATCTCTCTATCCCCACTCTGTTTATTGAACCCTATTTTATACGTACACACGTATTAAATAACCAGCATTGACCAGAGAAGGACAAAATTAACTTTACAGCCATTTTTACAGACATGGAGACTCCACCAAAGCAACCCAGTACCAACTGGGAAGTGCAAAAAATAAGTTTCCACTGAGCCACAGAAAACTCGGAGGACACATACAAGAGCCAGCTTCCGGACTGTCCCACTTGGGTATTATCATGGGACCTATCACGGCTCCGTACATGGAGAGCATGAATTCAGGCACGTCTTCCTGAGATGCCCAGAAAGCTGGCTGTTCTAGCAGCCCCCACATAATCATTCATACCTACCTGTAGCTGCCAGTGCCCCCTATGCACTCCCTCCCTGGTGTGGCTTGATAGTTCAGGAGAAACAGGGCACTCTCCCCCAGACGTGGCTGAAAACCCACAGTAGCCACCACCATTCCACACTCACTGGAAGACACAGCAAACCCACATCAAAATGGGGTCTCCAGGAGCAGGGATGATGTCATAGGTCTGAGAGGGGAAAGGCTGCCCAGTGGATTCTGAGGATGGCCAGGACAGGGGACTTCAAGGAAGGTGGGAGATTTCTCTTTCCAAATGCACATGTTGGGGGGGGGCAGCTCAGAAGGAGGTGAGCCTCAACTTCCCAACAAACAGCACCACCAACACCTCCACAGCAAGCAGCTACGAGCACTTGGGGAAATCAGGCATAAATTAGATACATGGATAGCACGAAAGTCAGGCAAGCTAGCTTCTGCTGAAGAAAGTTCATTGGGCCCTGTCACCCACTTTCTGGTCATCAGCTGCCCAGAAATAAACGTCAGGGGGCGGGCTGAGCCGAGGAGGGCAGCTGACAGCTGTGGCCAGCGGGCCGGGGCAGAGCAGGAAGGGCTCCTGGGCTGGAATTCAGAGCGTGCCCACATCAGCAGAAAAGTTCCAGGGGACAGCACGCTGTCAGGAAGGGAAAGAGGCTTGCTGCTTCCCAGGACCTCAGGATGCACCACCACGGTGATGCCAGGTTCAAAGGGCCGCCAGATGAAGCCCGGGTGCACTCCCACGGGCACGTCGCCAGTCCGGGCGCCCACTGAGGGACAAGTCGGGGTGGTCGGATGTCAAATAAACGTTCTGCCCCCAGGATCAGTGGGAAAGATTAATAATTCCCAGGTCCAGCCCTGCTTCATCTCTCTTTACCTAAGCCAAACACAGTCCCAGGAAGGAGTGGAAAGAAGCGGTGATGCTACCCGCCCGACGTCCAAGGAGGAAACTGAGGCACAAGGGTGCACGCGAGAGATGCGGGAAGAGGCCCTGGGGAGGCTCGCACAGCGCGGAGCACAGGGAGGCTGGGGAGAGGGGATCAAGGAGGAGTTCTCTCCCCTCCCCTCCCGTCCCCTCCTCCCTTCCCCAACACACACAACACACTCACGCACACACACACACACTGGAGCTACGCCCAATCGAGGCAGTAGCCGGGCTCCCCGGAGCCGGGCTGCACACAAAGCCCCGCCCGCGCACACAGCACTCGGCACCAGCCGGCCCGCACGCCCACACAATAGGACGGCGCGCACCCCGCCGCGGCCCCCTCGCCCCGGTCCCGGCCAGCCCGGCGCCGGGGGCCGCCCTCCGTGCACGCCCGCCGGGAGACGCAGCCCCGGCGCGGGGAGGGCGCGCGATGGCCGCCCGGCCGCCGCGCCCCCGCCCCGCGCCCCGCAGGAAGTTCGCCCGACGCCCTCCGACTCACCCGCGGCGCTGCTCAGCAGCAGGCACAGCGGCCCCAGCAGCCACATGGCGCGGCCGCGGCTCCCGCTGCCCGGCGCCGTCGCTGCCCCCGCGGCCGCGGCGCTGACCCCGCCTCTCGCCGCGCCGGCCCCGCCCTCTCCGCTGTCCCTCCGCCCGCGCGCCCCGCCCGCCCCGGCCCGGCCGCCGGCCGCGCTCCGCCGAGTTTGGCCCGCGCCCCGCCGCGCGCGCCGCCGCCCGCGCCCCGTCCCGCGTGCCCGGTCGCAGGGGCCGCCGAGAGGGCGTCCGACCGCCCGGCCGCCTCGGCCTCGCCGCCTCCCGCCTGGGCTGCGAGGATTTCCCAACAGCCCGGGCTCTGTTCTCTGCCTCGTCTCTTTCTTTTTCCTCCTCCCTTAGCTCCTCCATCCTCGAGGATGGGGCGCTCACCCCCTCCCCCAGACCCAAGCTGGAGTTATTTACTTAACTACAAAATTAGTTTACTCCAGGGAGAGACAGAAAAAGTTTGGAAGAAAGGGCCAAATATTATGAGAAAATGTGCATTTTATTTTTAGTAGCGAGAGTGGAATACCAACCAGTGCTTTTCAAACTTTACTATGCGTCTGACACACTTGGGCTTCTTGTTAAAATGTGGACTCTGACCGCGTAGGTCTGGGGTGGGGCCTGAGATTCTGCTTTTCTGACAAGCGTCTAGGTGGTTCCGAGAGACTGCCATCTGAGAACCACACGTGGAGGAGGGAAGCTAACACCTTTAAGAGAGTTAATTTCATCTGGATCTCGAATACCTATACCAATGGAACATTGGGGCCCCGATTCGCGGAAAAGAAAAAATGTAAAGGCATACGCCCAGATGCAAAATGAACAGCTGCTCGAATGCAGTTGGAGCTCCAAGAAGCATTAGTGAAAACTGCCAAAGGATTTAGATGGTGGAAGAATGCAGTGCACAACTCTCCATCCCCTCACCCTCCCTAAATGTGTAAAGTTGTGTAACTTTGCACAGTTTGCAGAGTAGTCCTGCTGCCCCAACAAGTTCACCCCCCCCAAAAAAGAAAAAAACTAATAACGATTGCCAAAAACTGGAAATAACTCGTGTGTCCATCCACTGGTGAATGGATAAACAAACTGTATTATATCATTTAATGGAACAACATGAGCAAATACCAAAAGCAAGCTAAGAAAAAGAATCCAAGTATACCCAAAGGGTATATTCTGTATGATTCCATTCAGAAGACCTGGGAGGAGGAGGGAAGCTAAACTGTAGAGACCAAAATCAGATCACTAGTTACCCGGGTCTGGGTCTATGGGAAAGAGATGAGTACAAGGGGCACAAGGGAACTTTATACATTTGTCAAAACCTATGCAGCTGCATTCCTAAAAGCCACACCTAAAAAGGGCTAATTATACTGTATATAAGTCATACCTGTTTGGAGGAGTTGAGAGGGTGTGGGTGTTGGGAGGACGAGTCAGGGAGACTGTAGCCGGGAATCCCGCATCACATTGGGGATGCACTGAAGGCAAGCTGAGATTCAGTGATGTTTTAATTGTCAGCTCTAATCTGGAAACATGACAGCTGAAGTGGATCAGTTCAAAATTTAAAAATACCAATGACAGTTCAAAGTAATGAGAAAATGTGATGTGATGTAGGAAAGTTTAGCAAGTTCCATGTTACAAAATAGTTTGTCTAGTATGGAAAAGATAAATAAATTCTCCAAAACATTTAGCATTCAGGGATTATATCCTGGAATCCATGAACAGTAGAGAGACTATCCCATGAGCTTCAGGGAGTTTTAAAGTTCCTAAAATTGTGTGCAAGACTTCAGGCATAGGTGGGTATGTGCATTTTTTCCAGGAAGCCCCTAGCCTTTGCTAGTGATACCCAAGAAAGCAAGTAATTTCTCTGTCAGCTGCTCACTTGCCTTCAACCATTAGGAATATAGGACAACAGATCTGACCTACCACCAATGTTGTTGTTTCCTTAGGTTCCTTTTGGGCACATGAACTTCAACTTCAGGAATGATTTAGTATACTTGGGTTACTCTCCACATGTCTCTGTCTCTCATTCTCTCTCTCTTTCTCTCACTTCTTTTAAATGTACTAATGTCTTTGAAATGATTTGAACAAATGCAAAGCTCTCTTTAAGTTCAGTTGTTTTCATACTGAATCATTCCTTACCTCCTCCCCATATATGCTGGGCAGGAGGTGAACTCACTCTTTATACTCCATTACTCTCCTCTTTCTCAGTTCTTTAGAATCCCATCAAAAACACAGGGCATTCGGTTTCTGGAAAGCATGATATGTTCTAATGTTAATTGTTCAGGTCACAGAGGGCCAGTTGCAAGTCTTTTTCACAGTTGGTTTAATAAAAATCAGAACCAGATTGCGTTTGTTACTTATTTACCAAGTGACACACTCTGTCCTTGGATGTGTGCTTTCAACATGGCTTCCCTTTGCTGACGGAGAGACGAAGGGATTTGGTTCCTCTGTCACTGGTACAATGCTCCACAGCTCCCTACATTGTCCCATCACTCCACACGGCCGGCCCCAGCCACATCACGGTTAAAACGCACAAGTTAGGCTTGAACTCCAGGGTCTGGGATATGCTCCAGTGCTCTTTGCACTTGTCACATCCTAGCTCTGTGACCTTGGGCAGGTTATTAGCCTCTCCAAGCCTCTATTCGCTTATGGGTAAAACAGGCACAATACGAACACTATGATCTTAGGGCTGCTTTCAAGACGAAATGAGATAACGTATGTAAACTCTTTGGCACATGCCTTGCACACAGTAATTGCTTAAGAAAAGGTAGCTGTGGTTGTGGTTGTGGTTCCTATTACAAAGGTAGCTGCTGTGGTGGCCAGTCCCCAAGATGGCTCTCAAAGATCCTTGCCTTCTGGTACCCACGCACGTGTACAGTTCCCTCCCCCACAGAACGGCCTCTGCAACCAATGGATATTGTGGAGGTGACGCTGGGTAACTTCTAAGGCTGGGTCACAATGGTCAAAGCAGCTTCTTCCTTGTGTCTCAGATGCCTGGCTCTGGGGAAGCCAGCCACCATGCGGTGAGGACACTCAAGCAGCCCTGCAGAGAGGACCATGTGAGGAGGAACTGAGCTTCCTTCCAACTTGCCGGCCATTGGAATGAGCCATCTTGGAATGGTTCAAGCTTCTAGCACCAACGAAGCATTCAGATGAAAGCAGCCTTCAGGAGACATCCTGAGGTGGAGCCACCCAGCCACTCCCAAATTCCTGATCTAGGGAAGCCGGCAGAGATCGTGAATGTGTATTGTTGCCTTAATCTACTAACTTTCAGGGTAATTCACTATGTGGCAATAGATAACTAGTACATCTGCCTTGAAAATCATCTGTAGGATTGACTTCATGGTTCTATGGGATGTTTTACATGAACGAATACATGGAAAGCACTTAGAACTTTGCCTAGTACATAGTAAGCACTCAATAAATGTTAGTTTGGTTGTTATCATGGTTTGTTTTTCTATTATTGTCATTATCACTACCTTTCTTCCAAAGCATCTACGATTCGGACCTTTCACATTTCAAAAAGACCATTTCAAACTTGAAGAAGAATTGGAACCATCTAGAGGAGTGAAGAGGCAGAACCACTAAAAGGACTAAGGAAAAACTGTATTTACAAAAAGTTTCCTGCAAACAAGGAGGCATTTGCTTCATTAGCTTCGTAAAAATCAGGCAGAGAGGTAACAAAGTTCTACCTCCGGAGTCACCTCTGTGGCACACGGTTTCACAGAGGCTCCAAATGCCCTGCTCCTCTTTCCTTCGTGTGCTTTCCATTCTTCTTTCTTGTATGTGAAGAACACAGAAATTCACTTGAGGATGGAGCCAAGGAAGGCTTGCTCCACTCCAGACTGGGGTGGGTGATGGAAGCTGCCTACTGAGAGACTATGTGGTGGATGAAGACACTATTTCTCTTCCAAAAAACACCACACACACACACACACACACACACACACACACACAGACTTCCCCCAACATAAATCAGGAGACCACGGCTTCAGGTGACTGAGGGAATAGGCTTTGAGGCAGTTTGGTACACTTGAACTCCTAGGTCCCACCGCTTACTAGCTCTGGGAGGCTGAGAAAGTCACTTTGTCTGAGCCTCAGTTTCCTGTGAAATGGGCATAATAGTTGCTCCTGCCTCCTAGAGTCATTGTATAAAGCAAAAGGATCCTTACTCCTTCCCTTAGTTATCTGACAAACACTTATTGAGAACCAGCTCTGTGTCAAACAGCGCTCTAGGCTCTGGATTGTTGCAGTGAGCAAAGCCGTGTCCCCATCTTCATGGAGTTCACAGTCTAATTGGGGAGGTGGACACATACCAAAGGAAGCAATGACCACATAGTATAACATCTGGTATCATAAGGGCTATGGGAAGCATTTACCAGAGCTCCTGGCTCAGAGTTCCGATTTCTTCAGCTCTTCTGACTTAGGACCTACATGTGAAGGGGAAGGAATACCAGGAAACGTGAAGGTGAAAGCTGCAGACATCTGTGTTGGGCAACCTCTCAGATGACCCCCAAGGATCCCCCTTCCTCATATTCACACTCCTATGTCATCCCCTCCTTTGGGTGCTGCCGGACATAGTGACTCGGTTCTAACAAATAGAATACTGCCAAACGCATGGGATGTTGGTTCCAAAATTAGGTGACAAGAACACTTGGGGTCCTATTCTCCACCCCTACCTTCTGTCTGTCTGTCTGTCTGTCTCTCTCTCTCCCTCTTGTTTACAAGCTGCCTTTTTGTGAACTGCCTTATGGAAAGGTTCCAATGGCCAAGAACTGTAAAGACCTCCAGCCAACAGCCAGTGAGGAATTAAGGCCCTGAATCCATCACTCCAGAAAGAATGAAACCTTGCCAATAATTACGTGAGTGAACGTAGAAGCAGATCTTCCCCTAGTCAAGCCCTCAGATGAGACCACAGCTCTGGCTGACAGCTCGACCACCACAAACACTGAGCCTGTGAACACTTAACATCATTGCATCCCACCCGGTAGCCTGCGGAAGGCAGTGTGAGAGAATCATCACTAATCAAGGGTCTGTTTCTGACATCGTACATGTATGATCATACTTATCTTCACAACAACCTCTGAGTCAAATATTATCATCCTCTTTGCACAGATGGGGAATCTGAGGCCCAGAGAATTCAAGTGACTGGCCCAAAATAACCCAGGGAAAATGGAGATTCAGAGCCAGATCCTTTTGATTCCAAAGAATTTCCACACCACCACATTGAACCTTACTGCCTTCTGTAAAACAACAACAAAAAATCTCCAATTCATAAAACTCAGAATGTGTTTGCAGCTTGAAAGATACTACATTCACTGGGTTTAGGGCTAGAAAGGTAAAGATGCTCAGCACATCAAAAAGAACTTGATTTATTATGTAACACAATTCAACTCCTAGAAAACTTCTCTGAATGCATCTAATTATTATAGTTCCCCCCCCACCACCAAAATGCTGAGCAGGAGAGTCCTCCCAGCTAGAAATTAAAGTCATCCAGAGCTGCCAAATGTGTGTGTGTGTGTGTGTGTGTGTGTATACACACAAATGTGTATATATATATATATATATATATATATATACACTTTTTTAAAAAAATCTACTAACCTACAGAAAAATCCTGCTGGGAACCAACAGAATTCTTGTAATTCATGTTTAATATAGTCACTAGCTTACGAAAGAGAGATCTACTGACAATTACTAATGAAAATGTTGCATCATCTGAAAGGATGAAATTTTTACCTCTCATTAAAAAAAAAAAAATGCAGCTTGTTATTTATTTTAATGCCTCAGTTTCACTGCCCCTTGAATGAAGTTGTCTATATTCTAAAAAAGGGTGATTTTTCACTTGTGACCAGTCCTGGAACCCAGAAACAATTATATGAAAATGAATTTAACCTGCAATTTATCATCAGAGCCATTTTGCCAGTTTTCATAGCAGGCCCATTTTTTTTTTTTTCTTTCTCAGTTGGAAAGGGGGGGAAAGGTGGATTCATTAAATGTGTAAGCCTACTCTTGGCCTATTAACTTGAGAGGAAAAACTGTCCTTGGACTATATAGATCTACACTGTCCAATGTGGTAGCCACCAGCTACAATTGTCTACATGTAGCTGCATTGAGAACTTTGAAATGTGTCTCTTCTGAATTATGACATCTCGAAGTATAAAATGCAAACTAGATTTCAAAGACAGTACAAAAAGGAATGTAAAAGATCTCCATAAGATCACATGTTGAGATATAATATTTAGATATAGAGAAGTAAATAAAATAATATTAAAGTTAACTCCACTGGTTTCTTTCTGCTTTTTTAAGGTGGCTGCTGGAGAAGTTTTAACTTCATATATGATTTGCATTTGAGGTTCACAACATACTTCTTTTGAACAGCGCTGATACAGATAATATTTTATTTGGTATATGAACATATGACCCTTATGTCACTGTTGAATATAAATCCACTTGAAGCTCACTCACTTATGAAGCACGTTTTTCTTTCCAGTTTCTCCATCAGACTAATTCTGCCTCCAAACCCTGTTGACCTGATATTCTAGGCATCCAAGTCGATTGATACAAAAGCAATTTTAATGTCATAATATCAGTATGACAAATGTACCACAGGATCAAGAAGGGAGTGGAAGACATGAAGAGAGAAGAGAGAAACCATCTTTTTAAGCAACATGAACATTTGACACTTGATTTCTGAAAAGAACCCAACACTGAATAAGATCTCCATTTTTAGTAGGGAAATTTATATAGTAATTAACTAACAAGCCAAAAGTCACAGGAGATATTCACTCAGTGACAAATGCAAGAAAATGATCCTAGCCTACCTGGGTCTGATGACCTTACCCAAGTAACTCACTCTCTTTCATAGACAAACAGGTAAGCAGTAGATTTTAATAAGAGCACTCAGCAAAAAGACCATCTGGAAGGTAAACAGATTTACATTTTCAATCAGACTACATTGGAACATTTCCCCCCCCCCCCCGCACTGTGAAAACTCTGCTTTAATAATGAAGGTTGTTTTTCTCAGAGCACCTCAGCCTACTTCTTTTAAACACCTCTTCATTTCGAGCTAGATTCTTTGGGCTTGATTGATTTTAATGTTTAAAAGCTTAGTTCTGAGAGCTGTTTGATTGCCTAATCTGGAGCTGCTGCTATGTGGGTTTGTAGTTCAACCTGTGGGATGGGGGCCGGGGGCAGAGAAAAAGGATTTTTTTTTACAGAGTTTTCAGTGAATTCCCGCACCCAGTGTGGAAGGGAGAGAACAAAAAAGACCAGGAAGGGAAATTTTTACAATTTCCAGGACCCTTCAGCATACATATAATGAAAACACTGTAGAACTGTGTTTTCTGTTTCTGTTTCCTTCTGTCAGTCATTAATCATAGCTCCTTAAATGTAGCTAGAACTTTCTACCTTGTCGTTCAAGCCAGAAATCCGCATGGACCCCTTGCATTCCTTCTCTCCCCAACATGATCAGTTACCACCATTTGTTTATTCTACCTACTGAATGTTTCTTGAATCCAGTTTACCCCTTCTCCTTCCCTCCTGCCCCTCCCTTCCTTGAGATCCCATGTACCTGTGGCTGAGCTGCTTCAACTCTCTCTTAACTAAACTTCTCAGATCTTGTCTTGCTCCTTCTCAATCTGCTAGAAACTTCCATGGCCTCCATTGTCCACAGGACAAGCTTGGGCTTAGCTGAGTACATTCTTTATGAGCTGCTGCTGAGGCTGACTGTCATGGGGGTCGGGGGTAGAGAGAGAGGTGAAAGGTGAGACCAGAGGAGTGGGCAGGAGATTTTTGGTCATGATAAGGTCATGGTAAGTTTAGTCATCATCCTATGAACATTAGGAAGTCACAAATGGTTGATTTTAAGCAGGGACCTGGCATGAACAGATTTGCAAAATCTGTTTTGTTAAAAGCAAGGGTTCTTGAATTAAAATAAAATAAAATAAAAATAAAAGCAAGGGCTCTAGAATCAAATTTAAATTCAAAGTCTGACCATGCCACTTAGCTGTGTGTCCTTGGGTAATTTATTTAACCTTTCTGAGCTGGTTTCAACTATAAAATGGAGGTAAAGACCCCTATGAGATAGGCACAATTGTGACATCTAAATTAAATAGCGCTTAGCGTATTACTCGGCACACAGTAAATACCCTACTAATTATAACTAAATATTATTATTAATAACTCTTAATCTTCATTTTTTTTCCAAGAAGCCTTCCACATACCTTCAAGGCTGAGTTAAGCCTCCTTCCCACGTGCGCTAGTAACACCCTGTATTTATCCCTATTTGTAGGACTTAAGATTTTGATCATAATTGCCCATTAAGATTGCCTATGTGTTCTTTCCCCCACTGAACTATAGCTTCCTAAGGCTGGGAACTATGGCTGATATGGCGAAAGTTCCTTCCATATTTACTGAATAAAAGAATATCTTAGATGGCTTCATACTTCGATTTGCATGATCCCTTTTATCCTATCTTTATTCCCACTTTACAGTTGAGGAAACAAAAGCTCAGAAAAATCCAGTTCTAAGCACAAAGTCCTATAGTCAATTATGTGAGAGCTGCAACCTGTCTCTTTCTTGTATACCACCATGGCCTGGAAGATGAAGAAGCTGAGGGCAGTAACACCCTCTAAAACGACCTTCCGAGAGGAAAACGGGTGTTTTCACAAAGCTTCATGAAATGGCAAAGTGACGAATAAAACATTTCAGCTGGAAAAATAATAGGTAGCCAGAAATCAACCCCAATCCTACCAGAAATAATAATTCCAGGAAATGGAGCTACATACTCAAAAGGGAATATACTCCAGGATACACATAATAAAGTCACCTTGGCAATGCTTGTGCCTTTGTGGCCAAGCCAGGGAGGGATTGAATTTAAAAGCAGATTTCAAGGAGGACATTTGCCCATGCTAGCCCATCCTAAGGAGTGTGCCAACCCACCCCACAATGTTCAGCTCCCTGCCACATAACCGTGAAGCCGATCACAACAAAACTCCAAAGTAGTTACAATGAAAATTTCCAAGGGGGAAAGATCAGACTGTGGTAATGCTAGAAGCTGTCCACGTAGGTCAGTTGGCTTGAATGTCACAGCATGGTGCCAATGAAGCCAAAGTTGGTACTGGTATGGGCCAGTTGGCTTTGCATTGAGGGGGAAAGATATTCTATGGTCACTGGCTAGAATCTTCATCCTCACTTGTCTTGCCAATGACAATATTTGGGATCAAAAGGGAATTGAGTAAAAGAGTTTAGAGAACTTAATGTCAATCTTGACAACCAGGACTGACATTCAGGCAGCATACATCAGTCTAGACAGCCAACTGTCAGAATAAAAAAATTATTAAAAAATTAAAAAACACTTCTGGACTAGTTGGCAAATAGCACTGAGTCCCCTGAGTGCCTCCTACATCACACCCGCTGCCCAGCCCCTCCCCCAAGCAAGAGTGAGAAGTGCCAGGAAAGGAAAAGAAGTATCGTTTCCATGAGTTTCCAGGATTTTATAGGATTTGCCAAATGTGTCCAAAATGAAGCAATGTTTATCAGTTTGTATATTTTTCAATTTAAATAAAACACCGAATGAGAAAAAAAAAGTCTCAATGTGCATCTTGAATTTTGGTTCCAACATTAGTTTTCCTGGGAATAGAAAGGTTTTTCCATGAGAATAATGCCAGCAGATATTTACTGGGAGCTTTCTTAGGTGGGATCCCCCTGAACAGAGCTTGAGACAAGGACTTGGGTGCCGGCAGTTTATTGGAAGGTGATCCCAGGAAGCAGAAGTGGGGGAGGGACGATAATGATGACAGCTGGAGAAAAGTCAGTGAAAAGGTGCATTTGTTGAGTTGGTTAGTGCTGTGGGCAACAGGCTCAGTCCCGATTTTGCACCCTCTGGGGTCCGCATAGACCACACCTCAAATTATCCCTCTGAATCGGGGAATGAGAAACTTCTCACTGACTCATGTCTCCCATTGGTTGAGAGTTAAACCTCTGCACTTCCAGGTTGCCCCTCTTTGGAAAAGACCCTGAGGCAGAAAAGCTGAGACACTCAGTGGACGCTGCTGGTGGGACTCAGCGGGGGGAGAGGAGGGGACCTTCCCCTGTAGCCACAGTGCAGATCCTAGGTGGGCCAAGTGAAGAGGTTTTCTGTAGACCTTACATTCCAAAAGTAGGTCCTATTATTTTCCTCATTTTCAGAAGAAGAAACAGAGACATGGAAAGGTAAAGTATCTTATTAAAGGTCACAGAAATGGCTGAAATTCAAGCCTGTGTTATCCAACTTCTGCATCTAAGCTTTTAAGCACATGAAAATATTGCTTATAATGAGACTTCCAAAAAGAAAAAAAGAGCAACTATTTGTGGATGGGGGGAGTGAGGGAGAAACAATAGTAGGGACGATTTTATATAAACACTCCCTTCTTTTTATGGAAATAGAGAAAGATAGCCAATCTGGCTGTAGATTTCTAAAACTCTGAAAAATGTCTCCTAACGACTTGACACAGAATTACACACCACTCCCTGCCCCCAAACTCTCCAATATCTGTACATATTTAAAGGTGCAAATATTGCCCATTATTTCCAGTGGAAGCCCATTGGGTATGGAGGCCACTGATGCTCCACACCACAGCTCTAGGAAGGCTGAGGACCCATTATTTAGTGCAATTCTCGATGCAGTCTATGATTCTTCCTGGCTGGGATTTTTAAAGAGCACTGTTCCCTCTGAAACAAAACAAAAATGTTTTGGATAACGTTAAAGACAGATAACATTTAGAGAGATAAGTACAGCTGTCTTGTCCATGTTCAGCTGGTCTACCGATAGAGCGAATGAGAATTACAATTTGGGACGAATTTATTAACAAGCCCCTCATAGCACTGGGAATGTGGGGGAATATTCTATATGTGATGTGCCAGCCATCTGCAGAGATAAGCAAAGCTGGAGATCAGAGACATTCGGCTCCTGTCAGGTTCCAGGTGAACGATCTCCAGGTTGGCGAGGAGAAACTTTCTGCTCAGGCGATAAAGATCCTGAAATGACATGGTTCCTCTCATTAGAGCCCTTCTGGCTTTATCTCCTCACGCCCTGTGCTCACTCCCAATTTTATTTCACTGGAAAGTTCTGTAAGTGAATTTGGAGCTTCTGAGTCATGACTGAGACCGAGCAGGCTGCTCTCATGCTCTGCCCCTAGGCCCTCCTGTCCAACAAGGTCTGTCAGGCGTGCTGTCTGCCCTCCTTTAAATGAGATGCTGAGGGGACGTGTGACACATTTCCTGTGGGCACTTGGTAAATCACAATTAGGAAGCCACCACCCATACTTTTCTCCTAGTGGGAGAAAAAGAAAGAGGAAATGCTTGAAAGGTCTACAACACCCAAAGAGAAAGAAGCATGTAGGATGCAGCCGTAGAGAAGATAGTGATTGTTTCCAATATGTGATGCTATGGAAGCCATTGCACCTTGGGTCAGTCCCAAGGGGAAGTGCCATCTGATAAAGCCCAGGCCAACCAGATGAAACGAATTGACAAGTTTTTAACTCGTAAAATTTCACATATATCCAACATGTGTCATGATCTTTTTTCTTTCCTCCCTGCTTTATACACTGCACACTATCCAGCACCCTCTTCCTGAAATTTCCCAGAAACATTTGCTATGATCATTCATCCAGCACATATTCCTTCCCTTCCCTCTCACACTGTGAGACGAGGAGGCTTCCCACCCCCACTGATGCTGGACCGGGCCATGTGACTTGTTTTGGCCAATAAAATATTAGCAGATGCAAAAGAAGTAGAGGCCTTAAGTTTGCTTGTGGGTTTTGGCTTGAGCCCTTTTGCTCGGGTGATCTACTGTGACAGCATGCCTTGGGTCTTTTCTGCTCATTCCATGTGGGCCCCGGATCAAGCATAAACCCTGGAACCAAGCCCAGGGAGCCCACAGTCCAAAGCAGAACCACCCAGCTAAGCCCAGCCACCATCGGCCTGCCTACAGCCAACAGCACACCCATGTGCAGAAACCTCTGTTGTTAGCCACTGGGTGTTGAGTCACCTGTCCTTGGCCACCATGTTTCTTTGTCCTTCTCTTTCATTCTTTCTGATTCTAATTCACAAAAACCCAAAAGAATGGCATCCCTCTCTTCAGAGGAGAAGAAAGGGAGAAAAACACAATGGAGGAAAACCAGAATCTTCTCCAAGACACAGAGAAAGGAAAAAAGGCTGGAACCCTTCATGGGTTGGTAATTGCTGAATTGTCACCTGCATAATAATAGCTGCCATTTAGCTGTTCTGTGACAGGCACAGTATTAAACACTTCATAAACCCCAACATATTGGGGCGCCTGGGTGGCTCAGTCATTAAGCATCTGCCTTCGGCTCAGGTCATGATCCCAGGGTCCTGGGATTGAGACCCACATCGGGCTCCCTGTTCAGCGGGAAGCCTGCTTCTCCCTCTCTCATTCCCCCTGCTTGTGTTCCCTCTCTTGCTGTGTCTCTGTAAAATAAATTAATAGAATCTTTAAAAAATAAATAAATAAACCCCAACATATTGAATCCACCCAGGATCCCAAGGAGTCAGAATAAATATCACCATTTGACAGAAAGAAAACTGAGTCTTCCTAAGGTCGCCTATCTTGTTATTAAGGGAGCCAGAGCTGGGATGACAACTCTGGTTTAGGCAAATCCCATTTTTTTTTTTTTAAGATTTTATTTATTTATTTGAGAGAGAGAGCACATGAGAGGGGGGAGGGTCAGAGGGAGAAGCAGACTCCCCGCCGAGCAGGGAGCCTGATGCGGGACTCGATCCAGGGACTCCAGGATCATGACCTGAGCCGAAGGCAGTCGCCCAACCAACTGAGCCACCCAGGCGCCCTAGGCAAATCCCATCTTAGCGAGCAACCTAGACGGTGAACCAGTCTTAAAATGAAATACCATTCTTCAATGTAACAAATTGCAAAGATTAGAAACACTCTAACACTGAGTCCTGGCACAAGTATGAAAGCGGCATCCCATAAAATACAGGTGAGAATGCAAATTGGTGCCAACGTTCTGGAAAGCAACCTGGCAATATTTATTAAGAACCTGAACATTCGCCTACCCTGTCATACAGGACACAATGCTTACCTTGCTCCTCGGTGTCTGGGGCCTTAGCTGGGAAGACATGACGAGCCAGACGTGACTGGAAATGTTAAGAGCAGGAATCATCTAGAGGCTTCTTCTCTCACGTGTCTGGTGCCTGGGATGGGATGAGTCAGAGGCTGGACTCAGCTGGGACTCCCAGCGGAAGCATCTACACACACGCCATGTCTCCATCCAGCTTGAGCTTCCGCAGTGGATTCTGCACAAGCAAGAAATGAACGCTTGCCGTGCTAAAACACTGCTACTTTGGGATTTGTGGCTGCAACAGAGCCTAGCATATTCTGGACAAATACAGAGCTATGTCATGTAATGAGCTGTACCTGAATTTACCTTGTCGTGTTGTCTCTGTTAGCCTGGGGGTCAGCCTGAGCAATGTCTTTCTGTTCCATCATGGGCAACCTGCAAAGCAGAGCTGCTGCGCACCGAGGCACGTGATATGCGTGACACAGACCAGGGTGCCCATCCTGCCACGCCACATACATGTGTGGCTGTGGACAGGTTACGGAATCTCTCTGAGCCTCAGTTTTCTCATCTGCAAAATAGGAATGATGATGTCAGCGCTGGTCTCAGGATTCTTGTAAGAATGAAATGAGATGAAGTACCTATTATATGGGACTTGGCACAACAAAGCACTTCTTAAATGTTCGTTGTTGTATTAGTTCTGCTATTATACGGTGTCCAGAATCTCTTCATCTGATGATCAGGATGGTATCAGCTATGCATAATTAAAAGAAAAAACGTCGTCCCATTCAGAGAGGATTTAGCATGTTTCCTGTGGTTTGGGTTTGGGGGAGGAGGGGAAAGGACAAAAGAGGGGATGGAGTCCTAAAGCCATAGGTAAGAAGTGAGGAAAAGACTTCCCCTTTTGATGTATGAAATATCTACTTATTTCTATACCGCTTGGTTCCATAGGAGAAGAGTGAAGGCAGATTTCATGCCATCTCATGATTTGGAAACAAAAACAGACACTAAAACAAGAACGGGGACATAAACTAGAAGCAGAAAGTAGCTCCGTGGGAGCGTTGCTGCGGACTTGGGCCAAGTGTCGCAGGAAGGGCCTCCTGCTCTTGCACAACGCAGGCGCCGGGCTCCCCGGTCACGCCATGCCCAAGGTGGGCTCCCGAGGGAAGGGCGGTGAGCTCAGCTGCTGGCAAAGGTGACTTCAGGATGGTGCTGGCCATGTGTGCTGAGTCACCCAGGGGTACAAGGCACAGCTGCCAGGCCCCGGGGGAAGAAATGACAAGAAGCATCCAATTTGTGTGTTCATCACCAGTGCTCAGATCCAGAAGAATGTCTAAAAAAATCTCTCTGGCTTGCACTTTTTAGGCCATTTAATTTTTTATTGTTGAGCACGAACAATGAAACAGAGCAGTTTCCTGTTTCTTGGCCCCAACCCCCCACTGCTGAGGAATTTGGGTTTAAATTGCCAGAGAGGAACATTTACATTCTATAAATTAGCTTCACTAAAGATGCTTAAGCGTTTATGAAAACATTCCCATTTTATACTCAGCTTTATAAAATCTTAAAGGAAAAAAAAAAAATCCCAAACTGCCATGAGAAGCTAAGCTGGCAGAGAGAGCAATCTGCTCAGTGCAAATATGCCAACTGCTTTACAAATGAGTAATATGGAATCAGGATTAAGAGCCTGCAGATCGTTTATCAGTGACAAGGATTCTTAGCCTCTGTACTCCAGGCCATGGAGACTCTCACAGGCTAAATCCTATGCCTCAGAAGCAATATACAGTATTAACTCATTTATACCCACATTAATTCCAGTGGCAGGGAATCCCACTGTGTCCCACCTCGGGTGCCCAGGACAGGTATTTTGATGTACAGCAAAGAGTTTGACTTCCGGGGAGACCCGGGCTTAACTCCTGGTTTAGCTACTAACCAGCTAGTGACCTTAGACAGTGGAACTAACCACTCAGAGACTCAGTTTCCTCCTCTGAAAACTGGGTACAATAATGACACGCAGGTACTCATGAGGGATAGTCCTCCTGGTATCTTCACTTCTGGACAAACAAAATAAAGGCAACAAGACTACAGAGGAGTTCCATCATGTATGCATTCAAATAAATGTGTTCAGACACATATGCCCTGCCATCGAGAAAAAGAGTGTGTGCCAAAGAAAGAAAATGAGAAGCTCTCCTTCATTTACTTTTATACCCCCTTCCCCGTATTTTTCTGACTAAACCTGGGCCTTCTCTGGCTCTAGGGAAAAGCAGTCACGGCCAAAAGCAAAGAGAGACTGAAGAAATTAATTTTGGCTTGTGATTCCGAGGGTGTTGGTTTAAGAATAATTTTGACTCTTGACTTTATAGACATTTCCCCTTAAGTGCTTACTTTAAAGTCTTTGGCCTTCCCATTCTGCAGCCCCCAAACCGCTAAACACACAGTTCTCATTACCCCCTTAATGTCAGGTAGGCGGTTGGCCCAGGAACATAAGCGTTGGTGCTGTCTGGCTGCTAGGCCAACAGACTGTGTTTCGTAGTCTAACTTCTTTGGACATCAGATACCAGACCCCTGACAGAGAGGGGCCGAGGGCCGGCACAGAGGTTCTTGTTCACTCAAACTTATTAAAGCATCCAAAGGGTTTCCAGCACATTCCACCTGCTTTTTATCTTTTCTGTCCATCAAAATTAGGTGATTGCCTTGATGGATAAAAATCATGTCTGAAGCTCTACGCTGAGCCGCACTTAGAGGTTACTACTTCCAAGGATGAATACCATGTGTAATAATCCTGCCTGCTAACCACACGCTATCACTCTTTGCACGGTTTTATCTTTGATATGACACATTTATTCTCATTGCATTTCATCACAGCCTCAATGGACAATGGCTTAGCAGAGAGGCAGTGCTTGCTTAGGGATGTGTTAGACCAGCATTTCCAACAGAACTTTCTGGGATGATGTAAGTTTTCTCTGGTCACATTTGGCAATAGCATTTAACATGTGACTGGTACAACCCAGAATCGGAACTATAAATTATATTTCATTTTAAGTAATTTACATTTGGAGATTGTTGTCCTGAGTGGCTATTTGCTACCTTATTGGACAGCACAGTGCTAGACGCTACCCACTTAGGACTTGTGCTGGACCAGTGTTGTCCAATAGAAACACAATGGGAACCAGAGATGTAATCAATTTTACTAGTAGCCACACTTAAAAAAAAGGAGAAAAAAAGAAATGAAATTAATTTAAATAATATACTTTATTGTTATTGACTCTTCAAAATACTATCATTTCAACATGTGATCAATAAAATATTAATGACATTTTTTACATTTTTTTCCACACTAAGTCTTCAAAATTTGGTGTACATTTTATAATTACAATATATCTCAGTTCAGACTAGCTATATTTCAAGTGTTCAACGGCCAAATGTGGCTAGTGGTTACCATATTGGACAACACAAGGCAGATATTAGCTACCCTGGGGCTAACTTTTCTACCTGTAACATGGGCATGTTTACAGCAACTATAATCTAAAACACCCTTGTATTTAACTAAGGGATGCTAAAGAATTTTTAACACAGAGTATTAAACACAAAACCAAACTCACTACATTTATTTTTACCAAAGTATACATAGCTATGCAAAATATTTGGAGTTTCCTTTCCTTTCTAACTATGTTTCTTGGTCTTTTGCTTTGAATTACATAAATTCACTAATTTCACTAACATGTCAATATTTACTGCTAATTATACAAGAACAGTTCTACAACTTGAAGAAATGCAATGTGATTGTGTATCAACATTCTTAAGCTCAGGGCCTAGTAATTTCCATATCAATAATTTCCATTAGTGTAATGGGACACAATAGAAGCTGTTCCTGGAATGAAAATATATAATGAAAAAAGCAATCTTAGAGAATCACTTGGCAGCAAAGTAGGTAACCAATAAGCCAATGACCTGATCAATGGGTATTAGGTACATTAAATGCAGAAGATGATTCAGAAGTGTCCATTAGCAGGAATTTTAACAAATAAATTACATAAAAATAATCAATACAGCTGGCTGACAGTGTAACCTGTAACAGTGGATTCAAAGGCAATTGCAAAGATTTGCATTGCTCACACTTGAACGCCTTCTCAAGTTCAGCATTGCAAACTACACCTCCTCCCCCATCTTGAGTCCCTTCTTTAATGCTTTTTCTAAATCAGGTTGTTGTTTCATCCTTACCACGTACTCATGAAAAATGGATAAAGGCAGTCATGTGGGTTTTCTGTCTCTCCAGGACACACCTTGCTGAAACATGCTCAATATTTGTTAATGGCTTTGAGGCAGGAGCCATGAAGGTACAGCTTTTGCTTTGGAAGACAGAGGCAAAGAGAGACAATACTTGAGAAGGACGTAGCATGGGAAGGGGGGGCAGTTGTAAAGTCTGGATGGCTGCCTTTTAAACTTGGACAGGAAAATTGTTTTGTAATGATTGTCCACAATGTCAGCCTGGCTCTCCACTAGAGAAAGGGAAGCAGAATACAGTGCCTGTGGCCTTGGACTCTGCCAGACTAATCAGAATCTTTCCTTCCACTTTACAACAGTTCGCGTCCTTTGATTTTGTTCATCCAATAAGCGTTTATGCATTACAAACTTAGCAGACTGGGAGAAGACAGGATAATGATACCACTATTATGTATTATTTAGCTGGTATTAAGCTTTCATTTGCTTCTCCGGCAGAAGAAAGATTGTGCTTTGCTTAGGAAAGCAAGCAGGACTGGGCCACAAGTCATCATGCTCTGCCTTCAAGGGGTTTAAACGATCCTAGGATACCGCAGGGAACCCGGGAGCCCCTCATGTCTTTCTTCTCTTCACTTTGTTAGAAAGGAAGCAGAGGGCTAGCCTTTACTGAACACCAGTTAGGTTATCAGGCACCCTGCTAAGCACAGGTAGGTAATACCTAATTTTATTGACTCCCCCCCCATCCCACCACCACAAAGTTGTTGCTAGTAATGGAAAAAATACATTATTTTAAACAGAGAGAGGAGAAAACCCTCTGCTCCTCCCAGTAGCAAAATCCCAAGATTCCAGAAGACAAGGTCAGTAGAGCCCTTTGATACTTTTTATTCCTAACAAGGAAATTAATCTAGAGGTGGTGAGGTGAGGCTCCTAGCTACCCCTCTTTTTTTTTTTTTTAAAGATTTTATTTATTTATTTGAGAGAGAGAGAATGAGAGACAGAGAGCATGAGAAGGAGGAGGGTCAGAGGGAGAAGCAGACTCCCTGCCGAGCAGGGAGCCCGACGCGGGACTCGATCCCGGGACACCAGGATCATGACCTGAGCCGAAGGCAGTCGCTTAACCAACTGAGCCACCCAGGCGCCCCTCCTAGCTACCCCTCTTTAATGTTCAGGCAATGGTAGAGGTATTACTGGGTGCCAGGATTAAGCCATTTAAAGTGAGATCAGAAAAAGCAAGAAACATCATCCTTTCAAAGAAGCAAATACTATTAGGTCTCAAGAAGTACAATTTGAATACGTCTTTGGGGTAATTTCCGGAAAAGGGAAAGAGTCCATTAATTATGCATGTAAAAGTAAGCAACACATCCATTGCTTTTGAGAGAATCTATGAAATAACTATTAAAGGGATGTTAAAGGATAATAATTTTAAAGGTAAAATCATAATTCATAGTGATATAAAATGAACACATGTCAAAGATTTTACTTCCTTCATTCATTAATTAGGGAACCAGTAAGATGATAGGACAGGTTGAAAGGAGGATTCATAAGGCAGGTACCTACACAGAGAGGCTGATACAAATTTGCTTAATAGATGCAAAACTGGCTGGAGGGAGGATGGTGGGGACAATTTTCAAAATTCACTTGCGTGTTGTGGTAGGCAGAATCCTGAGATGCCTGGCCCCTGGTGCACATATCCCGGATCGTCCCCTCCCCTTGTGGTTGGGCGGGACTGTGGATCTGATGGATTTCTCCCCACGATTAGGTTACAGCAGGTAACAGAGGTGAAGGGATTTTGCAGATGTAATTAAATCTCCGAGACTCTGAATTAATCAAAAAAGAGATTATCCTTGAGTGGGGCTGACCTAATTAATCGAACCCTTAAAGACTACTGGACCCTTCTTAAAGGAAGAGATTTGAAGTATGAGAGATTCTGCTGGCCTTTGAGAAGCACACTGCTGAGCTAGAGAGGACCACATGGTAGGGAATGGCAAGGGGCCTCTAGAACCTGAGAAGTGACACCAGCAAGAAAGCAGGGACGTCAGTCCTATAACAGCAAGATGAATTTTGCCAACCACCAGTGAGCTAGGAAGAGAAACCTGAAGCACAGATGACGTCAGTGTGCTGAAACCCTGGGCAGAAGACCCAGCTAACCTGCGCCTGGACTCCTGACCCCACAGAAAATCCAGGATCATACATGAATGTTATAGGAAGCTGTTCAATTTGTGGTCGTTCGTTAAACAGCAACAGAAAACTCATATACATGTCTACAGAAAAGAATTATTTGTAATGCTATGGCTGAGCTACAACTTACAATGTTGCAAAACGGCTCAAGGCAATGAAAAGTGCAGAGACCTCAGAATCAACCTGGAAGACAATGCCTAGGTTTTCATTGGATGCATCCAGTAACCCATTTGGTCCTTACCAGGAGCAATATTTCATTTGGTAAAGTGCCTCCTTCACAGACAACACTGCTTGATTTTATTTTTTATTTGAAGAAAACCTTTTTTGTTTTTCCTTGGAATGGATTTAGACTACATTTTAATTTGTTTTTCTGGGCATGTGAGGGGGTGGGGGGTGGGGGATGGCTCCCTACCAGGGGTAACAGAGTGGAAATCTACAAAGGCTCCAGAAAGCACCAGCAGGGCTGAGCACCATTGCATCAGTCACTGCTGAGCAAATGGAACTGGGCAAAATTCAACCTGGGCTATGAGGGTGATGTTCCAAGTGCAGTGAAAGTTGAGGTTGATCTCATCCGCTCATCCATTTATTCCCTCAATAAACAAATCCAGTGCCCACCTGGTTCTAGACACGGAGACAGTGCCCAATGGACACAACACACTCCCCATCCTCACAGAGTTCACACTATGGAGGAGCAAAAATAACCCAGATTTGGAGATCTATATTGAAAAGTACCAGATTTGGAGAACTATAGATTTGACCATTGTGGTTAGCCATGAAGACTTTCCTGAGGTTTAAAGGTTGAGACCACAGCCCTGTGGGAAGAGTTTCAGAGATCATTCGGTTGCTAATCCTCCTAGGAAGAGGCAGATCCAGGCATAGCGAAGGAGAGTGATGACTCCGGGTCCTCAACTGGTAGATGCGCAGGTGCCAGACCCCTAAGGAAATACAGATTTGATCCCTGGTGTTGGGTTTAGCCTCCGCTGCCCCATGGAGGCTGCCCTGCACCCCTGGATAAATAAATCCAGAAAACAGAACATAATACATTATGTTCTCTTATGCTGCTCTGTCTACCTCTGCAGTTAGTAATAATGATAGCTTACACGTGGAAGCACTTTGCATATAGTAACTTATTTAATGTTCACAATAGCCCGTGGAGGGAGCTACTGTTACTATGCCCACGCTACAGATGAGGAAGCTGATGCAGGGAAAGGTGAGGTACTTCTCCACAGCTGCACAGCTACTGAGTGCGAGAGCCGGGACTCACGCCCAGACAGTCTGGCACCAGAGTCCTCGCTCCTAACCTTCCCAGGGAGCCGTCTTTGTAATAAGGGTTCCCTTGGGCATGGGCAAGAGCCACATGTGGGAGTAGTTCTCAAGCATACTCTGCCTTGCGATTTACTTTGATTACCCCAAAGCTCCAGTATCCCCAGTAGCAGGAGTCCACGTCCGGCTGTCCTACGGGAAATTAAGGGATTTTTATATTCACCTCTGGCCGCAGCGTGGGGGCATGCTGACTGCACCCCAGGTAAAACTAAGAGTTATTTTACCATCCTTGCAAATCTCTCATCTACTTCAAAATGCTTCTTGCCTCATCTCTGAGCCTCTGCTTTCTCCCCCGGGTGTTCTATCTTAAATGTATACTGCTCATGTCCCCACTAGGGTCCAACCCCGGGGGCATGAGCTGTGATGGCAAGCCCCTGCAGCTGCCCACAAACAGCCAGTCATACCGACGATGACAGAGGGTTTCAAGTTTCCTGTTTACAGTCACCGTCCAATGGGGAGCTCTCCGGGAGAAATTAAAGACTGGCAACAAATTAACAAGGGTTCAGTTATTTTACAAGGGAGAACAATGGTTCCTCTGACCACTTTTGATTCATTGCATCTCTGGTTTCCATGGAGCATCATAAAAGGATCTATGTGTGTGTCAAGAGAATGGATGGAGAGAAGCGGCCCCGGGCAAACAGGAGAGGAGGCTTCTGCCTGATGGGTCTTCATCCGAAAGTGAGTAATCCCCAGCACTTGGTATTCAGTTCCTGAGTCCCCGTGTAGGTGGCTGCCCTGCCTGGGAAAATGACAATGACTAGTTCCAGTGGTTGCTTTCTCCCCGTCTCAGAAGATCTTTGCCCCCGAGTTGTGGTCCCTTTACAGGCTTATTTATGCTTGCCTCCATCTTTTCCCTTTATAGCAACTTGTTGGAAAAGCTGCGTAGGCAACCAGAGGGGACTGCTGAACTGCCTCTGCGAGGGAAACAGTTGAAGAATTTTCAGGGGCTGACTCTGGAACTTAGGGGTTCTTTGGCTCTCTGTCTGCCCGGAACCCGTCCCAGCTTCTTTTTACAACTCCACCACCCCTTTCCCCCTTCTCCGTCACGTGATTTTAGAAGGTTTAGAGCCCTGACTCAAGGGAGGAGCATGTGATTTAGGCTCAGCCAATCAGTGTGTGGCATTCCCTTGGCCGCCAATGATTGGTTCATTGATAATCATGTGACTTAATTGGAGCCATTTAGAGAGGCAATAAGGGTTTCGGTAGGAATTCTGGGAAGGAGATTCTCATTTTGTTCTTGCTGGACTCGACTGAGGCGTGAGGCTGGAGACCAGGTAACCTTCTTACTGCCAAGAGGGAGCAGTGGTCTTAGACTACGGTCAAGCTAGGAAAAGAACAAGAGAGACACCGACTCTTGAGTACAGTGCCTGAGCTCTGGAATCAGTCTATGTCTGAGCAAGCCCTGTTTCCAGACCCTCGGATACGTTATTCAATACCATTTCCTTCGGGCTTGTACTGTCTTGGATTGGATTTTGTTTCTTGCAACTGAAACAGTTGCCTGTTTCCCTATAGGGAAAATTGAGAGAAAGCTTCGAGAATAAGAGCTGCCTGAAGAAGGGCCATTCACAGCCCTTCAGGCAGGAAAGTGATCCTCACCTGAGGGTATTGGTCCCTTTACATTTATCGTGAGAAAGCAAAATCTGCAAAATACACTTTTAGAGCCGTTAGCTTTTCCATTCCCTTCCATCTAAACCTGACATTTTTATGGCGGGGAAATCTGTCTAGTTTATTATTCAAGTTATTGCTGGGCCTACCTTAAAGTGAACAGACATGGGTTGAAATCCTCAGTAAAAGTCTTCCGTATCTTTTTTTTTTGGTCACCATGCCTTTTAAGTGCTTCCGGTATCCTCTCAATTATACCATCTTTCTAGCTAAGTGATGGTATATGAAGACATTTGGCAGGGGACCCAGAATCACCTGAATCATGCCTTGGCCTACCAACCCCATCTCTCCCCAGTGCCCCAGGGGAGCTGTAAGTAGTTATTTTTAGAGAGAGCTTTGGTCCAAAACCTGAATGGAAATTCAAGTAAGTAAGGTTGGACCTCATGTTCTTTCTCTTCATTGTTCGGTTCCAATGCTCAGATATAACCAGTCAGTTGACCTAGACCTTCTTTTTCTGGGAGTGCTAAGCCCAGAAAATTAACTGTTTTGGTTTGCTGGTATGGGGTTAGGATAAGCCACTCCATCTTGGGCCCAATCTGGTTACAGAGTCAAGAACTCTGAATCTGCTTCCAGTGGGAGGATGAATATGTGTCCAAGGAGAGAGAAAGTGAAGGGGTGGGGAGAGGGGCATCTAGGGCCGCCCTGCCTTTCTGGCCACAAGGAAGGCAGAGAACAAGAGACTATTCATATGTTACATGTGCTGTAACCTTATTTCTGTTGAAATGTCCACCTCTGGAAAGTTGTGAGCCAATAACTGTCTTGGAATTAATCAGATCCGTACTCTCTCAGAGCAGAACAAAGCAGGAGGTAAAACAAGAATTTCTGAAAGGTTGTTCTTCATAGTTATGTTATCAAATTACGATAATGCTGGCTAAGATAACAAATCATCTCTAGAATTTCAACAGCCTAACACAATACAAGTTTACTTCTTATTCGTATAACAATCTAAGGTGGATCCTTCTCACTGACGGGCTGCTCTCCTATGCTTAGTGATTTAAGAACTCAAGTTCCTTCAGTGTATGTAAGGCTCCACTTCAAGTTTAAGTTAATGGCTTTCAACTTTCATCGTACTTTGTCATGACCTGATGAGCTTTAAAAATGCTACTACATGGGCCCCACCCTAGGAGATTCTCATTTCCCTGGTTTGAGTAGCTGCTTGGGCACCCGTATATTTAAGATACCCCCAGAGGAGTACGAAGGTATTTCACTAGAGCATTCCCCTAAGGCAGTTGTTCTAATGCGTGGTCCCCAGACCAGCAGCAACAACGTTTGGGAACTTACACAATGTGCAAATTCTCGGCTCCCAACCACATATGTGGAATAAGAACTCTAGGGTGGTGCCCAGCAATCTGTGTTTTAATAGCTTTCCAATTGATTCTGATGCATATTCAAGTTTGAGAATCACTCTCCCAGAGCCTCAAAGTTCGCTGCATCCAGGTGGAAGGGGAGAGAGGGAGTTTGAGGAGCACACCTGCTATTTACCTACCTTGGACTGGCAATGACCTCACAGTCTCTTGGCAATATCCAGTAACGTGGCAGAGAAGACTGGGAAACGGGACCCTCACTGGGCAGCCTGTTCCTGCCATAATCATACATATTAGAGTTGTCTAGAATTCCACACTGATTCAGGATGGAAGAAAAATGAAAGGCAATTCTAAGTTCTATGTGTAATGTAAATGGTCAAGGCTCCTAGGTCGTGGGAGTTGAGACTAAACAAAAACCTGGAAGAAGATATGCAAATTATTTGTTTTGATAGAGAATAGTATGGGTTCCTTTGGACAGAAAAACTAACATAAAAATTTCAATAACTTATAAGCAACATGCCCTGTCTTGTAACAGACATTTTTCATTAAAGTGATAAAATCTCTTGAGTTCTCCTGATTAGATCTCTCTCTGATTCACATGGTTTCCATTCACTTCCCCCACCAGCTCAACAGCAACTCTGACAAAGAGATGGGAGATTGTGGATCTGTAGGCACAAGGTCCTTTCAGAAGCCAATCCCGAAGGAATCTCCTCACCCAAGCCTCCACAATACTGTGACGGCGAGAACAGACATTAAATAAAGTCCGGCGGTTTGTGGTTCGCGTCCTGGCTTTGCCAATTCTTTCCTGTGTAACCTTGGGTGAGATGTTCAGTCTCTCTGGGCCTCAGGTTCCTCTTCTGTGAAAGAGTTAAAAAGTCCCGGTTTGTAGAATTATTGGGACAACTACATGAAATAATAAAGGTGCCTTAAATATCTTAGGTCTTCTAATCTCCACTCTTCTCTCCCGACCTTCAGGGTGGGCATAGAACCGTAGACCCGTGCAGATGACATGGGCCAGATTCTGGTCTCCATTCCAGGAGAGTGCCATCTGTTGAGTTTAGGCTGCCTTGTGATACAGAAACAATTCAGGCCATTGTTATCCCCAACAGGACACATCCAGGTGAAGCTCTTAAGATGCTTTGAGGTTGTCTGAGGGTGGCTAAGTCCCACCCATTCTCAGTAAAGCGATTTATAGTGAGAAGCCTTTCAAGTCAGGCCTGCCTTTCCGGTCTGCTCTTTGGTGGCAGGGCGATGGGCCTTGGGCTCTGTTTGTTGTATGATGCTGTGGTTTCTACCTGCTCTGGCTTAGGTGGTTTGTTTCATTCGGACTAGATGCCAAGGGGACCATATGGTCCAGTGAGCTAAGAAACAGCAGATGTCTGGGGAGACTTTGTGTTGTCTGTGACACTTCAGAAAGTGACTCCATTTCTGGAATCAGAACTACATTTCTGTAGTGGTACAGAACAAAAAGAACCTGTCACATTTGAGCACAGAGACATTTGAGCACAGAGACAACTCTGGCCGTTTGAATGCTTCAAGCATATGCCAACCCCTGGAAAGCTAAAGTCTAATTTGGGCTTCGTGATTCTTTAGAGAGGTCAGGTGACCAGGGAGGGGCTGGAGAGGAGGTGATACCAGGCAATTACTGGCACTTACAATTTTGTGCATCCAAAATAAAACAGATAGTTCCTAGATGTTTTAATATCCAGATCTCAGAGCCAGTTCGGAGCTTATAACAATACAGTGACAAACATAGTAAACTCATATACGTACAGAGCCTTCCAATCTATAGAACATTTTTGTAGGGTGTACGGAAGCTGATCCTTTCCATTTCCTGGGAGCACATAAGTTATCACACTTATTTGATTGGTCAGAGATCCTTGGGTGGCATGGAATATATACCCACTACAAGGTATCCGCTGCATGTTTTAGTCCGGTGGCAGGCAGCACTTCCTACGTAATGCAGCCCTGCAGCAAAGGGGTGTTTTTCTCCCCAGTCTTGTCCGAAGCTAAAGCTTGGCAATCGATCCTTGCTGCCAAGTTTACAACATGGTTGGGATGGTGAGAGCCCTACAGAATTCATGTGAAAGGTAATCCACATCCCCCCCCCCCCATGCAGCTGCTCTTAAATCTACAAGGACATGTCCCTACACGAAGTCTCTGGATATTGCACTGAGATCGTCACATGTCATTAACAAAGTTCAATTCTGCAACTTAACTGATTGGAAAACCTGATTCAGTTGCAAATTTGTTTTTGGCAACTGCATCAGCATCTTCCCAAAATATATTAGAGTTGCCATTGACAGATGGTTCGAGATGGGCCCAGGGAGGCTGTTGACAGATATCTTGAGATGGATCTTATTACGTTGACATATCTAAAGAACGTCCCATGGGAAATGTCTTCACAGACTTGGAGGCTGACAGAACAAGATGGAAGCCCTTCAAGAGAATTGCCAATAAAAAGACTGAAAATGGGCACAGCCTTCTGGAGGTAATCTGGCAGTGTGTAGTGAATCTTAAAACATTCATACCCCTTGACCCTGTATTTGTCTTTTCAAGTTTTAGTTGAAAGTGCAGCTCAGACATGTGTGCAAAGATTTATGTGTAGAGCTTTTCACTGTGGCATTAGCCACAGAATAATGAAGAACTGCAAATCATCCAAATTCTGCAGTTTGAATACACTGATTATATTTATATCCACGCTTACTGTGATAAAAAGAAACCAGGTGAAGGGCTGTTTGGGTAGAGTGATCTAAGTTTTGCAAAAGGAAAAAAACGGGCTGGAAAAAACCATTTTCTAAATGTTAATAGTGAGGGTCTCTTGGTGGTTGATATAATGAGTAAATTTTCATCATTTTAGGGGTTTTTTTTTTTGTATTTTTAGTGAACTCCCTGAGAATATGCTACTTGAAAGGTCATTTATATAAACAACAATTTATAGAAAATTTTGGATAGGAAAAAAAATCAGCAAGAACCAACACAACTATTTAAATTTTTATATCCTAGGCTCTGCCTTTGTACATGGAAATTTTTTATATAGTCAGAGAATACCCATAGCTTTGTATTCTTTTTTTTTACAATCTAAGTAAGAATAACACTAAAAAAATCTGATGAATCTGGAAAATTGTGTGTGTGAGAAAGAGAGAGTGTATGTACCTATACACATATTATAATATAAAATATTAATTGTTTGAAAATTGATAATCAACATATGTGGGATAACTCTGATTAAGATCAGAAAATCTGCTTATCCAAAAAAATTTAACTTCTACCTCTTTCTATAGCCGAACTAACTCTCTGTAGGCTTAAAATCAGGGATATGAAACTAACCCCTCAAATTTTAACCAATTTGGCAGATTTTTGAAATCAACTAAATATTCTTTAAGAATATAAAATCTGAACACGACTCAACCCACTGGAAAGAGAGAATAATGGATTTGAAAAACCAATGGCTGAAAAATCTATTAAGCATTAGGAAGCAGTAACAGTGGTAAGATTATTTCTGAGCTAGACACACACAAGAAATTGAGGATGACGGCCCAAAACAAGAGGCTGTGGCTGTGGCATTGACTTGATGTCCATGATGACAGTAACTGCCAGGGAAATTAGGAAAGTATGAAGATTCAGCATTTAAAATCAAAATGAGGCTTGATGCAGAAAACAAATCTACTGCCTTCCAGAAACAATGCAGAACCTGCAGTTTTTATTTTACCAAGGCCTGCCTCACATAATTCAAGTCAAAATATTACTTTCATCAGAGAATTATTTTTGTTCTTCCGTGAAAGAGCACAGGAAATATGTTATGAAATTACTTGCCAAGGTTAAGAAATCTCATAATCTTGACAAGAGGGGGGGCGGGGGAGGAAGAACTGTGCCTTCGTCTAGACCAGTAGTCCTCAACTGGGGGCAATTTTGTCCCTTAGGGAATATTTGGCAATGACCGGAGACAGTTTTGGTTGTCACAACTGGGAATTTGGGGAATGCCACTGGCTTCCAGGGGCTAGAGGCCAGAAATGCTGCTAAGCCTCCTAAAGTGCTCAGGACAGCCTCTCCAACAAAGCATTGTCCCCCCAAATGTCAGTAGTGCCAAGGTGGAGGAACCCTGGCCCAGCCAGTGACAAATGATCTAGGAAGAAATGACCAGATGCAAGGTCCCTGCCATTTACTTTCTACCTGGGGGAGGGTGAGGTGGAGGGGGTTCCTAGGGGAGGGACTCCTTTCTCCTTTCTCCTCCGAGGCCAGGTAGAGAAGGATGACCCCTCACTCCTGATGGCAGAGGCCACAGTTACATCTTTCATTAGAACTAGATGAGAAAATTTAAATATGGTAAAAATCTTGATTTCATTGGAATTTATAAAGGCAAAACTCTCAGTTGAGTCAGATTTATTTTTTTTCCCTATACGAGGGAAAAGGAGCAAAATACATGGAAGAAAAAGCTTATTTTGGGAACTTCAAAAACATGTCCGAGGGTCAAGGACAAATTCTACCCAATCTCCTGTTTTGTTTTCTGGACAATGGGAATTGGGGTCCAGAAGGTTTAGCCCGAGGTCCAGCCTCCCTCAGCTTTCAAAGAAGAATTAGATTGCATTGGAAATAAACTGTGCTTCCTAAGGCAGGAAACTCAATTCATAGTTTTCGGTAAGATTTTCAACATCAAGGGTTAATGTGAAAAGGATTTTCTGGTTAACTCTTGAGATGACCTGGAACCTCCCATTCCCTGGGCATTTTGACAGATCGGAGTTTTCCTGTAGTTAACATTCCTTAAGACGTTCTTGACATTGGCAAGGTTTATAGGAAGGGCTACCGACTGTGTTAAAAACTCCAATCCAAATTTCCCCTCTCTACATTTTATGTTTGTAACATTGGAATGCATTAAAATAAGCATGTAACATTTCTGTGTAATGAAGAAAAACAAGTCAGCTCCTTTGCTTTTGAAATCTAGATAAAACAAAGCATTCAATAGGTAGGGAAGAGTTAACAGCAGGAGAGGGTAAAATTTTGGTTGCAATTTACAACATATTCCAGATGGGCAGCGTTGTGTTCTGTGTCAGTTTGGGGGAGTTCAGAAAGTTTGATTTAAACATTTGGTTGATAGTCTTGCGAGGAACAAACCACATTGAAGTAAATGGTTTTGCCTGAATCCACCTAATCTCATCCTGACAGGTGCCCATCCGGGCTGGCAACATTTGGGACTAACTCTCCTCCAACGTTCTTGCTAACTGGCAAGAGCAGACAGTATGTGAGTCTGAGTATGTGAAAGATGGGGGAAAACTAACACAAAGCCAAACTCTGAAACTCCAATCAGCTTTAATTAGGCAAGAAAAATCAACAGCTTGAGAATATACACCTACTGAGAGAGTGGGACCCGGAGGGCTGCAAAGTGTTTCTGGGTCCAGCTAAGGATCTTGCACCCCATCACCCACCTCCTCTGGCTTTTGGGTTTTCCACCATAAATAAGGTGTTAAAGATGGCTATTTTCTGTTCCTGCCAGATGAAGCAATGCTCAATTTAGAAAAGGCAAAAGGATCCTTCCGAGATCTGGTGCTAGGATGTGGTTCCCACATCACCGTCTCTCTCCCTGAATATACAGAACATCCTAGATTGTGCAAATACTCATAGCCAGGGTCAAAAGGCTGTTAGCCAGAGTCTACCCAACAGGACCTCCAATCAAGGTACTTTGTAAAAATGTATAAAACATGGAATAGTGGAAACGTCGTCAGTTTTGGTTCTCAGACCCGGGTTTAAAATCCCCCAATGGCTTTCTAGTCATGTGAACCCTAACGAAATCAGTGTGTTTCTCTGAGATTCCAAGTCCTCGCTGGTGCAATGGTTTCATCCTGATTGGTGCATAGCACGCGGTGAAGATTAAAGGCAACCAGCTCAGGGTCCAGCACTCCGCTCCCTGCCCCCTCAGTGCTCAGCTCTCACGGGGACTTCTTGTTTGTACTGTGGAGCGTTCTGTTTAAATACTTTTTAGGGAAAAGAATTAAAGCATTAGAAACTGAACCAATAGTGAGGATTTAAATCAGACAAAGCCAACTTTTGTAACCAGTTCTGGGACGGACTTAGGGCAGGGATAACTCATTGTCTTCTGTTTTCTACACACAGCATTCTGACTAATGGGAACAGGAAGTTCTTAATGATGATCCCCAAATGCTGGGGAATCCTCCATCATCCCTGAAAAGGGACATCGTGTTCTCACAGTACTGGTTAGGACTCTTCAGAACTAGCTTGGATCTGGATTTAGATGGGGGGTTTGGGGGGGAATTTCAAGGTGTCTCTTGGAGCCAAAACTTGTGTCCACTTCTCTCTGTGTATCTATTCCGTTGTTACCTTCCCAAGCATCAGCTTTTTCTTCACATCTCAAATGGCATAAAAACAGCTGCCTGATGATGCTGGAGGTGTTTTTTGTTTTTGTTTTCGTTTTTAAGATTTTACTTATTTATTTATTTATTTATTTATTTATTTATTTATATGACAGAGAGAGAGAGCACAAGCAGAGGGAGCGGGAGAGGGAGAAGCAGGCTTCCCACTGAGCAGGGAGCCTGATGCCGGGCTCGATCCCAGCACCCTGGGATCATGACCTGCACTGAAGGCAGATGCTTAACTGACTATCCAGGCACCCCAATTCTGGAGGTTTTATATTACAGGCCCAATCACACAAAGATACTGATGCAACTAGATAGTGTCCCCATTCCAAATTCCAAGGGAAGAGGAGCTGATTGATCCAGCTAGGGTCCACCGTGCATCTCAGCTGCAATCATCTGTGACCGGGGAGGGAGGAACCCATCATATAGACATGATGCCAAGGCTTACTCCTGCCATCCTGAGGATGGGGATAAAGGAGGAGTTCTCAAGGGTGGGAGAAGAGGAATGTCATTAGGCATCGACACACTAAAGGTATCGTTTCACTGTATGCAGTAGGAATGAAAGTGAATAAATACATTTCAGAATAATTTTTAATAGCCAAGGTCACAATTTTCTGCATATCCCTTGGTTAAGCCAAAAATTCATTTAAGCCAAACTTATTTTGCCCCGCATCCCAACTGTAGCAGACCCAGATGGTTGCCTACCTAATAGGCGCTTCCCCTTTGTTCTTAGCTGGCAGGATCCCACATTTAGTTGGGTGTCCACCCTTCCCTCATAATGGTCATGGAAAGGTGACCCTATCCCTGTGTTTAGAAGTAACTTGGTCTAATGGTTGCATTGTGATCCCATTTATCTTTCCAGTGATTGGCTTAGGAATAGGCATAGGACACAGTTGTGACCACTAAAACATGATGCGGAATCTGCTGAGGGGCCTTCTGATAATAAAAAAGAAACCCACGGGAACACTCCCTATTCTTCTAACACTTTTCTCACTAATAAAAAGAAACCCACTGGATCACTCCCTATTCTTCTAACACTCTTTATCTAGGTGTGATGCCTGGAGCTATGGCAGCCATCCTATGATCATGAGGGGACCTAGCATGAGGATGGAAGAGCAGTAAGGCAAAGAACTTAGGTCTTCGATGACCCATTTGAGCCACTGGATTAATCCACCTGGAACTATTTTACCTCTGGGATTCTTACTTTATTTATTTATTTATTTATTTATTTATTTATTTATTTCAAATTTGAAGTATAATTGGCATATAACATTATATTAGTTTCAGCTGTGCAACATAATGATTCAATATTTGTATGCATGGCAAAACGATCACCACAATAAATCTATTTAACATCTGCCACCACACATAGTTACAAATTCTTTTTCTTGTAATGAGAACTTTTAAGATTTGCTCTCTTAGCAACTTTCAAATATGGAATATGGTACTCTTAAGTATCACCACCATGTCATACATTACAGCCTAGATTCTTGTTACTTAATAAAAGAAATATTCCTATTGTTTAAGCCAGTTGAGTTGATTTTTTGTTACTTGCACCCCCAAACATCCTGATGCACCTCTTAATTAACACAAATCACAGAGCTACAGAGAAGACATACTTTAGTAAAAGCTGACTTCGTAGCATGAAGAATAACCCCGCAGATGCTTTCCCCTAATGTCCCTTAGGCAACATTGGTACGATAGCCAAGAAATCATAAATCATCTCTAATGCTCCCAGAGCCTTATCAAGACACAATATTTTGCAAACAGACCAACATTATTTTTGTGTATTTATAAAAAGCAACTCAAAGGAATGATTTGTTCAAAGTAGGTTTTCTATGCTTCAAAGTCCTGCTCCTTTCGACAGGGAGTTGGACAAGTTTAAAGCGGTTTCATTGTGCGTTCTGCTTGCTCAAGTTTGATAGGCCATGTTCTCATGACAGGTCTGTCCCTGCAATGGGCGTCTGCGATGCTTTGATGTGGGCTGTGTTCGGACAGCCTAATACTTGGGGAAAAATGTGCTGAAATTGAGCAAGATTGCTTTCTGCCCAGCTGTTCTCCAAAGGCTCAGACATTTTTAGCACTGAGCAAAGAAGCTTGTATTTGTTTTGACAGTCTTGGCAGGGAGAACAATGGTTGATTATCCCCGCACTTTACTAACAAATAAGACTGCCTCCAGCAGAGATAAAATATGGGTCTTGACTTGATTGCATTTCATGTCCAAGGGAATTATCTTCTATTCAGTCTGATGCCCTTTCATTATGCAGTGTAGCTCTTTCTTTCTTTCTTCTCGCCTCCCACAGTAACCCATGGATTTCACTCGGAGAAGGTTGATTCCCCAAAAATCACTGTGGGCATGGTGATTTGATTATCATACAAAACATGCATTTTCATTTCTCTAATTTGATTTCTTGGAAGCTAAATTTTTTGTTTGTTTTCAGTTATCCAGATGTGCATGGTTAGTTTCTTCTCTAATTTTCGATCTGCTTGCTTTTGGTATTTGTTTGTGCTGCTGATACCATTTGAGCAAACAGGAGTCTTGGATTTTACATCAGAGCTACCTTTAAAAGGGCTACCCCAGGGGCACCTGGATGGCTCAGTCGTTAAGTGTCTGCCTTCGGCTCCGCTCAGGTCATGGTCCCAGGGTCCTGGGATCGAGCCCCACATTGGGCTCCCTGCTCGGCGGGAAGCCTCCTTCTCCCTCTCCCACTCCCCCTGCTTGTGTTCCCCCTCTCTCTGTGTCTCTCTCTGTCAAATAAATAACTAAAATCTTTTAAAAAATAAATAAATAAAAGGGCTACCCCAGATGCTTTTCTTCACCCAGGCAGAGAAGTGTCTTGCATACAATAATTGTTTTCTTTAAAACAAAGGAAGCTTTCGGTGTTTTCATGAAAACGTTTCTCTTTTTTGCTCTATTATTTGCTACTTTCTGGGTAATGCAAGGACGTTAGTAGAATACTTTAACTCCATTTATTCCCTTCTGCCAAGGTAGGTTTGGGGAGGTGTTTATGAAGCTAAACCTCACCAGGTAAAAAGTTAGGGGAAGACATTCCAGGAAGGGAGGGGGCAAGCTTGTGTGCTCCCCTGTCCGACCCTTTGTCTCTCTTCCCTGTGACCTGGGAGGCTGGCCGCTCTTAGGGCCTCACCAAGCAGCCCTGCCCTCTGGCTCTCGGTTTTGCAGCCAACGGGAGGTCCTGAAAGGGGACTGCAAGGTTAGAGCGGTTGTGCTATTTCTTCTCTCCCTCCCCCATTCTCTCCAAGCCTACCCTGGCTCTGATAGCAGCTGCATTTTCCCTGGGCCACAGCTCCTGTTGGGTGGCCCCTCTTGCAAGCTCCAGCGTATCTGCTAAGCACTCCTTCCTCCAGTTTCTGGAGACATTTGCAGAAACTGGTGACACCTCCCTTTTGCGGTTGGTCACCAGGCGATTGGTTCCCTTAACCTAACCCTCACCTCTGTCCATGGTCCCTAGGGCAAACTTCCTGTGAGGGTGCCATCTTTCTCCTGTTGTGACCCTTGATGTGGATGCATCGGGGAGAGAAAAGTAGGGTGTGTTCAGGGACAGTCTAGTGTGGTCTGACCAGGGAGCTGAGCTGAGGGAGGCCCGGAGACGAACCTGGGGAATTAGGAAGGGGTCTTATGAGGGTCTGCCCAGTCCAGTCCGGGTTTTGCCCTGTGGGCTATGGGAATCAGATGGAGCTGGTAGAGTTAGAGTGACATGGCCAGGCCTCCCCTTTGCAAGGGTCGCTATGGTGCTGCCGAACAGAGGAGGGATTGGGAAGGAGGGGCTGAACACAGGGAGCCTGGGCTGGGAGCAGTTGCTATACTAGTTCACATCCCGTGGCTGCCCAGCGTACAGATGATCAAACCCAAACTCCTGGTTGTGGTCTCCAAGCCCTAGTTGATGTGGCCTCAGCCTACCAGTCTGGCCTCAGTTATGCTTCCCCCCCGCTGTTCACCACAACTTTGTCAAACTGTCCTTTTCTCCCCTGGCCAGTAAACACGTCAAGGGCCTTCCAGCCCCAGGGCCATTACAGCTGCTGTCCACCTGCTGGGACACAATGCCCTTCTCACCATTCAGGTCTCAGTTCAATGCTTACATCCTCCCGGAGGATTCTAACAGGGTGCCCTCTCTCAAGGGACTTGCTCTGGAAGCCACATATTACTGGAGGTTTTCTCCCCATAGGACTTATTACTGTCTGGAATATTTTCTTTACTTCGTTGTTGACTCCTGTATCATCTATCTCCTTCCTGTACGTAGAGTACGTCAGAGAGCGACCTGGTCTTACTCACCAGTATATCTGGTGCCTGGAAGACTACCTAGAACAGAATAGATGCTCAATCACTATTTTTGGAATGAATGAATGAATAAACCTATCTTTCCACTGGGCTCCCCAACATCTACCGCCCACCAGACACACATTCCACTCTTTATTGTCTCTACCCCACTCCTACATTTCTCTCGCCAACAAAATAAGGACCTTTTCAGCAAAGACCATCATAGCTAATGCCAAAGGATGGCTCTGTGGGGGAAAGATACCCTCGGGAAGTGGAATCTGATGTGGTCTTCAGAGAGGCAGGGGGCTTGTCTGGGAATAGCCATTCGACAATGAATTCAGGTCCTAGAACGCCAAAAAGCAAACCCAACCAAAAATACCAAGCCAAAACATTCACAAAAGAAAAGCAGTTGGATACTCTTAGTGTTCTAGTGCTATATAACGAATACTCAGCAACTCAAAACAGCACTCACTGTCTCCCAGTTCCGGAGGTCAAGAGTCTACACAGGCCCTTCTGAGCTCTGATCAGTGGACCCGGGGGTTGAAATCAAGGTGTCAGATAGCTGAGCTCTTGTCTGAAGGCTCTAGGGAAGCTTTTACTTTCAAACTCATTCAGGGTGTTGGGAGAATCCAATCCTTGAGGTTGTGGGACTAAGGTCC